>NC_081850.1:64269024-64582712 GCF_963259705.1 Myotis daubentonii | reverse complement strand
ATGCCCTGTACCTGGGTGGGCACCTGGCTTTAAGTTTGTCAGCTAAATCCTGAAAATTTAGAGGGTGGATTGGGATAGAAAATTTTATGCTGCCATCTTTTGAAGCTCATGTTAAATCACAGTGACTCCTGTCTCCTCGGCTTGGCTGGCTGAGGAATTTTTCTCTATGAACCATTTTCTCAGGGGGCCGTTCCTAAAAGTCCTAACTTAGCCCATGTTGACAGATTTTCAGAGAGAGGTGATGTAATGAAAAATAGGCGTTTAATGTTTATTTGTGGTAAAATACATACAACATAAAATTTACCATCTTACCCATTTTTCAAGTATTTTCACATTGTTGTGCAACTTATCTCCAGAACTTTTCCATCTTCCAAAACTGAAACTCTGTGCCCATGAAACAGTAACTCCCCACTGCCCCTCCCCACAGACCCTGGCACCACCATTCTACTTCCTGTTTCTATGCGTTTGACTAATTTAATTACCTCATATAAGCAAGACCATGTAACATTTGCCCTTCTGTGGCTGGCTTATTTCCCTTAGCATGATGTCCTCCAGGTTCATCCATGTTGTCAGAAGTGGTGAGATTGCCTTCTTTTTTGAAAGCTGAATAATATTCCACTTGTGTATCTATTCTGTTGTATTTATCCATTCATTCACTGATGGACAAACTGTGTTGCTTGCACCTCTTGGCTATGATGAATAATGCTGCTATGCACATAGGTGTGCAAATACCTCTTTGAGATCCTTCTTTCAATTATTTTGGATATATATATATATACCTCCAAATAGAATTCCTGGTGAATAGGAGTTTTGAGATTTCAATTCAAATTCTAGCAGTGCCACCTATGAAGCTGTGTGCCATCTGGTAAGGCATCATTTGCTCTAACCCTGAGTTTCTTCACTTCTAAAAGTGGGAAAATAAAGTCTGCTCTCCCTGCTTCAAAGAGTTATTGAGAGGGAATCAAATGAGATTATCTACGGGGAGCAGTTTGAAAAGTTTAAAGCACAGTGCACGTGTCAGGTCTTTACTGAAACTATTCGCCTTGCTGAATGAGAAATGTGCACTTCCACATGCTTTATTTCCCATTGGTGCCTCTAAGAAACAAGGTGGGAAAAGGCAATGATTCTTACCATTTGTGATGGTTGGTCTGGGGGTGTGACAAATGGTTGAATGATTCTGGGCATGTATTTCTTTTTTTTAAAAATATATTGTTGATATTTTTACAGAGAGGAAGGGAGAGGGATAGAGAGTTAGAAACATCGATGAGAGAGAAACATCAAGCAGCTGCCTCCTGCACACTCCCTACTGGAGATGTGCCCACAACCAAGGTACATGCCCTTGACCGGAATCGAACCTGGGACCCTTGAGTCCGCAGGCTGACACTCTATCCATTGAGCCAAACCGGTTAGGGCAGGGCATGTATTTCTAAATGTTGGCTTTCTTGGCTCCAAAGGCAAAGCGCGGAAGAGTGGAAATCTCAAGATAGTTTTCATCTGGTCTCTGGTTTGACTTGCAGCAGAATTATGGTAGAATGTCTTGAGTCTTGCCAATCAAAGTTTTCCATAGCAAAGTCTAGCCAGAGAAAGCAAAATGTGACCTGCTGGTGATTATTTGTCCATAGAGCAATAGTTCATAACCAGTTTGAGGATACAAATTTGATGAAATCTATCAATTCAATAGAGATCCATGTAGCAAACACTATGGAGGAGGTACTTCGCTAGATGCTGCCTCTTTGGAATTTACAGGGCAATTGGGTAAACAGACTTTTCTCCAAAGAGATGCGCATACACATGTACATACAGTGTTTTACAGATTCGAGGTGCTGTGGGCCTCTAGAGTCCTGGTGTAGATGGAGAACTCAGCTCCACTGCGGAGGCCCTGTCTGTGGCATGCAGTTCCACATCCAGTCATCTCTACACAAACACGAGAGGACGTAGGCTAGAGACTGCAACCATAGAAACAACAAAGGGCTGGCGTGGATAATAACCCAGAGATCTCTAGAGAGGGCTCCCTGACTCGCCCAACCTGCACAGGAAAGCAGACAAGCCTGTAACTAACAACAAGGACTCCAGGTTTCCAGTCTTAATGGTCATTCCAACCTATTATAGCATTTTCAACGGCACCTCTAAGAGTTATTCGGAGAAAGTGAGGCAGCTGCCTCAGGAGGTGCAGAATTCAACATCTGGGGACGCGTTCCTAGCCCAGAGCTCTCTACGGGAGTCCCTCGGTAAGAGAGCGGGGCATGGCTTCTGGACTCAGCCATTTGCTTTATTGCTCAAGCTGCTCTGCCCCCACCATTCAGAATTCAAGGGGGGGGGGGCGGTGTACAAAGATTAGTCACTGCATGAAAAACCAGTGGGTCTGCATGGGGCATAGTAAGCTATTAATTAGCCGATGCTTGTAGGCACTTTGAAGAACAAACATGTTATGTAACTGCTAATTTTAATTACATCCTCAGCCTGCCACCTTTCACGGAGTCTGTGGCTCCAGCTGCAGCTGTTTCCATGGGGTTAGTCAAGCTTTGATTTAAGGAGAGAAAAGGCATTCTCCCTGAGAGCTGTTATCTTTCTGTGAGGAGGCCTCTAGCTCTCAATCAAGATTGGCAACTAAATTCAATTTCCGCAGATAAAGGGGGCCATTTGCATGCTGATCAATTCATAGTGCCCTGCACTTGATCACGGGGTGGGTGGGTGGGAGAGGCGTCTGGAAATGTAGTGAGAGAAGCTGGTTACCCTGGCTCTTGCTCAGCTGCCCCCCCCCCCCTTCTTTTTCCTTTTCCTTGTTTTTCACCCATTTCTTTATACCTTCCCTTCCATCCCAGCTCCCTCTGTATATTTGGTGTTTGCCTTCCTCAGTCTTCACTTTAAAAAAATTTTTTTTAAAATTAATTTCAGAGCGGAAGGAAGAGGGAGAGATAGAAACATCAATGATGAAAGAGAATCATCTATTGGCTGCCTCCTGCATGCCCCCCCACTGGGGATCGAGCCTACAACCCCAGCATGTGCCCTGACCAGGAATTGAACCATGACCTCCTGGGTCATAGGTCGATGCTCAACCATTGAGCCACTTTTGGGTTTTTCCCCCATCGTCTACTTTTCTGCTTACCCTCTGACTGCCCTCTTCCTCTGTTCTCTTTTTTCATTCCATTTCCAGCTCTTTTTACACTGAATGTTTCGTTCCAAATTGGGGGGAAGAATCTATCTTCATTTTACCCCGGTTGTTTTCGGTTTAAAATCTTTTTGGAGCTCTCTGACTCTGCATCAGTAGCATGCATCTGTCCACGTTTCTAATGGAGTGTGAACCCGAGCAAGGTGGTGGACTTTTTTTTTTTTTAAAGGCTGGTTTGGACTGGAAACTCCAGACAGCTGAGAATTAGGTAACTGCTTTAGTGTCTGGAAAAACCCCAGGTGGAAGCTTGATGTGCAGTGAGTTGGTTTCCCTCAAGATCAAAGAGGTTGATTCATTCTTGATAAGCCTATCCTGCCTTTCATTCTGCACAGGTCATTTGGCTTTTTATGTTTAGAGTGTGGGTTAATAATTATAAGGTTGATGCTCACTCCTTCCAGGCTCTCAGAGCGGTAATAATATCTCTATTGGAACACAGACTGTTTATCTGCTGGGATCCTTTCTGAGCCCCCTAACCTGACTCTGGCAGCGACTCCTGACTGCCTCCAGGCCTCCTGGTAGCCTCTGTTCCTTATTTTGTTTTGTTCTTTTGTCCATCTTCCTCTTCAACTCAGTGATGCTCATTTGAAGTTCTCCATGTTTCTGATGGAAAAGCATAGTCATCCAGGATAAATGGGCTCATTTATGTAAATAGCCACAGGGCTGGGTTTGTTTGAACATGTGCATAACGTTTGGACCATCCAGCATTCTAGCCGTCATTGACTGCATACCAACTTACTCACCCAGACCTCTGCTAGAGGCCTTACTGCTTGAGTTCATTTTGTCCTCAGAAAAACCCTGTAAGATTCAGTATGTTATTTTCATTACATAGATGAGGAATCTGAGACTCATGAGAGTTAAACATCTTTCACAGGATCATTCAGCAAATGGCAAAGTTAGGATTTGAACTCAGGTCCATTAGCCTTGAAAGCCCATGATCTCCCTCCTATGCCAGTGTTTTCCAAGCTTGATTTTTTTGTATGCCACCCTGACAATGTTTGCTATAACAAAAGTATTATTTGTTTAATAGTTTTCTTAAAACCATTTATATTTAAAACTTAAAATTATAATTTAAATTTGTTGATCAAGGACATTTTGTAATATATTTGATATCATGAGTGTGTTATTTTTTCTAATACACACAAAAATTAATACAAAGCAATCATTGATTTAAGTACAACCAAAAATCATCCTAAAGTATATGCATGCATTTTAGGAAATCACTACTCTAAGCCATGTTAGTTCTGCTTATTTTCTGACTCTAAAGATTAAAAAGAAGAAGAAAGGAAACATAGCAGAACTCTCATCATTTAATTTATTCAAATATGCACTTATTCCAAGTAGTCACCTTGGGAAGCCATATCCTCATTTTGATGATGCTGCCATGAACAAAATCTGTTTTATAATCCATTTGGGAATTGCCTTTGGAGTGGCGTATGAGAAATATTAGGAGATCAGTCATCTTACTTCTTAAAAAGTATGTTTTTATTGATTTCAGAGAAAGGAAGGAGAGGAAGAGAGGGATCGAAACATCAACAAGAGAGAGAATCATTGACTGGCTGCCTCCTGCACACCCTCCACTGGGGATGGAGCCCACAACCCGGGCATGTGCCCTGACCATGAATAAAATCATGACCTCCTGGTTCATGGGATGCTCAACCACTGAGCCACACTGGTGGACTAATTTTTATTTTTTTGAATATAGATAAAATTATGTCATCTACTGATAGAGATAGTTTTACTTATCTTTAGGGGGTTTGATTTTAAATAGGTAAAAAGCTATGCCCTCTTCCCATCTGAACAACTTCCTAGGTAGTAACGGGCCATTAGAAACTGTGTTACCTCAGGGAACCAAGATCCTGATACGGTTTCCCACGTTGCGAAATTCATTACAGGAAATTCATGCAGAATATTTAAAAGAAGCACAACAACTCGAAGGAATCGGTGGCTTCCTGATAGGTCAGGGTTAAATAGCGACAGTAGTATCCAGGGACCTTGTGAGAATTCATGGCATTTACCCCAACCTGCTCCTTAGGGACGGTCCTGAGTGGTGATGCATGTCATTTCCCTCTGGGGAGCGGCAGTGGCCTGGAAATAAGTGTGCTCCATCAGCCGGTGGCATGAGGAGCCAGAACCAGATCTTACCTGTGCAGCTGCAGGGGAGAGGCCAGGCGCAGCTCTGGGCCTCTTTCCACCTCACACGAGTAGAAAGCCAGTGGCATCCAGTGGCCTGTTGGATCGACCACAGGTTGGAATTCTTACCAATACTCACCCACGCAGGAATCTTTCCTTTTCCTCCAAGTCAGGTCGTGGGCCAGGATCATTCATGATGAAGATAAATGAAATGCGGTGACAGGCCTAGGGTAGCTTGACTTGCCTGATTCAGTTTCTAAATCAGAGCTTGAATGGTGAGCAGCAGATACTAGCTGGACAGATAAACAAAGTCATGCTCTCCAACATGGTTGCTGTTAGGATTTTTCCAAAACCCACTGATGCATTTTGTGAGTGGACTATCTCTTTTTCTGTTTTAGAGATAATTATAGAAATTAACGATGTGTCAGTGTTCAATGACACCTGTGTGAGGTGGCAGATACACCCAGGAAGAATGAACTCCAGGATCGTATATGTGGTAAGCAAAGTGATGGCCTTTTTCCTTCCAGTGCAGGAATGGGAATCCAGGGGACACAAGGCAATGGGCTTGCTTCCGGAAGAACCTCTCAACCTAATTGCTCTCCAAATCCCATCATCCTTTAAAAACGGGAACAGTTTTTTTTAAAGATATCTGGATTATTTTACCTTACATTTTGTGTTTAATATATTTGTCATTGGACAGGGTGTATGTGTGGGGATGTATTTATATTTGGTATCAAAGCTTGTTTCCAAGCACTCGTACATCACTCCCCCCGCGTCAGCCTAGCAGTGGCTGCTGCCTCTGTGACAGGTTGCAGGGAGTGGGTTTCAAGCTGTGACTCTCGGTTGATCGCCGGTCATCTGTGTGTGGGGTAGCACATAGAGGGACTCCTCATTTTATATCACTTCTTAGGGCCTATTGGTTACTGGGCTGATCAGACTTCATTATCAGATACCTGACAGCAGAAGTTTACCTGATTGTCCCTTCTCCCCCAGGGGAGCAGTGCAGTGTCAAGGGAACAGTAGGAGAAAAGGACCCAGCACCATCAAATCTCTCTTGGTCGTTTTAACTGGAGTCATGGTGGGTTCTTTTGTCTTTGCCCCTTGCAAAGGTACATGTGAAAGGACACCGGGCAGACCCGATAGAATCAGTTCATGAGGAGAGAGTCAACCTGACCACAGGCAGCAGGACCCCACAAGTGTGCCTAGACCTGTACCAAGGCACCAACTACACCGTGACCATCTCCACTGCCCCTCCCGAACGCTCCATGCCAGCCATCATCAGGTTCCAGACAGCAGGTGGGTAGAAGTGAAGTCTCATTTCCTCCCAGAAAATGCGAAGCACAGGATGTAGGGGAAATATGCTTCAGAGTCAACTGGGCAGGAGAGTTCAGAGTTGCTTTTTGAGATATGTAGCCAGAAGAATGTCCAGCAGGAGGGATTCCTATACTAGTGATGCCAGGCTCAATGTATTGTGTCTCAGCTGGGCGTCTGGTTGAAGTGGGAGGTGATAAGAAGGCATTTAAAAGAGGACAACATGAGGTGATGACGCAGTCAGTTCTCAATTACCCAAGGCAATAGAGGGTGGCCATACGGCTCTTTGGAAATGACAAAAGTCATTTCCGACTCTTGTCTATGAGAGGAGGAGCCAGGGACACTGACCCAATGGCTTTCATATTAAATGGGAACTGACCCCAGGACTGATCGGGGCTGGGTAATCATGTTGACTGTGGACGGGTGGATAGGCGTAGGCAGTCCCAGGTGCAGGATGGTAAGTGTTGGATGAAAAGAGAAATTGGCAGGAAGAAGCTTCGAGAAGTAGTAATAAACCTCATTTTATATAGTTATCACATAGATTTTTATAGTAACACTAGAGGCCCAGTGTACGAATTCGTGTGTCTGGACTGCCAGCCCCAATTGGGGCCGATCGGGCCGGCCAGGGGGAGGGTTTTCAGGGAGGGGCAGCAGGCTGTTGGCTGGCTGGCCACGCCCCCGGGTCAAACTCCTAGTCGAGGGAACAATTTGCATATTAGGCTTTTATTATATAGGACTAGAGGCCTGGTGCACAAAAATTTGTGCACTCGAGGGCGGGGTGCCCTCAGCCTGGCCTGTGCCCTCTTGCAGTCTGGGACCCCTCGGGGGATGACCACATGCTGGCTTAGGCCCGCTCCCCAGGGGATTGGGCCTAAGCTGGCAATCAGACATCCCTCTGGCAGCCCAGCAGCCATTGGGGGATGTCCACTTGCCAGCGGGGAGCAGGCCTAAGCTGCAGTCGGATATCCTTAGCACTGCTGAGGAGGTGGGAGAGGCTCCCACCACCACTGCTGTATTAGCAGCCTGGCTTGTGGCTGAGCAGAACTCCCCCTGTGGGAGCACACTGACCACCAGGGAGCAGCTCCTGCATTGAGCGTCTGCCCCATGGTGGTCAATGTGTGTCATAGTGACCAGTCATTCCCAGTCTTTCTGCTGTTAGGGTCAGTTTGCATATTACCCTTTTATTATATAGGATAGAGGCCTGGTGCACGGGTGGGGGCCGGCTGGTTTGCCCTGAAGGGTGTCCCAGATCAGGGTGGGGGTCCCCGCTGGGGTGCCTGGCCAGCCTGGATGAGGGGCTGATGGCTGTTTGCAGGCTGGTCACACCCCTTCAGGGTGGGGGTCCTCACTGGGGTGCCTGGCCAGTATGGGTGAGGGGTTGAGGGTTGTTTTCAGGCTGGCCAAGCCCGTCGGCGACGGAAACTCCCAGCCTCTCCTTTTTTTCTTTTTTTTTTATTCTGGGATTTATGTACCTTCTATAATTGAAACTTTGTTGCCTTCAGTGGAGCTGAGAGCAGGCTCCTGCTCACTCCAGCTCCGTGGCCACGGCCGGCTGAAAGCAGGTATCTGGGGTTTATTTACCTTTTATAATTGCAACTTTGTTGCTTTTGAGTGGAGCTGAGAGCCAGCAGCAGGCTGTCTTCCTCCATCACTGGAGCAAGCAAGTCTCCTGCTTGCTTCAGCTTCGTGGCTGCCGGCCGCCATCTTGGTTGGGTTAATTTGCATACAGTCGCTCTGATTGGCTGGTGGGCATGGCTTAAGGCATAGCGAAGGTTCGGTCAATTTGCATGTTTGTCTTTTATTATATTGGATTCTAACAGTTGTAAGTTTTTTAAAAAAAATTCTAGTTATAGGGTGTTAGCACTAATTAAATACTTTGTAAGCAAGCCTGGAGAAGTCACTGGGGTCATTTTTTATTTGGGGGGAGTTGAGATAGTTTTCACTTAAGAAAATATATGTCAGCCTTCAGTTATTGCTGCCACTAGGAACGGGAAGTGATAGAGATTTGATAGAAATAATAAAAATGACTGCCAATCTTAACAATATAAAGCCAACTATGAAATTATACAAATTAGATCCCTGGGTACTTGTATATGACTAAAACAAAATGATTTCTTTCTAAGTCAATAACATGTAAGGAAAGATATAAAATTAATATGGTAACTAGAGAAGCTTGTACAAAATTAATAATAAACTGCTATGGATTTATTAGGAATATGTTTTTTTAAAAAGAGCATCCAAGGACTTCAAACTCATTTTTTATTGTTCGGTCAGAGTGACAGTTTGCTGTTCAGGGTCAGTCAGCTGTTTTTACTAATATCTTATTACTTCTTCAAGTTAATTTCCACTGGGAAAGCATGTTCTTTGAGGTCAGACAGACCTGGTTTTGCATCTTAACCCTGCCTTGAAGAGTTGGATGACCATGGCTGACATGTTTAATGTCTCCAGCCCGCTTTCCTCTGTCTTAAATTTTAAGTGGAGTTGGATTAAATTTGCAAATTAATCTAGTGAGAATTGGGATTTAGATTGAGTTGTCTCAATGGGAAACAGGTACATTTCCACATTTACTCAATATATACTTAGGTTTTTGTCTTCCCTGTTTATTTATGCACTTTTGTAAAGATTTATCATTTTTTTCTTCTAGAGCCTGTATATTTAACTATTGATTTCATTATCAGGATTATGCTAGTTCTCTTCAAATGAATTGGGAAGTTTTCCATAGTTTTTTATGCTCTAGAAAAGTTTATATAATTTTTGAATTATTCCCTTTCTTTAAAGTTGGACACATTTGCTCATAAGATTATTTAAATCTCACCCCTTTGGGAATATAATTCTTTGATAACTTTGTCAGTTTCTTCTATGATTATTTTTGGTTTGTTTCTTATGTTTTCTTGAGCCAATTTTTATAATTTATGTTTTCTTTAAAAAGTGTCCATTTTGTTGAGCTTTAAAAGATATTGGCCAGATGTCATTTGGAACATTTATTTACAACTCCTCTGGGATTACGGGTTATATAACCCCAGGTTATTCTTATTCTTAATTCTGTTGTTTTCTCTTTTTAAAAAATTGATTAGTTTAACTTGAATTGTCTGTTTTACTACTGTTCTCCCCGCCCCCCCCCATAAACTTAGGTTTTTTTCATTTTTTTTCTATCTCATTAATTTCTCCCTTATTTTTAATTATTTTATTCTTTCTGCTTCTCTTAAGTTGGTTATATTGTTCTATTCCCAAATTCTTGAGTTGAATGCATAATCCAACTTATTTCCATTCTTTCCTATTTGATAATAAAAGTCTCTAATGCTTCTTTCTCCTAATTTGAGCTTGGGCAGAATTCCTTAGGTATGGATGGATACCTGTTCTCTTTATTCTTACTTTAAAGGCATGATATAATTGCTATTCTGATTTTCCCTTTGATTTAAGAATTATTTATGAGTGTGTTAATGTATGGTCTCTTTATCCTTACTGTCAATGCACTATATAATTGCCATTTTGACTTCCCCATTGATTGAAGGATTAATTATGTGTTATACCAGTGGTATTTTTAAAGACATCTGCACTTTATTGTGATTTCTAGTTTAATTACATTTTGATATTCTTTGGGTGGATTTACTGACACTTTGAGGGGGCTAACTTTTGGCTAATTTTTGTAATTTTGGCCAATTTTTGTAATTTTGTGGTTGGTGGTGGGTAGTAGAGTGTTTACTTGTTGGTAGAGTGGACCTAGGTTTCAATGAACTCTATTAATAAGATTTTCCAGGTCTTCTGTTTGTTTGTTTTTAATTTTTGTTGTTGTCGTTGCTTGCTTGGATTGCCGTTTTTTTCTCAATTTCTCTTAGAAATTCTTAATTTTTTTGTTTCACACCTTTTGATATCCTGATATTTATGTTCATGGCTGATATCTTAATTGTAGAGTTTAACTTTTACTGGTACTAGTAACAAATGGCTCACTTTATCCTGTTTAATATTGTTTGCCTTGAATTATACTTTGATTATTAATATTGTTTTCTTGGTTTCTTTGTGCTTTGGTTTGCACAATACGCCTTCACCCACTTTTGTTCTCCTTAAAAGCTACGTGGGTAACATTGTTAGAGATGTATGCTAGGAGGCTGCATATGTGAAGAAACCTTTTTGAGAAAAGTATTATTTTTTGTAGTTAAGCAATTTACATTAGTGTTGTTTGTGATAAAATTTTCCCTTCTTCTGTCATCTTATTTATTTTACTCTTTTTTATGCTACTTTGTTATGTCCATTGTTTTCTTTTTGCTGCTTGGGTTTTCTTTTTGAATGATTCAGACAATCTAGATTTTGCTTTAATTCTACAATACATATTCAAAAACAAAAATAAGACTACTTGAATATGTATTCCTCTGATTACCAGCATTAAGTTGGAAATATTGTTAACTTCTCCTTGAATAAGATGTGGAAATTAGTATTCTTTATTTGCTTTTTTTTCCCCCCTCTAGCTTCCCTTCTGTTATTGTTTAAACACGACATTTTATTGCCAGCTCATTTCTAATTACTTTGAACATGTATTACACCTTCAAAGAGTTCATTTTTATATTGATTTGTAACAATTATTTAAACAGGTATATGTTTCAACAGTCTCAATGTTTACTGCATTCCCACGTTTCATACCAAAGTTTCTCTATTTTTCTTTATTTTGTCTCTCTGCACAGTGATTTCTATCTTCTACTCCCTGAGGAATGGGATACTTTCTGAGCCCATGATTTTCTGAGAATGTCTTTTTATTGTCTTCACAAGTGAATGAGAGCTTGACTGAAGATAAAATTCTTGGGCCATAATCTTTGTTGTCAGAATTCTGGAGGCATTTCACATTGGCTTTGGGAATTTAAAGTTGTAAGAGAGGAGTTTGAAGAAGGTTGTGATTTAAAAAATCTTATGTAGATGCTCAGATTTTTCCGCCTGGGTATCAGAGAGCCTCCCTCCCTCCCTCCCTCCCTTCCTTCCTTCCTTCCTTCCTTCCTTCCTTCCTTCCTTCCTTCCTTCCTTCCTTCCCTCCCTCCCTCCCTCCCTCCCTCCCTCCCTCCCTCCCTCCCTTCCCTCCCTCCCTCCCCCCTCCCTCCCTCCCTCCCTCCCTCCCTCCCTCCCTCCCTCCCTCCCTCCCTCCCTCCCTTCCTTCCTTCCTTCCTTCCTTCCTTCCTTCCTTCCTTCCTTCCTTCCTTCCTTCCTTTTTAAATCCTTATTGTTGAAAGTATTACAGATGTCCTCCTTTTTTCTCCATTGACTCCTTATAGCCCGCACCCCCACCCCACCCCACTATTGTCTGTACCCATGGTTTATGCATATGTGCATACAAGCTCTTTGGATGATCTCTTCCCACCCACCCACCCTAGTCTTCCCTCTGAGATTTGGCCATCTGTTCCATGCTTCTTCATCTCTGGATCTATTTTGTTCATTAGATTCCACATATGACATAGAGGCTTCCTTTATATGTGAAATTCACGACGCTAATCACTTATTCATACACATGGGAAATGTTTATTGACTACCTACTACACGTTTGATATTGTTTTAGGCATTGAGAGTTCAATAGTGAATGAGACAGAAATCCCTTCTCTCATGAAACTTCAGCCATGGCCGATAAAAATGTTATTCTCTTTTAAACTAAGTTTTCCTCATACCCTGTGAGTTTTTTTGGATCTTCAGAATTTGGTTCTATCTGCACATTAGGAACATTTTCTTTCATTAAAACTCTGATTATTATGTTTTTATTTTATTTTATTTTGTTTGTCCTTTTGGCTCTTCAGGTACTCCTATGTGGAATTGCTTGTCTGTCTGCATTGTTCTTTCGTTTTCTCTTGTGTTATGTCCATGTCTTTTTCCTCTGTCTTCTGAGGATGTGGCACGTTTGTTCTCTGTGTGCATTCATGCACATGTGCATTGACGTTTCTGATCGCTATCATTTCTAATGCACTTTATATTCTGTTGTTGCACTTTCGTTTCCTTTTGTTTCTTTATCTCATCCGGTTCCCTTGTTATTTCTGCCTCTCTTAACCAATGCCCCTCTGTTAGTGCACTTTCTTATTATTTCATCCTTTATCTGTTTGAACCCATCTTTAAAGTTTTTTTACTGAAAGTATATAACACATGTTGCCTAACTTTGTTATTATTTTGCCCAATATTTCTCCCCCCTAAAGTATGTTCATTCTTTGCCTTCTAAACACAGTCTCCCTTTTGCTCTTTGTAGGACCATTCTATGGGCTCCACCCCCTTCTGGATTATTGATTCTTGGAAGATAAAAGTTTTATTAGGTGTGACATTTTTTTGGATAAAATGGGTGCTATTGCCCTGGCCAGTGTGGCTCAGTTGGTTAGGTGTCGTTGTCCCTTGACTGAAGGGTTGCAGGTTTGATTCCTCCGTGGGGCACATGCCTGGGTTGTGAGATTGATCCTCGGTAGGGGGTGTTCAGGAGACAGCGGACCGATTTTTCACTCTTGCATCAATGTTTCTCTTGATCTCTCTTTCTCTCCCTCTACCTTCCTTTTTCTTTATAAAACTCAAATATATATATATTAAAACAGATGCCATTGCCTTTGATCTTACTTTTTATTGGATAATATTAGCATGCTTATCTCATACTGAAGGATCTCATCTTGAAGGATTTACTGTAAGTTGGATGATCTAGTGTCCTTTGGGGAGCAGCTATGAGAAAACCCACTGCCCTGAGCTTTATTTCGGAGCACTTTGCTGTTCTGATTGGTAATGTTGTTACTCTTGGGCCAGCTCAGCATTGCCTGGCTTCATTGTGATCTTACAGCCTATGAAGGCAGGAAAGAACCAAGTCTCTCCTTTTGCCAACCCAGGCTGATGGAACCTCCAGGTTCTAGGCCTCTCCTTAGAAGATCTCCAGTGTGCTAAAGAGGGACTATCATTATCAATAGTAGTGATAATAGTAGTACATGTACTGTTTACTCCGTCTGCCTATCAGATTGCTTGATGAATTAAAAAAAAACAAAAAAACAAGGAAAAGAAAAGATGTTCAACCTTTACTTTAGATCTGCTATGTCTGGGGGATTCTGATGTGCAGTTAGGATTGGGAACCTCTGGGATAAATGGCTGCAGATGGGGAATTCATCACTTTATTGTCCTGTGGCCTGTTCTAGCTTCCAGCGCCCACCTCTGTGGACACTGCTCCTCCTCCAGCTCCATCCTTTGAGGCTTTGAGACCATATCCTTTGCTTGGAAGGCAAGTTGCACAGTATCTCTCAGTGTCTTTCTTTCTCTCCCGCTCCCTTCCACACGGTGCTAAGCTGAACCGTCTTCATGTTTCTGCCTTTTGTATGGCATCCCACCCTTCTTCCCAACCCAGATGCAAATTCTGACCCAGTTTTACAATCCTCAGTCACTTCTCTCTGGATTGCGGTGGGAAGTGGGAACCAGATGCCTTTATTCACGTTGCCATCATCCCCTGGATTCAGATGATAATGGCTGTAAGTGGGACAATCCTATGGAGATGGGAGCTATGCAGACGGCAGTTTTGCTTTATGTTCTGTTTGTGTACATTGACCACATGTGATATTTCTTAACACACATTTGATGTGCCAAGAAGTCATTTGCATACATGTGACAGTTTTTATTTCTGAGGTCCTTAGGAAACCTTTAACATAAAAGCTGTGAAGATGAAGGAGAACACGTGATAGGCCTTCAGATTCTCTCTCATAACCGTGTTTCCACATTGCCAGTTACAGCCAAGAATATTTTCTCCCAGCTAATTGCCTTGTGCTGCAAATGCCCGTGACGGTTACAATTCTGTGGACAGTCCTGATTTTGAGTAGAATAATTTACTGTAATCATCATTACTTCTTAGGTAGCAGAGACTCCTGTGGGAGAAATATACATAAAAGGTGTTTATAAAAAGCTTCCCTCTGACAGACATTCAAAGTTTTTCTCACTTGTAGAAAACACGCAGGCTTGTGTGGTAGGAAATTTGCTTTTCCTTGAAAATTAGCTGTGGTACTCCCAGACTCTTTGTGAGTTCTTTATTCATTACCAACCTCTTCTTTTGATTACATTAAGAAAATGGAGCATTGACGGAATGAATTCGACTGCAGGAGGCATGAAATTACTTTTTTCTGTATAGTGGGTGAAATTAGTCTGTTTCTGATTATTTTACCGTCCTAGTACTCATATGAGTAGCTCTCCTGAAATACTGTCTGCTGTGAGAACAAGCATCTCACTAGTCACCTACTTTCTCATCATCTTCTAGGTTGGAAACACTCACTCTGAGAGTTCTATTCCATGGCCTTTGCCTTTATTCACCTTTTTCCTAGTCTCAGACTTTTCTGGCCATTTATGCTTAAAACTTGGCATTTTACTTATGGACCATCTAAGTGATAGGATTAACTTTCTAAAAATACCACAGCTTTATTAGCCTACAGCAATTTTTTTAAATGCGTTTTTTTTCCATTTGGTACTCTCAATAGCCTATGATGTAAGAGAAGCAAACTGGATGACTTGATTTCACAAATTAGGAAACAGGTTCAGAGGGGCTAAGTGGGTTAGCTAAGCTCATACAATTAAGAAGTTGTAGAGCCAGGACTTGAAGCCAAATGCAATGCTCTTGCTGTTAAACATCCTATTGGCTCTCTTAAGATGTCAAAATTTCAATTGTAATTAGCCACGATACGTTTTGCTAAGATGATGCAACCTTTCCATATGTTCTCTCTTATTTTTTAGAAGATGATCTCTTAGAAGATGATGGAATTTTCAATGTCTCACTATTTAATGAAACTTGTTTGAAATTGAACAGGCATTCTAGGAAAGTTGGATCAGAACAAATGTACCAAGTAAGATCTTTTATGTTATTTATTAAAGAATTGGGCCACTTAAAAATTTGGGTGCTCTCTAAGTGAGGATTCAAAGTTTGAAACCACACATGAAATGCAATTCTAGACAGCTTGATTTTTGTTTCTAGCAGTGGATATGAGATGTGAGATGGATACAAGTGAGGGACTAAATTGAAGGAAGACCCTATTTGGTGACTTGCTATCATTTTCCCTGTCTGGTATTTTATATGTATTACTAGGGGCCCGGTGCACGAAATTCGTGCACTGGGTGTT
Source organism: Myotis daubentonii (assembly GCF_963259705.1). Lineage (NCBI taxonomy): Eukaryota > Metazoa > Chordata > Mammalia > Chiroptera > Vespertilionidae > Myotis > Myotis daubentonii. The sequence continues at coordinate 64,567,022 of NC_081850.1, read as the reverse complement.
GGGGGGGGGGTGTCCCTTAGCCCAGCCTGCCCCCTCTCACATACTGGGAGCCCTCAGGCGTTGACCCCCATCACCCTCCAATCGCAGGATCGGCCCCTTGCCCAGGCCTGACACCTCTGACAGAGGTGTCAGGCCTGGGCAGGGGACCCCCATCTCGCCCCGATCACTGGCTCTGGCCCCCACCCAGGCCTGAGGCCTCTGGCCCAGGAATCATGCCTGGGCAGGGGACCCCCATCTCCCTCTGATCGCTTACTCTACCCCCCGCCCAAGCCTGACGCCTCTGACCCAGGCTTCAGGCCTGGGCAAGGGGACCATCATATCCCCCCAATCCCCAGCTCCGCCTCCCACCCAGGCCTGATGCCTCGGCCAGAGGAGTTGACCCTCATCACCCTCCGATCACCAATCACCGGATCGCCCCCTTGACCAGGCCTGAGGCCTCCGGCAGAGGTGTCAGGCCTGGGCAGGGGACCCCCAGCTCCCTGCGGTTGCAGGCTCCGCCCCTACCCAGGCCTAACGCCTCTGGCCTAGGCGTCCGGTCCGGGCAGCGGGGACCCGCAGCTGCAGTGGCCCCACGATCGTGGGCTTCGCTTTAGGCCCAGGCAAGGGACCCCTAGCTCCCGGGACTGCCAGCTTCGACCGTGCCCAGCTTCCATCGCTGGCTCCACCCCTACTTCCTGCTATCACTGGCCAGGGCGGAAAAGGCACCTGATTCTCTGATCATGGCTGGGGGGCAGGGCAAAGGCGGCCTCAGGGCCGCCTTTGCCCTGCCCCTCAGCTCTTAGCTCCCCCCTGGGTTTCTGATCACTGTCAGTGGCAGGGGGCTTCTTCCTGCTTTCCCTTTCGCCTCCCTGCATTGTGCCTACATATGCAAATTAACCGCCATCTTGTTGGCAGTTAACTGCCAATCTTAGTTGGCAGTTAATTTGCATATAGCCCTGATTAGCCAATGAAAAGGGTAGCTCGTACGCCAATTACCATTTTTCTCTTTTATTAGTGTTGATAATTTAGTGCATTTAATAATTGCAGCTTATTTTGCTATTAAGTTCACACTTGGATGTGGGTTTTTAAAGAAACTTATTGCATGGCTGTTGGTCCTCATTTAACTTGACTTTTTTATGCATTACAAATCTCAAGTAAAATTATGAATAAGTTCAGGCAGGAACTGAGATTTGTTATTTTTGTGCCATATTTTCAGTGCCTAGCAAATCATCTGGCAACGAGTAGACTAAGTATTAAATGAAAATTAATTAATTAATTAATTAGTCACTTACCAAAAGCGTATCATGTATTGGGACCTGGAAATTCTGTTGCAAACTAATTATACAGTTAAACAGACCATTATAATATGACATAATGAGTGATTTTATAAAAAGTAAATAAATGAATAGGATATTGTGTATATGTGTGTGTGACCAGGTACAATTTTTTAAAAACAAGAAGTAAAGATGGTGTTGAATCAAGGAGAATGAGCAAGAATTAACCAGTTAAAGAGGTGGGTGAGGGTGAAGAAGGGCACACTGGCAAGCAAAGTAGCAAATTGAGTAATAGAGCACGTGACTCTCTTGGGGAACAGAGAAACTAAGGGGAAGTGGGACGAGATGAGGCGCAAGTCTAAGCAGTGGCCAGATCATGAAAAGCTCTGTATCGTGTACTTTTCTGTGTTGATCTTATGTTGATGTCTGTGTGGAGGCACTGAAGGATTTTACGCAGGTGAGTGAAATATTCAATTTTTCATATTCGAGAGAACACTGGGCCTAGAAACATATTCAAGTACCCAAATAATTTAATATAGGATAAAAAATGATCTTTCAGATGAGTACAGAAATAAATGGTTCTTAGACAATTGGTTAGCTATGTGGTTAAGAAAATACCACATAGTTAAAAAGAAGTTGTACACACCCTAAAACCCAGCAGTTCTACTTTTTAGTATGTACCTTAGAGACATTTTTGACTTGCACTTAAGGGATATATAATTGGATTTTCATTACATCATTGCTTACAATAATAAAATATTGAAAATAACTTAAAAGTTCATCAGTTGGAAAATAGAGAATTTTGATGTTTGGTTGAATCATCTGAAATTACTGCTACTCAGCCATTTTATAATACAGTCATAAAACAATATTATATAGGTGCTAAAAATGAATAGCCTAGATCAAAATAATTCATCATGGATACGTCTCAAAAAAAAATATTGAGTGAAAAACTCATACTGTATATGTGTGGTATGAACACAGACACACTCAGGCAAAAAATCAGCTTCTTTAAGATAGAGCATCTACGCATGACAATAACTAAAAACGTTTTAAAATACAGAATTTTTTTGAAGATGACAGAAGTATTTGTTGAGAATCATATGCTTTCATGCTCACACTAAAGTGGTGCTTTCCCAATAGGAAACCACAGTGCTATTGGAACAAGCAGATGGACCCTTGGCAGCCAAAAGTTACAAATTCTCAGGCCCACTCTACCATCCTAGTTCTTTACTTTTATATCTTCTGTTTCTTTTTTGTTTTTGTTAATCCTCACCTGAAGATATTTTCCCATTGATTTTTAGAGAGAGTGGAAGGGAGAGGGAGAGACAGAGAGAGACAAACATCGATATGAGAGAGACACATCAATTGGATGCTTCCTGCATGTGCCCCAACCAGGGCTGGGGATCAAGCCTGCAACCAAAGTATGTGCCCTTGACTGGAATCGAACACGTGACCACTGAGCAAAACAGGCTAGAACTTGAAAGAAAATTATGAGTGAGGAAATTTTGAGGGATTTCTTGAGAGAGATCATCTCTAGTGGGAGTGAGCAGTGCAGATCATTAGGAGATTATGAGATGTTGGTGGAGCAACTCTGATGATGACACAGTCTAGGATGTGACTGTGGATCTGAGTCACTGAAGTTCAGTGAAAGAACTTCATAGCATTGAGCTCAAGGTACTCTGAGGCCAGGTTTTGATGACTTATGTATAAAAACATTTAAATTACACAAGAGAATGCTGGGAATTGGGGAGTAAGGACTCTCCCATGAGTGTTGGATGACTATGGAAGAATAACAATGATGAGGAAGGATAGCGGGTGGGATAGCCAATAACATGAGCATCAAAGGAAACACTAACCACATGAACACCCAGCTAACGCATACTGACCGTTCAAGGGTTGATCACATTACATTACTTCTGGGACCCTCACATATATTTGCCCTTGTAAGTCCCTATGTTATACCTGCAACCAGAGTTTGGTGATGGAGGGGGTATCATTGGTTTTTTGTTGTTGTCTTTTTTTTTTTTTATCAGAGCTCAACTAGAAAAGAACAAGTGAAGTAACATTGCACAGTTGCTTTGAATGCATAATTTGAAGTAGTTCTCCTAAGTTTAAAAACTGTTCCTTGAGGCTTATCTATGGATTTCTTAGGAATGAAAAGAATTTAAAATAATTTTGCCCAACAGCTTCAGGGCAATCTCCTTCACTGGGTAGGCATTAAGGGATCATCTGAGAATAGCCAGACATCTGGCTCATCTGATGAGCAAGTTGTGCATGCTAAGCTTAGTCTGTAGCTGTTTGAGGGGGAAGTCGCATAGACTAGGTAGGGCAGCTTTGTAAAGTCCTTCCCCAGGTTCGCGTGCTATTACATTAAACATACTTCTAACTGGGTCAGAACCAATAGAAGGAAACTTCTTGCTTTATAGTTATTTTGCTTCTAGTCTAGATAGCTGCAAGCCAGCAGAAAAGGTAATGCAATGCGTTCTTTTAATCTCACGACAGTTTAAAATTCTGGGCCGAAGGTGGTATCTGAGTGGTTTTTATCACGCAGCATCGTTTAACTTCACAACGGGGGAACGAGCAGCGGTCGTGTGTTTGGACCTGTACCCGGCAACTGATTACACAGCGACTATCACCCTGCTGGGGTCGCCGGAGCAGCACTCAGTGCAAGTAATGGTAACAACCGCACCTGCAGGTAGGTTTGCATGCCCCTCTGCTCAGTATCCCAGGACCACAGGCGAAGTATGAAAATTGTACGATGTGGGGGCCACAAAGAATGCTAGTCTGGGAGTCAAGAGATGTGGATTCTAGTCCTAATAAACTACCAACTTTGGGGATGAGGGTGCCTGAAACTTACCACCTCTCCCCTTCCACACAGGGGGGTGCTGGCTCATAGAGGTACAGACCAGGAATGGACTGTTGGACTCAGAGCTCCCCTGTAGTGATGGATTGGATATTCTGTGAAGCCTCCTATCTCTCACCCCAAACTTGAGGCAGCTGAGCCTAAGGGTAGTCATTATAGACAGCTAGAACTAACTTCCAGGGGATCAGAAATGTGAGCTGCACTACGTCAGCACTGGCAGGACAGAGAGGCCTCCTGAGCAGACCATGTGTGAGCGCATTAACCCCCATAGAGCACAGTGGCCTAATGAAGGTCAGGTTCCTTAGAAAGGCCCCATGGCCTTGTGAGGATGCCACAGAGAGGCCAGCTCTATCAACTCCACAGCTCCCCCTAGCGGGAAGGGACACAGAAATCTCTATAAGGCCTTTTGTTCTTTCATCTACTGGGGTTTCCCAGACAAATTTATGGCCAACCAGGTGGAGAGGCTGCCCCCTTTAAAGGTAAACAGTAGAAGAGGATGGGTCCTGCTCCTGTCTTCCTGAGGTCTCCCTCTCATACTCACTGCAGCTCTTAGCGGGAAGAAATTAATCAAAGAACTTATATGCATATATGCATAATCCATGGGCACAGACAATAGTGCCATGAAGGCCTGGGGTGGGATGGGAACCTGGTGGAGTAGGGCAATGGAGGGGGAAGGGGGGCATTTGTAATACTCTCAACAAGAAAGAATTTTAAAAAGAAATTTAAAAATCCCCAGCCAGCATGGCTCAGTAGTTGAGTATCGACCTATGAACCAGGAGGTCATGGTTCCATTCCAGGCCAGATCATATACCCGGGTTGCTGGCTCAATCCCCAGTGTGGGATGTGCAGGAGGCAGTCAATCAATGATTCTCGCTCATCATTGACATTTCTATCTCTTGCTCCTTATCCTTCCTCTCTGAAATCAATAAAAATATATTTAATATATAAATTAATTAAAAAGGAGGAAACAAAGAATGATGATGATATCCACATTCCACCCAAGAGGTTCTGACTTCATCTGTGTGGAGAAAACCACTGTCACACGGAGCATTCTATGAATGTGCCCAATAATAAGAAAAGCAGCTTCTTTGACCACAGCTCAGGTATTCACTGTGAATTAAAATCAAAAGAAGGGGGGGATAGAGCACTCTTCTCTCTATTCCCTGGTAGAAAACCCTGAGGGTAGTTTATGATGCAGATTTCGGATTGCATGCATCATTTGAGCTCTACAGTGACCTTATAAAACATCCCCCATAGCTGATTCCTGTTTACAGAATTGAACTCCAAACAAAAGATAGTCAAAGACCACAAATAATTTAACATTGTTTCTTATATTTTCCCACAAAATGATAAATATAACTGTTCTCTGTTGGAGGAGTTATGTCTGAAGTCTGCCTACTTGTCTTACAAACCATTAGCCTGAGAAGTTCATACTTGCAGTTGGTCAAGCCAGAAATTGGTTTGGTATACCCAATCATTTGTAATGTGTCCAAAACAGGGAAAGTATTTTAAAAAAAGAAAGAAAAAAGATAGTGATATTGTAGATCCAGCTAGGTAGGACCATCCTCATGGGGTAAATAAAGAATTCATTTACATATTGTCTGTGACTGCTTTTGTGCTGCAAAGGCAGAGTTGAGTGGCTGTAACAGAGCTTATGGCCCAGAGCGGTGGTCGGCAAACTCATTAGTCAACAGAGCCAAATATCAACAGTACAATGATTGAAACTTCTTTTGGGAGCCAGATTTTTTAAACTTAAACTATATAGGTAGGTACATTGGTATTAACTTAATTAGGGTACTCCTAAGGCTTAGGAAGAGCCACACTCAAGGGGCCAAAGAGCCGCATGTGGCTCGCGAGCTGCAGTTTGCCGACCACGGGCCCAGAAAGCCTGAAATATTTTCTAACTGACTCTGTAGAAAAAAAGTTGCTGACTCCTCCTCTGAGTCATTAATGTTTGCTTTCATATCCTTTCTCTTGCTTTTCTTTTCTTTTTTATCTTTAAATTCTTTATTAGGTAAGGAATTGCAAATGTGTCCTCATCCCCCCTCCCCATTAACCCCCATCCTCCTCCCCCGCCCCCCCCGCCACTCATGCTCTCATCCCCCTGTTGTCCATGTCCATTGGTTTGGCTTATATGCATGCATACATGTCCTTTGGTTGATCTCTTCCCCTTACCCCCACCCTCCCCTACTTTCCCTCTGGGGATTAATAGTCTGATTGCTGTTTCTCTGTCTTTGGATCTGTCCCTGTCCATCAGTCTATGTTGTTCTCTATATTCCACAAATGAGTGAGATCATGTGGTATTTATCTTTCTCTGACTGGCTTATTTCACTTAGCATAATGCTCTCTAGTTCCATCCAAGCTGTTGCAAAAGACAAGAGTTCCTTCTTTTTTACCTCAGCATAGTATTCCATTGTGTAGATGTACCACAGTTTTCTAATCCATTCATCTGCTGATGGGCACTTAGGCTGTTTCCAGATCTTAGCTATGGTGGATTGTGCTGCTATGAACATAGGGGTGCATATATCCTTTCTGACTGGTGTTTCTGGCTTCTTGGGATATATTCCTAGAAGTGGGATCACAGGGTCAAATGGGAGTTTCATTTTTAGTTTTTGGAGGAAGCTCCATACTGTTCTCCACAGTGGCTGCACCAGTCTGCATTCCCACCAGCAGTGCAGAAGGGTTCCTTTTTCTTCACATCCTCTCCAACACTTGTTGTTTGTTGATTTGTTGATGATAACCATTCTGACAGGTGTGAGATGGTACCGCATTGTCGTTTTGATTTGCATCTCTTGGATGATTAGTGACTTTGAGCATGTTTTCAGATGTCTCTTGGCCTTCCTTATATCTTCTTTCGAAAAGTATCTATTTAGGTCCATTGACCATTTTTTTATTGGGTTGTTTATCTTCCTTTTTTTAAGTTGTATGAGTTCCCTGTAAATGTTGGAGATTAAACCCTTATCGGTGATAACATTGGCACATATGTTCTCCCATGCAGTGGGCTTTCTTGTTGTTTTGTTGATGGTTTCTTTTTTTGTGTAAAAGCTTTTTTTTTTTTGATGTAGTCCCATTTGTTTATTTTCTTTTTAGTTTCCATTGCCCTAGGAGCTGTATCGGTGAAGAAATTGTTTTGGCTTATGTCTGGGATTTTGCTGCCTGTGATTCCCTTAGTATTTTTATGGTTTCCAATCTTATGTTTAAGTCCTTTATCCATTTTGAGTTTATTTTTGTGTATGGTGTAAGTTGGTGGTCTAGTTTTATTTTTTTGCATGTATCTGTCCAATTTTCCCAACTCTATTTATTGAAGATACTGTCTTGACTCCATTGTATGTTCTTGCCTCCTTTGTCAAATATTATTTGAGCATAGTGGTTTGGGTCGATTTCTGTGTTCTCTATTCTATTACATTCCATTGATCTATATGTCTGTTCTTGTGCCAGTACCAGGCAGTTTTGAGAACAGTGGCTTTGTAATAAAGTTTCTTCTTAATGTCTATCAATTCCTTAGACATAATTGGTAATTAAAAGGATTAATAAAATTTCTAGGTCAAGAGTGCCCTCTTCTGTCATTGAGTGAAGTGCAGTTTCTTTAGAGGATATTTTTGTTGTGTTTTTTTTTTTTTTTGGTGAGGGTGGGGTTGAATTGTGTATTCTATTCTGGGATTCTCTTTTGCCTTGTGGAATCTTGCATTTCCTTCTGAGTTCCTTTTCCCCATCACCACGTAGTCTCCCAAGGACACCAAGTCCTTCCTTTTAATTCTCTTCTTTCCCAGAAGCAGTACCTTTCTCCTATCAGGAGTCTCAGAGACTTGTGAGACTGAATGGGTTATGGAGAACCAGCACAATTCCTAATACACAATAAGCATCTGCCAAATGTTAATTATTACTTACATTTACCTTATGACATTTGCTATGCACTCTCTTGAATTTTTGTCATACTGATAGAGGGTGTAACTCTTCTCCTAGATGAAATACATATTAAGGGCAGAAACTTAATATGTCTTATTCAGAGCTCCTCTGTTCCCTTGGGTTAATATGGTATGAGGTGCTTAGCCTTTCCCTTATTGCTGATTGTTTTCATTTAAACGACTAGAAATGCTGTGCTTGCCACTGTCCTGGACACGATGAAGGAGGAGCTCTCAGTTCAATGGGGTGATAGACAAGGATCAATAGTAATACATAAAATGTAATTGAGGCCTGGCCGGTAGCTCAATTGTTAGAGCATTGGCCCCTGCACCTAAAGGTCTTGGGTCCGATTTCTGGTCAAAGGCATGTACCTGGGTTGCAGGTTTGATCCCTGGCCCCAATCGGGGTGGTTGTGGGAGGCAACCAATCGATGTGTCTCTCTCACATAGATGTTTCTCTCTCTCTTCCCCTCCTAATCTCTATCCCTCCCATTCTCTCTACAAATCAATGGAAAAAAGACAAAATGTAGTTGAGGTATTTGCAAGGTACTAAGGGAGTACAGAGCAGAGTTGCTCTCCCACATTCCTGTGAGCAGGAGGGATTACAGACCCACCACTACTGTACCATTACGTGTGCATACCCAACACCACGTGGGAGTCCAATATTAGCTTATCTCTATGGATAACTATTTCCCAACTCAATTTATTTTCCACTGATTTGAAATTTCACTGTTTATAAATTCCCATGCATAGATAGATTTCTGGATTCTGTTTTGTTTCATTGATCGATTTATTTATTTATTTATTTTTAAATATATTTTTTATTCATTTCGAAGAGGAAGGGAGAGGGAGAGAGATAGAAACATCAATGATGAGAGAGAATCATTGATCGGCTTCCTCCTACACGCCGTCTCCTGGGAATTGAACCTGGGCGTGTGCCTTCACTGGGAACCAAACTTGATGCTCAACCATTGGGACACACAGGCCAGGGTTGCTCTATTTATTTCACTTATACCTTTAGTAGTTACAAACTGTTTAATTATTATAGCACTCTTAATGGGGGTGATACCACCTTCAGGGGTCAAAATTCACTCCAGGAGGGCAAAAATTAGTTATTGAGGGGCAAAAAAAAAAAATTATTCTTTTTATATATGAAGCATAGTATACACACAATATCTAAGAAACACAATTTTCTGTGGTGTTAAAAAAAAGACTGTTTATGGCCCTAGCTGCTTTGGCTCAGTGGATAGAGCATCAGCCTGCAGACTGAAGGGTCCCGGGTTTTGGTTACGGCCAAGAGCACATACTTGCGGGCTCGATCCCCAGTTGGGGGCATGCAGGGGGTAGCCAGTCAGTGATTCTCATCATTGATGTTTCTCTCCCTCTCCCTTCCTCTCTGAAATCAATAAAGATATATTTTTTAAAAATAAAAAGGACTGCTTATAGGACTATAATGAAAAAAGGTTGAGAAACACTGTTATACCTTTATAATAGGTACTGATACCTTGCTGTGTCCTCTTTCAATAGCTTTTCCCTTTGCTATTCTCATGAATTTTCCCAAAGGAATTTAGCAGTTTTGCTTTCTATTGAATGTGTGTGCCCAATTGATTCCTGCATCTGGGCCTTTGACCTTGGAGCCCTCGGTGTGACCCTTCTATCTCCGTTCTTGGTGGCTCATTCACTCACATCCTTCAGGTCTCTACTTATGTATCACATCCTCCGAGGGCCTTCCCTGGGCATTCTAGCTGTCCCATTATGGTGCTTTTCTTCATAGTCTTTACTAGCCCACAAGATGATATTTTTATTTATTTGTAACTTTATTTTCTGCCTTTTTAACTAGAATGAATTCCATGAGGTGCAGGGATTTTGTTCACCACTTTATCCTTAGCCCCTAAGGCATGCCTGGCACATGGTGAGAACTTTCTAAATAGTCACTGAATGAATGTGTAAACTGACCACATTTCAAGGAGGCCCATCGGAATCACCATTGGGAGTGCAATCCATTTATAGGTTTATTGGTGGAGAATTGATTTCTTTTCACCTGCGAGCCTTCCTGTTCACAGATGTGTCATTTCTCTCTTTATTGTTTTCTTCTTTGTCCCTTCAGGAAAAAAAGTTTAAAAAATCTTCCTGCAACTCTTGGACATTTCTAGTTAGATTTATTTCCAGGTATTGGAAGTTTGTTTGTGGTGTGGTTTTTAAAAAAATATTTTAAAAAATATCTATCTATCCATTAACTATATTGTTATTGATTTCAGAGAGGAAGGGAGAGGAAGAGAGAGAGAAACATCAATGATGGGAGAGAATTATTGATTGGCTGCCTCCTGCATGCACTGTACTGGGGATTGAGCCCACAACCCGGGCATGTCCCCTTGACTGGAATCGAACCGGGGCCCTTTAGTCCACAGGCCGACACTCTATCCACTGAGCCAAACCAGCTAGGGTTTTATTTATTTATTTGAGAGAGAGTGTGAAAGAAAGAACTTGAACCTGACTGAGGGATCAAACCCACAACCTTAGTATATTGGGATGACACTCTAACCAACTGAACTATCCAACCGGGGCTGTTCATGGTGTCTTCTCTTGTGAATAGGGATCTTTTAATTTTTCTGTTGTCTTTTATTTGGTGTTTTACTTTCTGATTGCTGGTATAAGTTACTGCAAATTTAGTGGCTTAAAACAACACAAATTTACTATCTTATAAAAAGAGGAAAATTCATTTCTTTGCCCTTTCCAGTTTCTGGAGCCTGCCTTCATTCCTGGTGGAATTCTCTATCTTTGAAGCTCATCAGTTTAATCTCTGCTTTTGTCCACAAATCTTTTTCAAACCTGGATTTTCTTTTTATTTCTTTTTTAAAAATATATTTTTATTGATTTCAGAGAAGAAGGGAAAGGGAGAGAGAGATAGAAACATTAATGATGAGATAATCATTGATTGGCTGCCTCCTGCACACCACCTACTGGGGATCAAGCCTGAAACCTGGGCATGTGCCCTTGACTGGAGTCTAACCTGGGACCCTTCAGTCTGCAGGCTGATGCTCTATCCACTGAGCCAAACAGACTAGGGCCTTTTTATTTCTTTTTTAATTGACGAGAGAGAGAGAGAGAGAGAGAGAGAGAGAGAGAGAGAGAGAGAGAGAGAGAGAGATCCATGTGAGAGAGAAACATCCATTGGCTGTCTCCTGCACATCCCCTACTGGGGATTGAGCCTGAAACCTGGGCATGTGCCCTGACCTGGATTTGAACTGGAGACCTCCTTCTGGTGCACAGGATGGTGCTCAACCAACTGAGCCACACTAAACAGTTACTCTGCTTTTCTTGTCTTCCTCTTATCAGGACCCTTGTCACTACTTTGGGCTCATGTGGCTAATCCAGGAAAATCTCCCTATTTTAATCACATTTATAAAGACCTTTTGCCAGGTGATGTAGCATGCTCACAGATTCCAGGGACCAGGGTGTGGGCCTCTTTGGGGGGGCCGTTATTCAGCCTGCCATACTTGTTCTTGCAGCTATATAAGAAACTATTAGTTTTTCTATGTTCTTGTGGTTGTGTGCACTTTGCCAAACTCCCATATTTGTTTTTCTGTTTTCAAGCCATTTTATATTTGTTTTTCAGTTGATTCTCTTAGATTTACTGGCAGTTGCGTCATTTGTTCTCTTTCTTACTGGTATTTATAGCTCATTTTTTTCTTGCCTCTTTCTGATTGTCTGGAATCTTCTGACTAATGCTAACTAATAGCTATGAGACCGTGCATCCTTGTATTGTTCTTAACTTTACTAGAAATTGCTTCATTGTTTTACTGAGAATGTTTTATAAGCATGGTGGCTTCTAATAAACACTTTTAAATTAAGGAGTTTCTATCAAATTAAATCCTAGTTTATTAAGATTTTTAGTTAGGAATGTATTAATACTAAATATTAAATGTATTCATCGTTGTAATTATAAAAATAACCATATGTTATTTTCTCTTTTCATCTATTAATAGCTTTCCCAATAATGATCATCTCTGTATTCCCAGAATAACTCTCTCTTGATCATAGTGTATTGTACTTTGGGTTTACTGCCTATTCGCTAATGTTTTATTTTGGATTTTAGTATTTATAAGTGAGTTTGGCATAGTGTGTTCAGCGATTGGTTGTGCCATCCTTGTACCGTTTGGGTGTGTGATTATCTAGTCATAGTGAATGAACTGGGAAACTTGCCACCTTTTTGTATAGTCTGGAACTGATTAAATAGTAGTGAAGTTATTTCATTTTTGTATGTGTCATCAGTGTGAGGTTCCTTGGGCCACTATTACTTATCTCTAAAACCATCTTCTCTATCCAGAAGTGAGGTATGTTATCCTGAATCATCGATACCTTCTTACCTACTCGGTCTTACAACATTTAGAGGATAGCATGTGACCTGTGGGACAGGTTTTCTCTGGGCAAAGCCACCTGGTCCATAAAGAACTCTCACGTTGACCAACTTGGCTTCATTCGTAGGAACCTGTCGGGCCAGGGGCTTACACATAAAGGCTTGGCTCTCATGAGACTTCTTTTTCAGATGCTGTGGGAGTTGTCTTTATCACGTCTTAATTATCACAGTGTTCCTATGAGACTTCTTAGCAAGCCTGCTCTCTCTTTTTTTTTTCACTTTAGGGACAGGGATAATTATTGAAGGGGGTAGACCTCTGATAGCAGAGTTTTGAAAAGTAGTCTTTATTTTAAAAAGCTGGCGGTGGAGGTTGCTTCTTTGTTACACTGTACTAGATCTGAACTAACTTTGGATTGATTACCATGAAAGGGAGCAGAGGCCAACAAGTACTTTGATCATCAGAGATGAGGAAGCCCAACATAGAAGCCTTCCCATCATGAAAAGCCTGACTGCTTACGATAGGGATGCTCAGGCCCTCACAGAGCGATTCTCAGCTCGGGGCTGAAACGTGGCCCTCAGCTCAGAATTGCAAACTGATGCTTATTTGTATAAGTGATGTTTCCAAAGCTGGTACAATGAGTTGCTGTTTTAACTTAAGTAAACCAAGGGAGTTTGCAGCAAAATTGGATATTTAAATAGTTTTTTAAAAAGTATCATTTTTTTAAAAAAAAAACAACCATGTTTTTATTTTATTTTATTGATTTCAGAGAGAGGAAGGGAGGGAGAGAATCATTGATCGGCTGCTTCCTGCACGCCCCTTACTGGGGATTGAGCCCACAACCCCAGGTATGTGCCCTGACTAGGAGTGAACCATGACCTCCTGGTTTATAGGTTGATGCTCAACCTCTGAGTCATAGCAGCAGGACAGATTTAAATAATTTTTAAGAGGGATCCTCTGATTGGGCATCTTGCAATCCTACATCTTTCATTAGGGCTGATTTTACATAAATGTAAAAGTGTGTTACCACTCATTTGTAAACTAAAATGCTGCTGAAATCATTCTATGGAAATGCTTATCCTTGGAAAATGAAAAGGTAGTATTTTTGTACAGGGTGTCCAATGACTTCTCATTCTTTTCTCCCTGCAGTTAAACAGACCATCAGCAACACTTCAATATTTAATGAAACCTGCTTGAGATGGAGAAACATGAAGATAGCTGATAGAGAGGAAATGTATTTAGTGAGTTACTGAAAGTTACTCTATTGATGGCTGTTTGTGTTGTGTGGGAGGTTTAAAAAATATCCACGCACCTAAAAATCTGCTTACATAGCTGCCATTGCGAATAAGAGAATTATAGTGACAGTTATAGTCAGAAGTAATAAAATGGGCGCTTCTGCTGCATTTTTGACAAGAGTGACCTTGGGGACTGGTGAGAAAGCCAGGAGAGGTGTTCTGGGTGTGAGCACATAGCCAGAGCAGAGTTGAGAGTTGATGTTCAGGCAGGATCCGAGGAGGAATCCAAAGGCTTTTGCATGTGTGTGACTCTCCACACCAGTGTCCCTGACAAGGGTCTGAATGTGTTGCCTAGAGAGTCCAGGGGAACTTTGGAAGCTAGATGTGGTTGTCAGTAAGAAAGTGAAAGATCCTGGGATGAGCTGTTACTAAAAGGAATTAAGTAGAAAGAAGCGTGTGTGTGTGTGTGTGTGTGTGTGTGTGTATTGGCGCAGGTACTGGAATGTTACAGGGAAGTATAGGGAATGTCAGAAAGGGGTGGGCAGAGGAGAAAAACCCTTCCCAGGTTTCACCAGACCACCTGAGGGTATCCTAATTCATGTCCTGCTTTGGAGAAGCCCTACTTCAGATCTTTGTTGTTGTTGTGAATCCTCACCCGAGGATATTTTTCCCGTAGATTTTTTAGAGAGTGGAAGGAAGGGAGGGAGTGAGGGAGGGGGAGAGAGAGAGGGAGAGAGAGAGAGAGAGAGAGAGAGAGAGAGAGAGAGAGAGAGAGAGAGAGAGAGAGAGAGAGATAGATGTGAGAGAGGAGACACATCAATTGGTTGCCTCCCTCATGCACCCTGACCTGGGCCTGGGATCGAACCTGCATCCCTTGACTAGGATTCAATCCCGAGACCCTCAGGTGCGTGGGCCGATGGTTCTAACTGCTGAGCCACGCCAGCCAGGGCCTTATGTCAGATTCTTAATTTTCTTTCTAGGGAAATGTTCTTCGGCTTTGCTTCTAAAATTTTGCCAATAGACTTTCACATTGAACTGTGTATGTGAGAACAAGAAAGAGAAAGTTGCCAGTGTTTGGCCCTCGACCTCTCGTGCATTTTGATATAAAAATATATTTATCACACTGATAATATTGTAACTACAGTATTTGTGGTATGACGACTCTAATCTTTACTTATTGCTGCATTTCACATTTTGAAGGAACTTTAGAGTCAAGGGCAAGAGAGTTCATGAGAAAGGTAAAGATCTAGCCCTTCAAGCTCATGATTCACCTGCAAACTTGTCTGTGTTCTAGCTCCGCATTCAGGGCCAGAGATGGTATCAGGAGGAGTTTGCCCAGGAAATCACCTTTAATATCACCAGCAGCAGCCAGGCTCCTGAGATGTGCTTAGACCTGCGCCCGGGTACCAACTACAGTGTCAGCATTTACGCTTGGTCTTCTGTCCTTCCCGTGCTCATCTCCCTGACAACCCAGATAACAGGTACATCTCAAATACAGGTGTTTGGATGCACAGGGTCACCACGGGGCTGTGGCTAGGCCTGGGTAAAGAGGGACAGTATTCCTTTTTATCATTATGTGATGAACTTCAAGAAAGAGAGGAAGAAGGACATGGAATTGGAGAGGGGTGCTAAGGGGCCTGAAACGGTGACTGTTTTATTTCTTACAAAGATGTCTGAAACAAAATGTTATCTTTGGTTAAATTTTGGGTAGTGTGTACCTGAGTGTTGGTTCAATTCCTTCTGTATTTGTGCTTATGGCCACCAGGGGGCACTGGTGAGCTGCTTAAGTTCTTTGAGACCCACAACAGCATGTTTTCCAACTCTACCCTACTTTAAAGAATTTGCAATTTTAAATAAGTGTAAAAATTCAAGCTGTTAAGATCTTACGAAAGTGGGGGGGAGGACCCATCCCTTTTATAAAAGAGGAAAAAAGGGAACTTTATATGTTGATACGAAGAGGTACGCCTGCCTAAGATGTGGCTTTATTTTAGGAAAATTGTGAACTTTTGAATTTTACCAGAAATGTTAGGCAAGGCATTTGGGCCTGGAAAATGCAAAGCAGCTGATTTCCCAGAAGAAAAGTGAATGAATTTTCTTCTGAGTGTCTTACATTAAACAAAACCTTCCTCATGGGAACAGGATGAAAACTAGCGCTCTAGCTGCGGTGCGGTGCTGCTGACTTCAGCAGAGGTCTGACGTTCCAGGAATGCGGAAGGACAGGGACAAGTGTTGCCGTGAAAGGGGGTGAGAGGGGCGGGCGAGGTGGAAATCCGTTCGGTGGCTTTTAGAAAACGCGAATGGGAACTTTTATATATATATATCAGAAGAATATATGGTGTTTTGTTTAGAGGCACATGTGGTTGTCAAAGATGTGGCTTTGTTTCAGAAACATCATGGACTTTTGAATTTGACCAGAAATGTCAGGCAAGGAAGGGGGTCGGCCCTGGAAAACGCAGTAGCTGATTTCCCAGAAGAAAAGTGAATGGGATTTCCCTTCCGAGTGTCTTACACTAAACTAAATCTTACTGATGGGAACTCCCAGGAACCCAGAACCAGGGTTTCTGTGGGGCAGAGGAGTGGGGGAGGGGCATGCTGCAACTTAACAATTTAATTCAGCGGACATTTATGGATTGGCGATGTACAACGAGCCGGGCTAAGTGCTGACGGAGATGTAGAGATGAAAAAAAGATTGTTCCTTCTTGCTGGGAGCCAAGTCTTTATCGATGGGGAGATGTAGCTAGCCTTGTGACGTCTGATGACTTATGGTGTATGCTACCAGGTCTCCTGTGGCCATCAATTTCAATTGATCCTGCCTTCAGTGGGTGGCAACATCTCTGTGGGGTGGTAAGGATGAGGAAAGAACAACTGTGGTGTCTTTATTTATGCATATTTATTTATGTGTATTAGGTCCTTGCACTTACTTGAAGTTTACATAGTATAATGTTGGGACTTTGGTTTTGGTACAAATACATTTTTCTCCTGTTTTTGGTTCTTTTAGTTCATTTTTGGTGGGTTTTAGAGGAATTTTAACACATTTGCCCTTACATTACCTCTTTTCTCTATGGATTTTAATAGTTTGTCTACATTAGTGAAATGAATCTTTTGTTCCACCTATCACAACCCCCAGGCTATTTACACTTCAATTCTCTTTTCAATATTCTTTTTGACATTTTAAAATTTTCATGTGATCAATTCCATCGATTCCTTTATGGTTTCTGCCTCTGGTCATGCCAAGAAAAGCCTTCCTTACCCTGAAATCAGATTAATTCTTGTTTTCTAGTGCTCTTAATATCTTTGCTTTTCACGGTTAAACTTAGATCCATTTGGGATTGGTTTGGATGTGTGGTGTAAGGCTAAATTCACATGGTAGTGTCCCCCCAAATGATAAGCCAGTTTCCTGTCACCTTTGGGAAGACTATTCATGTCACACCCTTATTTACTTTCATTTATTTATTTGGGTCTCTTTATTTATTATCTTTTTATTTAAAAAAAAAATTTTTTTTTCCAGTTATTTGGGTCTCTTTCAAGACTGTCCTAGCTTCTTCCGTTCCTTTGCCTGCCCTGTGCTTATGTCTTACTATTTCAATTATGGTGATTTTAGAATATATTTAATTTCTTCCAGGTCAAGTCCTCCTTCATTGCTGTCCTCCACACTCTGTAAAGTTTTCCCACAGGGCAGCCCCAGATTGTCCTTTGCTTCTAGGAGGGGCTGGATGTTGTCAACACCCGGGAATGGCTGTGAGGGTCGCCTTCTGGGTCCTCCCACCGTACACGCTCTGCAGACACCCCCCATTTCTTGCCTGAAATCTGATTTGGTTTCAGTCCGCCACGAGGCTAAGGGAAAGGAGAACAAAGCTGCCAAGCACAGCAGCGGGGGGGGGGGGGGGGGGGGGGGGATGGGGAACAGGACCGTGGGAAAATGGCTGGAAGTTAGCGTTCTTTCACCTCGAAAGGTGGCGGAGTGAGAATGAGCGTGATGAGGTTCAGGCGTGTACATCGGGGAGGTGGAGCCGACTGTTGAAATCTCAGGTGGGAAGGCCCAGCGCAGGCCGAGCAGAAAGCACAGGTGACTGAATCAACCTGATGGCAGTGGCACATTCAGAGCCGAAGACCCAGTGCCCGGCGGCCCTGGGCCGAGCCTCGGAGGCCTCCTGCTCGGCTGTGGATGCGCCTTTCAGAGCTGAGCGAGCGCTTCGTTCCGCTGTTACCGAGGGCGAGGGCGGTGAGAAAGGGAGAAACGGGTGGTTTTAAAAGGTTAGTAGAATTAGAGGTTTTCATCTCAGGGAAGATCAAACAGAGGAATAACTTAAAAGAGCCTCTGGAGGGTTCTCACAGAGAAAAGAGTTCATCTCGCTCTGGGCGGAAAGCAGGAAATGTGTGATAAAAGCCACTTACCTTTACCGAGACAGCAGAACAGCACAAACAGAAGGGCATCTCAGTGGCAGCATGGGGGCTGGGGGCAGAAAGCCTCAAACTGGAAGGGGCACATTCCCGTGGGGCCTGGGCCCGGGCTTTGCCAACTGCCTGCCCTGCTTCAGGCCATTACCCGGAACCTAGCTGGTCTCGCTGGGGAGTGTCAGTATGGACTCTCCTTCTGGATGCCTCTTAGAAACAGCCTTCAGCATCTTTGTGTGAGGCCCTGGTTGTCGCCTCCTGGGGTCCCCAGCAATTCCACAGGTTTCATACATAATCCAAGTGACCATACCTGGTGACATTGGAAGAAATTCCAGATTTAGCGCTGCATAACAAAAGCTACAGGGACTCTCACTCTTCCACTTGGCCCTAGAGGCCTGGGTTGCCCAGTGGTTCCCTCTGGGCCCATCTTTTCTCAGATGCATTTATACTGTCCCCCAAATAACCATAGCCTCTCCTACTGACGACTGACTCCATGGCACCACCACAGTGTGCTGCTGAGCTCTGGACCTGTATTTCTACACTTGATCTTAGCCAAGAGGCTGAGAAGCAATCAGATGTGTGTTTCCAACTGGCTGCTGGACAATCCCATAAGCACGTCGAACTTCACAGGGCAACTTTCCCCTTGGATCTTGATGAAGGTCGTCACCACTGACTCAGAGGCCAAAACCCAAGCCCAGATCCCTTCCCCTTCCTCGTCTTCCACCACTTCCTGTTCCATCGCTTCCCATCTGGCCCTCTTCTTCAGTCTCCATGCCACCATTTGCCTCACATCTCAAGCACTGCTCACCTAGATTTTAGATGGCCTGTACACGTGCTCTTTTCCAATTCATCTTCCAATGAGCCATCTAAATTGTTCTTCTAAAATATGCATCTGCTAAGAATCTTTTTAAAAATATATATTTTATTGATTTTTTTATAGAGAGGAAGGGAGAGGGATAGAGAGCTAGAAACATTGATGAGAGAGAAACATCAATTAGCTGCCTCCTGCACACCCTACTGATGATGTGCCCACAACCGAGGTACATGCCCTTGACCGGAATCGAACCTGGGACCCTCCAGTATGCAGGCCGACACTCTAGCCACTGAGCCAAACCAGTCAGGTTCTTTTTTTTTTTTTTTTTTTTTAAATTTCAGAGAGGAAGGGAGAAGAAGAGAGAGAGAGAGACATCAATGATGAAAGAGAATCATTGATTGGCTGCCTCTTGCACAGCCCACACTGGGGATGGAGCCCACAACCCAGGCATGTGCTGGAAATCGAACCATGACCTCCAGGTTCATAGGTCGATGCTCAACTACTGAGCCACGCTAGTGTCTGCTAAGAATCTTTAAATGACTTCTTATTTCTAGGACTTAGATCTGACCTCCACCCACACCTCTCACTTTATGGCCTGCCTCTACCCAGTTGGACTCATCCTCCGCCATACTGAAGTGCTGTCCGCACCCTCTCACCTCCTGCTCCTGCAGATAGCTGTTTCTGTGTGCCATAGGCTCCCTCCTCCCCTCGCCCAGGTGTATAACTTTATCATAGCTCTAAGCCTCTTGTGATTACAAAACTGTCTCTACTATTTTCAATAGAGCTTTTAAAACTATCTAGGAAGGTCTACATTTTTATTTATTAAAATTTGGAGTGAGAATTTCTACCTCAAAGGTATATTCTAATTGGGTAAATAGAGTCTGTTTTGGCCTCCCAGTCCTTGATTTCATTATGGCAGAGTTTAGGGCCAGAAGGGGGCATACTCATATTTTATTCCTTCTCTTTCTCTCTTCCTCCCTCTGTCTGTAAATCTCATTTACTCGATAGCATTGTTTAGAAGATTAAATGAGATGAGGCATGTACAGGACACATCTAGTGCATTCGGTTAGTGGTCAGTTCATCCACAAGGCAGAATGGCAGCTGGTACATGAAGGTAGCTTCTGGTTAAATGCTAGAACACCAGTGTCAGACAATTAGTATATTCTCCTCCCAGTGGAAAATCCATTTGGGGAGTTTGATTGCCGGGGAGAGCAGAATAAAGACAGAGAACTGTGTGATTATAAAGGATCTAGAAGTCTAACGTGCTGGTCTTCTCCGCCAAATAGGGACCTGTCCACTCAGTGAACGATAATGCCCAGAGCATCCACCCTCTGCCAGTGCTCGGGTATCGCTTCTTTATTCTGGTAAAATATATGTTACATAAATTGTACCATTTTAACCATTTTCCAGTACACAATTCATTGGCATTAAGTACATTTACAATGTTATCACCATTACCTATTTCTAAAATTTCTTTATCAACCCAAACAGAAACTCTGTTGACCCATAAGCAGTAACTCCACATTCCCTGACCCAGCCTCCTCAGTCCTTGGCAACTTCTAATCTACTTCCCTGTGTCTATGGATTCGCCTGTTATAGCTATTTCACAGAAGTGGAATCATACAGTATTTGTGCTTTTGTGTCCGGCTTATTTCACTCAGGGTAATGTTTTCAAGATCCATCCATGTTGTAGCATGTACCCGAATATGCTCATCACTTCTTACATTAAACCTTTCCTTTTGTTGGCCCCACGAGGACCACTTTCTTCCTGCTTCTACTTATTCTGATCGTACTCTCTTCTTCTTTTCCACATGTTTTCAGAGCCTCCCCTTCCGGAAGTAGATTTTTTCACAGTGCACGGAGGGCCTCTCCCACGCCTGAAACTGAGGAGAGCCAAGGAGAACAATGGGCCTATCAGGTCAGTAGCCGCCCCTTTTCCAGGGCTGCCCAGGAACCCTCATGGAGTGCTTTGGAGTCTGGGTGGCAGCACCTGAATAGTTGGGTACAGACTGGACCCTTAATTTCAACCAGTCCCCTTCCAAACAAATACAGAGACTTCCAAAGGACCAGAGACCAGCATTTAGGCAGCTCAGGTCAAGAAATTCAGTCCATTTCTTTGATCATTGGACAAGCAATGGTTGGGAGTCTGGGACATGTCAGGCATTATCCTTGGCACTCAGATCTCCATGTGTATCTGTTAGTGGCGGTGGATCAGGGGCATCATTACATTTATCAAAACCAGTACATATTTTCCTTTACTTAAGGATGGGCAGCTTCTGAAAAGGTCATTTGGATAATTCTTTTAATTCACTCATGTATTGAGTTATGGGCAAAATACCACATAGTTAATGACTGCTTCTGGAATCCCAGATAGTAGTGGGATGGAATTAATTTATCTCGGTTGGAGGACTACATTGTGTTCAATTAAGCATTTTATTTACAAAGGTCATGATAGGGTCACGAAAGCAGAATTATCCCCCTTTTAAGAGAGGAAGATAGAGGTTTCCTGGAGAGATGAGCAACTGCCTCACAGGCATACATCAAGGAGATAACAATACCTCGCCATGCTTGACCTAACGGACATGGCTTTATCTCTCTTGACCCGTCAGTCCAATCCAAGCATGAGATACTATAAAAAAGAACACCTGGGGACACTTGTGTGTCCATTGATAATGAAACTTAGGCTTCTTCTGTCTTCCCATTAGTTTACGTTCAGTAAATGCTCAAAGGTCTTTCCTGGGATGGATGTTGCCTAAATTGTTCTGTTTCTTGATTCCTGTCAAGTGACTGGAATGCACTGTAATTCTGTTGTTATAAAGGCAACAGAAGTTGTGACATCACTACCTGAGAGCATTTGCAAGAGAAAATGTGATATTTGGAACAAATAATGATGCAAGGCAAAAAGAAAAGCCAATGACAGTCTACCCTTATGGCTTGTGCAGGCACGTGCCTCCAAAACAGGAAGTGGAGATCTGTGAGTCATTCAAAGAGGGTGGTGATGACAAAGAGGGGAAAAATCCTTCCAGTGACTCAAGGGAGGGTGTGCTGAGAAAGAGGGGAAAAGTCCTTCCAGAACAGTCCTGTTCTAAACAGTCCCAACTGCCCCCCCAATATCATCAGGGCTAGTTACCAGCAGGCCAGTGGGGTGGTGTCCTCCGCCTGACTGCTGTGTCTGATCTGAGCTGGGAGTAGCAGCTTTGCCAGTGTGCGATGCATTGTTGATAAAGGGCAGTGGCTGGGGGCACATGGTGGAGCAGGGGAGGGGCTCTGGGACCGAGGCTTTCTTCCTTAGCTTGGTGACCTGGGGTAGATGATGCGGCCTGTTCCTGGGCTTTCTCAATGGTGGTGTCTCCCACACTTGCCAGATTACAGGAGTCACCTGGATGGTGTTAGTAGCAAGACAAATTCTCAGAGTCAACTCCTGGAGATTTTTTTTAATCCTCACCCAAGGATATTTTTTTCCCATTGATCTTTAGAGAGAAAGTAGGAGGGAGGACTGAGGTGCGGGGGGAGGGAGGGAGGGAGAGAGAGAGAGAGAGAGAGAGAGAGAGAGAGAGAGAGAGAGAGAGAGAAACATCAATGTGAGAGACACATCGACTGGTTGCCTCTTATATGCACCCCAATCGGGACTGGGGACCAAACCTGCAACTGAGGTATGTGCCCTTGACTAGGAATTGAACCCGAGACCCTTTGGTCTGCTGGCCAACGCTCTACCCACTGAGGGAAACTCCTGGAGATTTTGACCAGTAGTGCCCGCAGGGGGGCTAGAAGTTTGTATAATTATCAAGCAGCTCGGGTGATTATGACCATGCTAACTGGGGAGACTGCTTTCTGCCACGTGAATAGTGCCTTCAATGGACAATGCACAGTCAAATAGTTCAGGTGAACCTTGACTTTGCACTTGAGCAGCACCACCTATGTGGAAAGATCAGAGGGATTTGAAGATATGCTTATGGGAAGGATGGAGCTGCTGCAACTTGTACTTTCTTCCCTGCAGCCATGATTCACTGGGAAACCTTCAAGTCCCCAGGAAAGTGTGTGTGACAGGTGTTTCCTTGTAGCCAGTGGGCGCTGAGTAAATGTTTACTGGTGATGACAGTGACACCTCATTGCCCTGCAGGCTTTAGCTTGTCCCTTTCGTAGAAAACACTTGGCCCGAAAGTGAACCCACACTTTGTGGAAATCGGGGCCCTGAGGACACCTCTGATGTTTGGAATGGAGACTTTCCAAACCCAACACCTGCTGTGGGGGAGGGCTCCCTTTCCTTAGCCCAGTGACTCATGGGCCGTTAGCAAGCAAGAGATGGGGCATTATGCATGTGGAATAGGAAGTGTGCATTTATGGCTAAAACAGAATTATGTGGCCTAATGACTTTTGGAAATTACCCTAATCATATCTGCTGCTGATGCATGTTTTTCTCTCTTTGCTGAAGTTTTAACTCAGGAAACATTAGTGGGAAGTCAGTCACAGCCAAAGACCAGGGTAAGGAGTTGCAAAGATATGAGAGTAAATCATTCAAGTACCTGCCCTCAAGCCTGATCGAGAAAGCAGATGTTCAAACAATTACTGCACCAGCGTCAGGTGATATGTACTGAGGAGAGGGCAATGAAAGGGAAGGCGTGATTCATTCTCAGTGAAATTTTATTCTTAGACTTCCTTTCACTGACAGGTTTTCTATTTGGGGGGATAAATAAAAATACACATGACAAAATGACACCTGATTGCTCACGTGTTCCTGTGCCCACAGTTAGGGAGCGGTTTCACAATACACAGGTGACATTTGGCCAGTCTGGTTGTTTCGGGATGTTGTCAGATGAGATGAAGCCATGGTGACTGTGCACGCCCTTCTTCTCATTGATTTCACATGAACTTTGCTATCCGTCTGTGAGCTGCAGGGAATGTAAATCACATGAGTTCCATGTTCGGTTACCATGTGATTTCCTGGAGCCTTTTTGCAGACTTAGTACATTAACTCTTGCGGACAGCCAGCCTCCACGTGACGACTAAACCCTTTCCACAGCAGGGCTTTATTTGCCCACATGAAAAATCACTGATCAGATCAACTTTATGGCTTGTATGTCCAGGGCGGTGATGTGTACAACCACTTCTCTCAGCTAAAGATGTGCTTGGTGTCCATCGGTAGCCAGAACATGAAGACATCCCTCGCCCAGTGTCATCTGGCAATAACGCTGCAGGTTAAAACTGGAGTTCCTTTGACTGTTGGAGCAGTCAGACTAAATCTCACATGGGCAAGGACTTTTTTTCTGTCCAGTGTTGTAGCTCCAGTGCTCAGATAAGTGCTTATCTCATTGCAAGTGCTTAACTATGAATGAATGAATGAATGAATGAATGAATGAATGACTCCCTAAGCAAGAGTCTGATAGACATTTTCTTTTTCCTTCCAGTTCCTATCAGGTGTTAGTGGTTCCCCTGGCCCTCCAAAGCACATTTTCTTGTGATTCTGAAGGGGCGACCTCATTCTTTAGCAATGCTTCTCATACCGATGGCTATGTGGCTGCAGAACTACTGGCCAGACATGTTCCAGATGATGCCATGGAGATCTCCATTGGAGACAGGCTGTATTACGGGAAATATTATAATGCACCCTTGAAAGCAGGGAATGATTATTGCATTATATTACGAATCACAAGCGAGTGGAATAAGGTATATTTCTTTAAAAGCTCTTCTGAACTATGTTCTTCTTCACGTGAAATTTGGATGGTTGAACATTTGTTTCTCCAGTGTTTGAGATGGACACTGCACATAATAACCATAAGAATGTGTTGAACCCTTGGCCTTGGTAAAGGACGGGCAGGTGAAACCTCTATGGAGGGTGATAGTCTCAACTTCCTGGAGGACCTGGTTGGACCTGCGTTTGGACTGATCCGGTTTTGGTTCTTCCTCTGACGCTGACAGACGCCCTCCTTCCAGTGCATTGCGGAAGCCCGAGTTGGAGAGGAATTTCTAGATCTCTTGTCACTTCCCCGTTCTCCTGCCAGGCTGCAGCCTCCCCTCATTCTTCTGGAAGCAGGGGGGAGGGCACATTAGGCTCAGTCCTGCCCTACTGTCCATCACGTCTGTGGCTATTGCACAGGCCTCACTCTCCTCTCCCCTGTCCTTAGAAAGGCTGTGCTCCCCCAGCTGTGGTTCTTCCGTGAGACGTAGAACTGAATACTCATCACATAATAAATAAATATAATGACCTGGATCAGTCAGCCAGGGATGGAAGGTCTTCTGGAGTAAACATTGTGATGGTTGAACTCTGTAAGTTTCAAAGGCCCTACCTCCAAATATCATCACACTGGGGTTAGGGCTCAACAGATGAATTTTGGGGGACAAACATTGAGTCTATGACAGAGGGAATAAAGCGGGAGGTTATGATAAAAATTTTAGTTAATAGGAAGCTTTCCTGTGATGTCATTGTTACCTCCTTTTCATACAGCTGAGTGGAACATGTGCCTGTTTTTAGGGATGCTAAAGGAGATAAGAAGCTTTGAAAAAATGTGTATGTGGACTTGCATATTTGAATCGCAACTACTTACCCCAGGGGTTTCAAATATATTAGTCATATTAAAATCAGTAGTGACTTACTCATTTTTAAACTGCTTTGTTGATATAAAATTCACATACCATATAATTTACCCATTTAAAGTGAGAAATTCTGTGTTTTTTAGTGTGTTCACAAGCTTGTGCAACCCCCACCACCGTCTAATTCCAGAACATTATAGTAGTGATTTTAAAAAATATTTAATTTTAGTTGTGGTAAAATAAAATGTACCATCTTAATAATTTTTTAAAATATATTGTTATTGCTTTTAGAGAAGAAAAGAGAGAGAGAGAGAGAGAGAGAGAGAGAGAGAGAGAGAGAGGAGAGAGAGACAACAATGATGAAAAAGAATCATTGAGCGACTGCCTCCTACACACCCTTTACTTGGAAAGGAGCCTGCAACCTGTGCATGTGCCCTGACCGAGAATCAAACTGTGATCTGGTTCATAGGTCGACGCTCAACCACTGAGCCACCTAGTCGGGCCATACATGTTCTTTTCCCTTTCTTCCTGGTTCTTGGCTACTGTTTGGGCAAATGTGGTTGCCAGATAAGTGTCATCATTATAGGTGAAGTATTATGTGCCAGGAGTTCTAGTAGCCTTGCCTATCATGTGCATCAAAACTTCTTGCTGAGCCTGGATCTGTCCTCAGAATCTTTTCAACATCATTCTCCTGTGGGTCAGTGCCAGTTGCTCAGCGCTGACAAGGGGAATGAAACTTACTGCCATTCCTGTTGTTTACCCATAGGGTGTGCTTTCTGAGATCGATGGAAAGCTATCGAAGTGATCCCTGGGGTCACTTGCCAGTCCCCTGAACACCTGGTGATCACATGGTTGAGATGTAATATGTTGGAGCTAGATGAGACTTCAAAGATGTTCTAGTTCAAATTAAGAGCTGAAACTTGGAGAGTGAGATATGCTGACAGACAGATTGTGCCATCAGCTTAAACATGTTGCTGTGTTTGCCGTTACAGGTGAGAAGATGCTCCTGTGCAGTGTGGGCTCAGGTGAAAGGTAAAACCCTTTTCTGCTACGAACCCTGTCCTCATCTCTATGTCCAGTCTGCAGCATCAAGTGTATGTTAGTGAGATTTCTTTTGAAATTGTCACAGGTGCCAGAAACCCATCTCATAGCAGCTTAAGCAGAAAGCTGAGAAGAATGGGAGTCTAAGGGTGGGAGTTTATGGAAGTCCCATAAGAGCAGCATCCCCAGGACCCCAGGAACTGGGACTTGGGACTCAGCACCATGTGTGGGGTTCTCTCTTTCTGTCTCTTGTCTCTGCTCTGTTTCTAAGTGTGAGTTGGCATCATTTTCTTTGACTATAAGCCATGTGGTAGGGAGGGATGGGCCCCAGCTACCACACCTTAGCAACTTCAGTAGGCACAGAAAGTTCCTCAGTTCAGGGAACGCCTTTTCTCCTAGGGTATGTGACTGTCTGTTGGATGAGTCACTGTACACAGGAGATGGGGTACGATGATTGGTCTATCTTGGGTTTGGGGCTTACTCATATGACTGGTTGGGGGCAGATCGATGTGATAGACAACCCCATCAGCGTTGCAGTAGGAGGGGGACATGATCCCCATCAGGAAAAGAGGCACAGAAAAACATGCTGGCAGACGACAACAAAGAGCTA
Source organism: Myotis daubentonii (assembly GCF_963259705.1). Classification (NCBI taxonomy): domain Eukaryota; kingdom Metazoa; phylum Chordata; class Mammalia; order Chiroptera; family Vespertilionidae; genus Myotis; species Myotis daubentonii. The sequence continues at coordinate 64,540,023 of NC_081850.1, read as the reverse complement.
CAGCAGCCCATTGCTTCCAGCCGTTTGGCTGCTTTGCATGTACACATACATACACACATGCCATTAAGAAAGACATCTTCCATTAAGGAAATGGAATGGTCCGCCACACAACCACAAGTGGCACCCTCGTGGAAGATAACTCAAACGGGGGTCTCTGACTGCCTCCAGCTCCAAGACCAAGATTCCCAGGCATGGTTCCGTTCTTCTCCATCAAATCCAGATGTGCTTCTCACGATCTGTTTAGCAATCCATGACGAAACGGCTGCCATTCTCAAACCACAGTATATATTATGAAAGGAAAAACAATAAGTACTTTCACTTAGAAAGGAGGAAAAACTACAGTACTGTGCACTGGTCAGGGGGCCTAGAACAATGACCACCTCATGCTGGGGAGGAAAAGCAAGTACCCCTTGCCCTGGCCGCAGAATGGGTCACTTGATCAGTCGGTTGGGCTGCCTCGGTCTTTTCCTGGGTCTGCCTGTTGGGGAGTAGCCTTGTCTATTTCCTCCGAAGCCACATCGAAGAGATGAGCTGGGAGGAGCTCTGCTGAGTGCTGTACAGTTTAAACCTCCTGCTTCCTACATGCACTTATCCAGGCGGGGACTTGCCTCAGGGATTAAGCCATGACAGGTCCTTGTATCCTTGTATGCCAGGCTGGGATTTCCCCAGCAGCCAGCCAGGGGACTTGATTCCCAGAATTCCATTAGTTTATAGCTAATACCAGAAATCTTGTCAAGTTTACGACCTTTGAGTCTGGACCCTTTCCCTGTGGTTTATGAGTCCTAGCAACTTCCTGAGGAATTCTGCCCATAGCCCGCAGTATCAGTTTAACCCCTTACATCCTGTCCCTTACTTCAGAGCAGCATACAACAAGAGGCTGGGGTGGTGAGGAAGAGCGGATGTAACCTTGCTTTCAGGGAGATTCCTACCCTGTCATTAGAGGGGACTTAGCAGGAAATGCTTGAGGGGGACCTGGGGAATTAGGCTTTCTTCATTTGTCTGCTCATCCCCTCAGCTTATTTCTCCTCTTTTTACTCTACTCACACCAACTTCACCAAGGGTAGAGGACTTGGTTTTTCAGTTGGGAAGGGTAGTACCTGACCACGAACCATCTTAGCTTATGGATGGCCAGACAGTGAAGGTTTCTCTCTTGCTCTCTTATCTCCAGCTTTATTGAGAAAGAATGAATATATAATTGGCATGATATCATGTAAGTTTGAAGTGTATAATGTGTATAATTTGGCATACATGTGTATTATAAAATGACTACCCCAATAAAGTTACTTAACACCTCCATCATCTCACAAAATAACCATATACATACACACACACACACACACACACACACATTAGAGGCCTAGTGCATGAAATTTGTGCTCTGGGGAGGGGGCTCCCCTCAGCCCAGCTTGCACCCTCTCCAATCTGGGACCCCTCAGGGGATGTCTGACTTCCGGTTTAGGCCCAATCCCTGTGGGCCTAAACCGGCAATTGGACATCCCTCTCAAAATCTGGGACTGCTGGCTTCCAACCACTCGCCTGCCTGCCTGCCTGATTGCCCCTAACCACTCCCCTGCCAGCCTGATCAATGCCTAACTGCTCCCCTGCCAGCCTGATCGCCCCCAACTGCCCTCCCTGCCAGCCTGATCTTGCTCCCAACTGCCCTCCCCCGCTGCCCTGATATCACCCCCAACTGCCCTCCCCTGCTGGCCTGATCTTGACCCCAACTGTCCTCCCCTGCTGCCCTGGTTGCCCCCAACTGCCTCTGCCTGCCTCATTGCCCCTAACTGCCCTCCCCCGCTGCCCTGATCTCACCCCCAACTCCCCTCCCCTGCTGGCCTGATCTTGTCCCCAACTCCCCTCCCCTGCTAGCCCAATCGCCCCTAATGGCTTCTGCCTCGGCCCCCACCAAGATGGCTTTGTCTAGAAGGAAGTCGGACGTCCGGAAGATGGCAGGTCGACCCGGTCTAATTAGCATATTATCCTTTTATTAGTATAGATAGATTATATAGGATAGGATTGCTTAAATGGGGGAGGAAGCCTTTTTCAGCAGGAGGAGATGCTCTTGGGAGACAAAAACACATAATCCCTATATCTGAACTGATAGCCAGCCATATGTACTATATTGCCAAAACGGTCATTAAAAAATTGAACCGCTTTCTTACACCTTACACCAAACAGCTGTTGCCCTTAAAACCCCTCCTCAGCCCCCACCTTAGGTTCTGCCTTCGCTGTTCACCTAGATTAGGTTCTGATTGGTCAGTTTCAATGCCAGTCAGCGTCAAAAGCTCTGCCTCCTAGACAGCCATTGGCTTCTGGCACTTCACCCAGATGAGGTTCTGATTGGTCGGTTTCTATGCCAGTCGGCATCTCCAGGCCTCTCTCTGGGCCTGATCAAAGAGGCAGGTCTGATTAGTAGCCTCCACAGAGGCCTGGAGAGAAACAGAAGCACGGCTGCTGGCGAAGCCCAGAGAGAAAGAGAGAGGCAACAGCTGATCAACAGCTGCCACAGAGGCTGCGGATCAGACCCTGCCTCTCTCTCTGCAGGTCTCTCTCCGGGCCTGATCTGCAGCTCCCTCAGCAGTCAGTGCTGGGTTGCTGCGCCAGCACAGGCTGCAGTCAGTGCTGGGTCGCCTCGGCAGCCCAGCACTGACTTCCGGTGTTTGGTCAGCCTTCGGTCGTTATGGACCCTGGCTCTTTATATATATAGATGAACATAGGAGATCTACTCTCCTAGCAACTTTGCAGTTTACAATACAGTATTGTTAACTATGGTCACCATGCTATGCAGTAGATCCCCAGAACATCTCATAACTGGAAGTTTGTACCCTTACATCAACATCTCCCCATTTCCCCCACCCCCTGGCAACTACCATTCTATTCTCTGTTTTGATGAGTTCAGCTTCATTAGATTCTACATAAAAGGGAGCTCATATAGAATTTGTCCTTCTTTGTGTGACGTATTTCACTCAGCATAATAAGTGAGGACCTTGCTTAACAAAGATGTGTGCTATTCCTTTCTGGGTGCAGACAGGCTAAGCTCCCTTTCTTGGAGTTGAATGAAAGCCACAAGAAACAGCCAGACATTCAACACTGGGACATTTCTCTGCCAGTCCATTCCCTGAAGCGCTAAGGGTAGGAATGGAGTGGTGGCCACAAGGAAAAGAGGTGCTTTTTTCAGAAGAATAGAGATGTGCAAGTATCCCGGACATAGAATTGATAACTTCCAGATGCCACTGCTTTCAGCAACTGTGATTGGCAAACACTCAAACTGGGTAGAAGAAATGGCCAACGAGCTGGCTGCATTCTACTATGATTAAGTTAGACAGGAAGGACTTTGCTTTGGAAATATCTAAGTGGCATTTGGCAGTCCCCCCCCCCCCCCCCGCCCCCGCCTCTCAAATTAAGGACCAACACTGAAAGTGAGTGTGAACCTTTGAATTCAAACTACTGGAAAGATCTGGAGGTAATAGAACACCCATGGGTATGTTGAAATTCCGAGGGGAATGCTAGCACATATTTTTCTATGTACATAATTAACCTGTGTTGTACACTAACCTCTGGCAATCTCTTCTGTGAAAAGGAGAAATTGTTCCATTTCACTCATGCCAAGCAAAAGGCCCATTCTTTCCTTTGCCCAGTCATGAATTATGATGTTTACCTTTCGCAAATTGCCCGTAAAAGGGCTTTGTGATGGTTACCAGGGAACCAGCAGTGGGTTTGATGGGAAACGCAAAGGCCTGGGCTTCCTTGCCCGAGATCTGCTACTAATCAGCCGAATGGCTTGAAATGATATTTAACTTGGCTGATTCTCGGTGGCCTCTTCCCAAGATCTCTGCGATCCCTTCCCGCCACAAAGGACTGTGAGTCTGATTTCTTGAGTCGCAAAGCGAGGTCATTTAATACATAGGAAATGATAAACTGCAATCAGGGAACATTCTTCAGCTGCAGACAGAAACCTCTGAGTCAGTCACTTCTCCTCTTTCTCTTTCTGCCCACATTTTGCACGACTGGGCATGCCTCTCTGATTTTCATCTCTGTGTTCACTTCCTAGCATGGACGACTGGTAAAGCCTCCTGTCTCATTTCCCATCACAAGTGTTCAGGGTTTCCCTCTTCTCCCTAGCCTGCACGCCACCACCTGACTCATATTTCTAGATTTCAGCTCTGATTTTATTATTTCCCTTGACAGTTTTCCATAGTTCTCCATGACTTTTTAGTTTTATTTCCAAGCCTCAGTGTGACACCAATGTACCTTTCTAATTGCATCTCTCATTCTTCTTCACGCAAACTTATATATCAGCCCTCGCTGGATATGGCCCTGCCTTCTCTCCTTCATGTCTTGCTCATACGATTACATGCTTACTTCCATCTGGATTGCCCTATACCCTTCCAGTAATCTCTCCTTATTACAGTCCCACCTGTTCTTCAAGACTTAAACCAAGGGCCACCTTCTTCCTGAAGCTTTTTCTGTGTGCTCGATGGGACAGGATCTCTATTTCTTCCTCTCTTTAGCCACTCTGCCGTACTTTAGAGCAGGGATGGGGAGCCTTTTTTCTGCCAAGGGCCATTTGGGTATTTATAACATCATCCGAGGGCCATACAGAATTACCAACTTAAAAATGAGCCTGCTATATATGGTCAAACATTTAATTAACTCACCCCTAATGCCTTGGCAGGCTAGACTAAATGATTTCATGGGCCTTATATGGCCTCCAGGCCAGATGTTCTCCACCCCTGCTTTAGAACAATGGTACACTTGTCTTTTCTTACCAGATTTCCTACCCTGGAGGGAGACCATTTGAAGAACTGGAGTAGTACCCAGCACACATTAGGTGCTTAATCAGAATTTATGGAATTGGGTTGAATGATTAATAGGGAACCAGAAGTACAGTTTGATGAAAAAGCATAGTAGGGGTGTCCTTGTCAAATTAAATAATCCAGATAAGATTTATATCAAGATATAAGCCTAGCCCAGCTGGTATGGCTTAGTGGTTGAGCATCAACTTATGAACCAGGAGGTCACAGTTCGATTCCTGGTCAGGGCATATGCTTGGGTTGTGGGCTCGATCCCCAGTGTGGGGTGAGCGTTAGGCAGCCGATCAATGAGTCTCTCTCATCATTAATGTTTCTCTCTCTCTCTCTTCCCCTCCCTCCCCCTCTGAAATCAATAAAAATATATTTAAAAAATAAAATAAAACCTTCATAATTGTGATTGGCAGAGGTCTAGATGGCCTCACAAATTCTGGGCCCTGGTGTACACCCATTTTTTCCCATTTATTTACAGGCTAGTCTAGGTGCTGCTGTGAAAAAATAGTACCCACTGGGTGGTTAGGGGAAGTAATTAGAACAGGGTCTGGCACGTAGTAAGTGCTAATAAGTGTTTGCAAATTAAAACATGGCCACTAGTTTAGAACATGACAGAACTGAACATGACAGTTTCTGGGCCCAAATGTATACCTCACATGTGGGTCTTTTCCAGTTTATAACCAGGGATCTCCCAGAAGTTGGCATGTGATGCACCCCAAATAGAAATATTAACGTCTTTCAAAGAGCTTTTACATCAATGTTCTTATTTTGTCCCCAGGGGAACCTGAGCAGAACAGGGAGGTACCACTCTTGCTGATGTGAAGGGAAAATGAGAGATACGTCTACCAACAGACAGGATTGATTTGCTCTATTCAACTATTGGAGCTATCATTTTTTGAGCAAAAAATCCAAGTGATGTCGGAACGACTTCTTCCTCAATGCAAAGGAAAACTGCCCATAAGTCTAGTCTAGCCATAAGTGATTGACTTGAGAGAGGACCAACCAAAGCACACAGTGTGCTGCATTTGTATGCTCTCCAAGGTCCGTCTTTTCCTCCCTTGTGACTTGAGTGTGGCCTGGTTTTATGCCTCCTTTTCAGAAATACCCTGGCACTGTTTTCCTGAGGCCCTGCATCCTCGGGGCCAACCCAGGGGGCAGGAGGCTCTCTGGGCATTTCCGGGATGGTTTGTTACATGGAGCCAAGTTTGGGGTTAAAACGGGGTGAGCACAGGTGGGTGTGCGCCTCCTGGGCGGGCGTGATCCGGGCACTGTGGGCTCAGTGTGTGGTTTTGTCCCACAGATTCATCCCTCACGCTGCAGCAGATGGTAGGCGTTGGGCTGGGCTCCGTGGCTGTCGTGATGGTGCTCGCGTTCCTATCCTTCTTAGCAGTGTGGTATGTGAGCCTGTTTTTGAGAAATGAGTGCAGCGGAGGGAGGATGGGGCTGGGGTCATGAAGAGGCTGGGATTGAGAGGGTCAAAGGGATACGGGTGGAGGTTGTCCTGGGCACAATGGACACTCAGCAGGCAAAAGGCATGAGTAACTCTGTACCTTAGGGTGGTGGGGATGCCCTCCTGTCCCAGGGGAAGAGCCAGGTGAGTGATGGCTGCCCTGGCCACTCAGAGTGGTGGCTCTTCTCTCATGCAGCTTCTCATGAATGTGCCTGGGCTGCTCACAGGGATGCACCATGGGAAAACCAAAGTGTGCCAATGGACTCTCTTTCCTCCTCCATGTCTTGATTGCAGATGGGTGCTACGTGGGGCGGATGCACTGCTGCTGCGGCAGATGTTATGACAGCTTCTCAGGTGTCTGCATAGAGCACCTTCCATCCAGGTGCATGGCTTCCATCCAGGTGTGTGGGGGCCTGTGACGTTCTCCATTCCCAGCTTGGCCCCATTCCTGGATTCAAGATGGTAACTATGGAACCCCCCAAAAGGAGGAAACTCAGGAATTGCTGACGTCTCCCCTGCTACATACACAACCAGTTTGGTGTCTATGAACTTGAGACCCTTGATATATGATGGAATATTGACCACGGGCTACAGATCACATGGGCTGGGCCTGCATCTTCCTCTGAGTGAGGCCCGAGAGACAGCTCCTCCAGACATTGAATGCCAGAGGATCTCTGTGTCTTCTTTTATAGCATCTTTGTTAATTAATTTGGAATCCATTCTTTTACAATAAGCAATGAGATGGACTTAAGTTTTTTTGTTCGTGTGTGTGTGTGTTTTAAATATATTTTCATTGATTTCAGAGAAAGGAAGGGAGGGGGGAGAGAAATAAAACATCACTGATGAGAGAAAATCATTGACTGGCTGCCTCCTGCATGCCCCACAATGAGGATCGAGCCTGAAACCCAAGCATGTGCCCTGATTGGGAATTGAACCGTGACTTGGTGGGTCATAGGTCAGTGCTCAGCCACTGAGCAACACCGACTGGGTGAGATGGATTTAAGTTTGGATTAGAATTTGACTGAGAAAGGTCATGAAAAGGATAGAGATCACTGACCCAGGCCAGCTTGTCAAACACTGTAGAGCAGCCCTTTTCCTATAATTAATTGACATCTAATTAGAAAGGGTATGTTCCCTGCCATGTCTGTTTGATACAGTCCCATTAGTCTTACGTGTTCAAAATCCATAAGTGTTGGTTTGAGGAAAAATATTCTGTGAATTTAGACCATTCTCTTGAATATGAATATTTATAGCAGCCTTGGTTAATTATTTTTATTAATGAGGGTCTCATAAAAGTGCTCTGTGCCCCCCTTTAGATTCACATAGTAACACTGGGTTGGAACAATATCAAGCCCATGGCCAGAATCCATGTTTCCAGGGGAGGGGGAACAATGTGGGTACCGTGATCATCCCGTTTACCCACAGCAACGACGGCTGCCTCTCTATCGTGAACCACGACGCATTAGGTGGAGGCTGTCCTGGGCCTACTGTGACGATGCTGCGTTGACAGGTGGAGTGCAGATTTGACTTCCAAAGTGAATGTGTATTTAACTTTCCTCCCTGACTGACATGTAACTCCAAGGCTCAGTAAGAAGCCAACGGAGAAGAAAAGCAGAGGCTCGTGACTTCCCTAAGTAACAGTGGTTTCTCCTCCTCCCTCCCTTCCCAGGCCCGGAGAATAAGAAGCGTGGGGGAGACAAAGGGAGGACAGTTACATTGCACAACCTCCGGGTGCGGCGTGTAAGAACATGATCCTAGAATTGGAAAACATTGCAGCCCTGAGGAAAAGGGACAGCCTTGCCCACAGGGTGGGCTGGCGGGTTCTCCACCGGCTTCCTGGGCTTATTGGCGAGGGACAGATTTGAGTAGCCTGGGCTTGTAGGCAGATGAGCAGACAATAGGAACAGGTGCAAAATGCCCGTGCGGTTGCTCCGCCCTGAGGGCTCCAGCCCCAGGTGCATCCATGTCCTTGGGAGGAGTCAGAGAGATGGAGGTAATATCCCGACACTTGGGCGTTCAGTGCCAGCTGTCAGCCCTGGCCCCTGCCAGTACGGGGCAGTATTAGAAATAATTGTCCTTCATCCTCTGAAGTACTACCTCAGACTACAACTTAGGATCCACATTTAGAACTATTCCTGCTCTCGTCTCAGGTGAATTATAGAGTAGAGCTCTCAATAGATTGATGCAGACAGCTTTCTACTTTTCATTTTATGTGCAACAATTCAAACTCATACTGTTTTCACAGCTTGAATGAAAATTGGAATCATTACACATTATTGTGATTATATAGGGTAGGATCGCTGATGAATAAGGATTTTCCTCTGCCCCAAGCGAGAATCTAAGCCTTTCCTCTCCCCCGCTCCTCCTCTTCCTTTTTAAAAATAATTTTTTTAATTTTAGAGATGAAGGGGGAGGGGCTGCCCAGATACAGAGGGAGGGAGGGAGGGAGAGAGAGAGAGAGGGAAATTATGAGCATGCCTCCTTCACGCCCCACACTGGGGATCGAGCCCAAAACCTAGGCATGTGCCCTGACTGGGAATCGAACCGTGACCTCCTGGCTCATAGGTCGACACTCAACCACTGAGCCATGCCAGCCAGGCTCTTCCTTTTTTTTTTTTAATACTGGCTATGTAAACAACAAATGTTTTCATAGCCCCCCTAATTTCCAGCTCTAGAATTAACTTCTGAACAAGCTACGGTGGTCCGCATGGAAACTTAGCATAATTGTCATTGGGAAATCCCACTTGCTTAGCATAAAAAATCCTAGTTAAAATAACTATTAAGTAAAATGCACTTTTGGGTACCGTGCAGAAATATGAAAACTGTTCAGGCAAGACTACTAAGATAGCAAAAGCATGGACTTTGCTGCTTCCTCTAGATGTTCCAGATTGTAACAGAGTCCCTCAGTGTTAATCCTTAACAGAAGCAGGTGCTGAGCATTTGCGGAAAGGATGTGCCATCTTTCTGCAGTTCGCTCCTAACAGCTTTCTCATCAACGTGAAAGCAGCTTTCAGCTTTCTAAAGTCGCCTGGTAGCTTTACCGCTATATTGCTCTTTTCCCCCACAAAATGGATTCCAGGTTAAGGGGGGAGGGCATCTCAGGAGACTGACAGTTCGTCTTCCTGGGAGAATGTGGGTCCTTCTATCGAAGGACAGGTCAGGTGGCACCCGGAATTGGGTAATGAGTGCCAGACATAAAGCTGGGTCCCACGGTGGGGATGGAGGAAGGAAGGACCTTCCCTGTTGGCTGTCTTGGGACAGTGTGGAGGGGTGGGCACTGAGATCTAGTCTTGAGCTCCCTTCTAGACTAGGAACCCAAAGTGGGGCACTGCCCAGATACAGAGCTCATTGTTTCCTGGCTGATTGTGTGTGTGTGTGTGTGTGTGTGTGTGTGTGTGTGTGTGTGCGGCTCATAGCTTTTATTTATCTCCACCTTAGTTTCTGTTTGTACGTGGTTTTTCACTTCATTCTCACAACAGTTCTGTGTGGTGGGAATGTTAGGGGTTATTGTTTACCATAATTTAGAATGGAAAATGGATTCAGACAGATATGTGACTTGAATTGTGGGCCAAGTCTTCTGACTGCAAGCCTAGTTCTCATTGCTGGGATTTCATAGACCTTGAGCTAACCTTTGGACAGCCCTTTTGGTTCTTGGGAGAGTCAGGTCTTTATATATCCAAACTATCCCCTCCCTTCCTTCCTTCCTTCCTTCCTTCCTTCCTTCCTTCCTTCCTTCCTTCCTTTCTTTTCTCTTCTTCCTGCTTTTTCCTCCTCCTTCTGCTTCTTCCTCTTCCCCTTCCCTCCTCCTCCTCCTCCTCATCCTCATCCTCATCCTCATCCTCCTCCACCTCCTTCTTTTCCTCCTTTTTCTCCTTCTTCCCATAATGAGGTCAAACTATGCATGTAGTTTTGTAATATGCTTCTTTCATTCATCAACACATCCTCCATGTTAATAATGCTTGCATTAAAAAGTTTGAATCATAATTTATCTCATCAGTACTCTATTGGGCACTTAGAATGTTTCCAGATGTTTATTATCCTTATACAAGTCTGCATAATTGTATGCAATTATTACTTAGGCTAACTTCTTAGAAGTGAAATTGTTGTAATGAAAACCACTATTTACATTTTATATTTACTACATATTGTCAGAGGAATCTCACAGGAAGTTTATACTCTCACCTGCAGAAAGCTGCAACACCACTAGGCATTACTGATATCTCTAATCTTCGTTAATCTGGTAGGTGAAAATGCTGTCTCAGTGTTTTATTTGTATATTCTTGACTATTTTTCATGTGGATTGGTCATTTGTAATTCTGTCTTGGTGACTTTTCTTTTTTCTCAGTACTTGGCATGTTTGTCTTTTATTGGTTTGAAAAAGCCCTGTGTATCATAGTAATTTTCACTCTTAGCTGTCATATACAGGGGCTCCCAAAAAATGTATATACACTTCAACAACTGATAGCTCAATTGATGTTTCTTTCTTTCAGATTTAGCTCATTGGAATTAATAATTATTCAAAGTGTATATTTATATATTTTGGGACACCCTGTGTTTTGTAAACAAACTTTCATAGTTTATCATTTCCCTTGACCTTGTTTGTGTTATAAATTGCCACATAAAAACTTTAAATTTGTATAGTCAAATTTATCAGTCTCTTTCCTATGTATTTTGCCTTTGGTGCCATGCTCAGAACTTCCATTCTCAAGGTGAGAAATATAATGCAGCAGTTGAAAATAAAATACTTAACATCTGAAATTTATTTAAGTATAAGGAGTGGGGTTGGGGGAATATATATATTTTTAATTGTTGCTAAATGGTTTAGCCAGTTGTCCTGTTAATAGTCATTGATTGTTAGTTTTTCCCCTAGTGATTTGGATCATACTAAATTATATCCTAAAGTCTATTTCTGAACTTCCTTTTTTGTTCTACTGATCCATTTCTGTGCCAGTACCACATACTGTAATTGTGAAATACTTTTTTTATATACCAAGCCAAAGCTACCACTCTTGTTCAGTTGATTCTCAGAGTGTTCTCAGCTTTTATTGTATATTTATTCATGTACATATATTTATAGTACATACACTAGATAATTATTTGGTTATGTTCCCCCTCAAAATCTCAACATTTTTCTTGGGGATGTGTTCACCAGTTTCCCAAGAACATGCAGTTCCCACTACCTCTAGTCTGCTGCCGTGCATTAGCCTGCATTTTTGCAAACTCTGATAAAGTTTCCAAATGGACTCACCTTTTTTGCTACATGATTTCTGCTTTGCAAACTTGCTTGCTTGGTCAGGCATCATGCTACCTTCTGGTAAATGGAAGGGAAAGTCAATTGTTTGACCTGAACAACAGGAAAAAGAACCTCTTTTGAGCAGATACTTTCTAAGTGAAATGAGAGCCTGAGACTCAGTCGAGTCCAAAGGGGAGGATGCCCAGCTATGCTGAGTTTTCAAGCGTTTAAACCGAGAAGGTCCATAATTCTCGGATCTGGGTGCATTCCCGTCTAATTCTGAGGGAGCTCCTTAGGAACCCCATTCTAAGGGTGGTGATAGGTCATCCGAGTCGCTTACATCTATTTTCATAAGGTTTGGACTGAATCCTTAGAGTGAAAGGGAAGCTTTTTAAACCATCCCTACCACAAAGGAATAGGATTTGATGCACAGAAAGAGAAATCATCACTTAACTTACTCTGCGTTATATTTTATTTTGGAAATGTTCCAAACTCAATATCTATATCGCAAACTCTAAGTCCAAAGTGTGTAGATTATTATTTTTAAAAAATTATTCTCAGGAAAAGTCTTGCTGGTTGGTTGGCTTGTTTTTTTAAACTACTAGTTTCCTGAATGTCATTGTCCAATTGTCTGGGAGTTGCTCTGGGCCCAACCTTGATCCCATCTTTAGGGGCCTGCCTGTCTGTCATTTGGAGAAGTGCATATACTCCCGGCTAACTATCAAGCCTTGGTGACAATTTCAAATTAGTGGGGATGATGGATTATTAGGGAAGTGTGGGAATAACTATCTAACCATTTGGGGGGAAACTTGTTTGCAATCAGTATGGTTAACAAAGAGTTAATAGGTTTACTACATACAAGCCTTACACATCAAAAGGAAAAGCTGTAAGATCCTCCTGCAAGGGGGAAAATGATCAGACGATTCACGGCAAGTCTGCTGATGTTCTTCTCTGGCGGTCATACCTGCGTTTGAATTTTCTCACACCAGCAAAAACGGAGCAACAAGTGTTCTCTGTGGGAACGTCGGAGTAGGAAGCCAGGTGGACATCAGACAGCTGACTACAGTTTTCACTCTCTAAAGGCTAGGGGTGATTTCCATCCTAGCTCAACGCAACGTGTGTCTCCCTCCTCTCTACACCCAGGTAGCACTTCTTTATTTTCTTGCCTAACACGACTCGTCTCATGGATGGCTCCCCCTTGATCATTTCTCTCTGAGTCATATTGTTTAAACCTGAAGGAGGTCTTGCCTTGTGCCCTCTCCTTTGAGTGTCCCCAGGAAGCTTCTGAATACATTTTCAGAGGAATGAGACTGGAAGTGTCGAGTTCTGTCCCATCCGGTGTTCATGTGGCATTCCTTCTGAGCAAATGGAACTCTTGCCAAACTGAAATGAACTGATGTCATTTGCTCCTGTTTTGACCCTGAACCTACCCCGTGATTGAGAAATCAGTGCAGGCTTCATTTCACAACACCCAGCAAGTAGCTTACTGATCGCCTTCGGTGATGGGGTTTCTACACTACACCGTGGTTCGGTGACGAGCAGAAGGACGACGAGCAGGAGGCCAGCCAAGGCTCCTCAGGGGGAGTTTGAGCTGGACTGTGAAGGGTTATTAGGGTTTTGTCAGGTGGAGAAGACCAGGAGGAAAATTCTAGTAATGGGAGAGGGGAACATAAGAATGTGAACCAAGGCAAGACATTTCAAAAAGAGAGACATTAAAGATTGCAATCCAGGGACTAGAGAGGAAGGTCCAATGTCAAGGAGACATTACCAAAGTAAAAATGAAGGAGTTGGTGCATTGGATTGGGTGAGTATTGAAGGGGTACAGGAGGTAGGTAGGGGTACAGGAGTTACAGCTGATACACAAGTTGTAACTCTAATGAGACTACCCCCCCCAAAAAATAATAAAACCCATACTAGATATTCATAGAAATTATATTTCTTTCTCCTTCTAAGTAGTTACTCTGAAAGGCTGAACATTTATTTCAGTGATGTTACTAGTGTTTAAAGAAATCTTTAAAAGTCCCTTGTGGATTGCCTTTGGAATGTGTTTATGAGCTACGAAAGAATGTCAATATTACCTCACAGTTTTCTCTGTCTTTGTCAGTGTATGGTGAAAACATTATACGTGTATATAAAATATGTATCATTAAAACTGAGCCAGTTGGACTTTTAGAAACCGGAGCATGTGGCAAATGGCTTTTACCCATTTCCAAAAATCGAATGCAACCTGAAAAGGATCCTAATTGTGGACTCAGAACATCCCCCCAAATGGGCTGCAGGCTCTGAGGCGATCAGAAGGATTCCGACAATACTGTGAGCAGCCCCAGTGTTGGAGTCACCGTTGGCCCCTGCAGATGACTGTTGGCACGGAGACCATGTTCCATGATTACATATGCTCTGGGGAATTTTTGTCATCGTGGGTGGACAAGTTGTTATATGACCGTCTCTGGTCCACAGTGGCCTCCAGTGCAGTCACTCATGATTAGAACCTCTGCCTAAATCACCCATGAAGACCCGGACAAAATTGGGGAGTGAAGGGCATTTCCTGATGCCATGAAAGACTCATGCTAGTGGCAGATTTTGAGGAGGACTGGACTTTAGCTCATCAATAACTGGCTTTATTTTGCAAAAACGGAGTCATTTTGCGAAGGGAGGAAAGGCCTTTCCCATGACCCGAATCAGGAAGTAAGCAGCTGTGACTCTCTCTGCAAGAGCGACACGGCCTCTAGACACGGCCCCAAAGTGGTAGGAAACAATGACAGAGAAGATACGGTGTGCTTGGCAAGGCGTATCTATTGCAACACATCCCCCCTTAGCTATCGACGATGGGCTCCCAGGGGGAGTGTTGCTTATTCTTTTTTGCCCATGACCCCAGAACTCATACCGGTGAGGCTCTTTGGAATTTCCTCCACTTGTGACCTGCAGCCCTGCACTGTGCTCATGAGTTAGAGATTGGTGTTAGGTCATGGGACTCTCTCAGGATGGCATGATATCTGGCTGCATTCTTCAGAGTGTTAAGTATAATGCAGTTTTCAGAGCTACTCCATCCTTCAAGTACTTTCCCTTATTTCCAGTTCTTTTTCAATCCCATTTTTGTTGGTAAAGGGTTTGGGGGTTAACATTCACTTCCCTCTTCATTTTCCTTATAAGTCCTCTCAGCTCGTTTCATTTCAGAAAAGTCTCTGAGCAAATAATTTAAAAGATCGCTTGGGAAAATAAGTAATTGTGGAAATCTTAGACAATTTTGGGGGGAAAAAAGTTTTCCTTACCAGAAAATAAGTAAATTGGTATGGGCGCTGAAAGAGGCAAATTAATTAAATGAAAGTCCAGACACATATCCAGGGCAAACCCTGGTGTCAGTGTAGCTCCCTAGGCCTAGATTTTGGCCTATTGATCCCACTCATTATTTGAGAGTTCGCTGGGCAAAAAACTCAACTTTCTGTTCTTTAGGTAAGAGATCACAAAACAACTGACAAACGCAAACACTCATAAATATTTCTATTTGCTTCTCAAAAGTCAGGGTGACACCCTAGTGTTCTAGTTTTCAGATTTCAATATGTTCGCCCTGGCCGGTGTGGCTCAGTTGGTTGGGCATCATCCTGTGCTCTGCCAGGCTGCTGGTTCGACTCCGTTCAGGGCACATGACCGAGTTGCAGGCTCAATCCCTGGGAAGGGGCGTGCAGGAGGCAGCCCCTCTCCCATTGATGTTTCTCGCCCCCTCTCCCTTCTTCTCTCTCTAAAAATCAATAAAGATATTTTTTAAAGTTTTAACATGTTTTATTTTGTTTCCTGGTAAATATGTTTTCAGTTTTGCAAACTTTGATTTGAGGTGGGTGTGACTATGTGTTTGTGCTAGGTGCTTGCATGTCAAAACAATTTGTACTACAGTTAATTTTAACATGCCGCTAGGCCGTTGGTTTAAAGAGCCTTCAATGAGTTCACCTCCTAGGAAACTACTAAGTGAATGACTCCTTTCTTGCTTTTAGCAATTAAATGCTCACATTCAACTCCCTATCAGAAGTAACTGCTCTTTCGTTTCCTGTGATAAACATATTTTTCCCCTGCACCCCATTATGGGAACACTCTCATGCCTTTCTGATTCTTGCCCATGTTAGAAACATCTTGGAAAATAGCCCAAGTCCAGGTACCAGTAGAACTTTCTTTGAAGGTTATCCTAAGTAAATCAGCTCACGGAGAATATCCCCAGCACATGTTGTCTTGGTTAGCTGTCTCCTCACGCTAGGCCTGGCCAAGGCTCTCGTGTGCCAGTCTCAAGAAACAGCATTACGTTGTCAGCTGATTCAGAAGCGCCGGATCGGTGGTTTGCGGCCCCTGCTGCACATTGGAACCAGCGGGGAAGTTTTAAAAAAAATACTGATGCTCAGGTCTCATGCGATTCTGATTTAATTGGTCTGGAGGGCCATCTGGGAGTTGAGATTAAAACACAAAACAAAAACTCCTTAGGAAACTCCAGGGTGCAGCCAAGTTTGGAAAACACCACCCCAGAGCCCCAGGGCACAGCTTGAGCCACTCTCCTCTCTGGAGCAGAATAAAAGGGGCCCGCAAATGCTAGGTACCACCACTGCTGCCACCTTGCTGCCCAAGAAGCAGGCTCCCTGTGATGCCTTGGAGTCCAGTGCTTTCCACCACTTTCCTCCCTCGGTATCTGTTCCCAGGATCATACTCAACAGAGAAAAAATTAACTTCATTATTGTTTTCCCCAAATGAGGAGAATGGAGTTGATTGTATTTATTTTTTCAATACACTGCTTAATGTTGAATTGAGACTACAGCAAACTTAACAGCAACACACATTTCTACTGAAACCAAGTAACACCATTTTATGATAATGACATTATTTTACCTGGTAAGTGCTTTGGGGAAGATGTTTGTAGCAAAGATGTTAATAAACATGAACAGTTTTTAGTCTCTTTTCACGGACTCCTTCATTTTGGGCACAAATGTGCAAGTCTTTCCTGGGCCCTAAAACATTTTTCTTTTTCCTGCCTCCCACTCAATCCTCCATACCCCCTCCTTCCCTCTTCTCATTGTCCCATTCTTCAGGAGCACAGCCTATACTTCCCTCTCATTCCCAAACATTGCTACATCTAGCATTCATCTCCATTTGCCCATGCGAACTACTCACAGGGGACCTAAGTCCAAATCCAGCAGCTTCTCACTCATCATCCTGTTTGATCTGTAGTTATTTAACACCCTTTTAAATCCTATGAAGCAACAGTAATAAAAGTAACGTGAACTTGACACAGGAATATAGTCCTGGCCGGTGTGCTTTGTGGTTAGAGCATGAGCCCCTGTACCAAAGGGTCAGCAAATTTGATCCCCGGTCAGAGCACATAGCCAGGTGTGGGTTCAACCCCCAGTCGGGGTGTTAAATATACTAAGATCTGTTTCTAGGCTAATTCTCATTTTCTCTGAATCCTGTGGTTTTATAACATATTTTAGTAGCAAACAGATCTAGCTTCCCCTTCAGTGCTCTTGTTTTTAAAAATTGTGTAGCTATTTGCAGCAGACTTTCAGCTTAACTCCTTCTATACCCTTCCAAACCCTCTCCGCCTCTTCAACAGAGGCTGGAGAAGATGAACACTAGAGTTTCCAACCTCCTTTGCTGCCCTGAGGACCGAGTATACTGTCTAGTCCAGTGGTTCTCAACCTTCTGGCCCTTTAAATACAGTTCCTCATGTTGTGACCCCCCAACCATAAAATTATTTTCGTTGCTACTTCATAACTGTAGTTTTGCTACTGTTATGAATCATAATGTAAATATCTGATATGCAGGATGGTCTTAGGCGACCCCTGTGAAAGGGTCGTTTGATCCCCAAAGGTGTCGTGACCCACAGGTTGAGAACCGCTGGTAGTCCATTCCACTGCAGTGAGGTCCGCCAGGGGAGTTTCCGGGGAAGCTTTTACTTTGCTGATAAAGGGTGTACCACACACACACACACACACACACACACACACACACACACACACTTCTGTCTTGAAAGCAGATGTGTGGCAGCCATCCAGAATTTACAAAGCATTTTATCACCCTGGCCAGTGTTGCTCAGTGGCCTGAGCACCGAAGGATTTCAGGTTTCATTCCCGGTCAAGAGCAGGTTGGATCCCCAGCCCCAGTCAGGGTGGGAGCTAACCAATCAATGTGTCTCTCTCACATCGATGCTTCTCTCTCTCCTTCCCTCTCTTCCACTCTTTCTAAAAATCAGTGGGAAAAAATATCCTTGGGTGAGAATTAACAACAACAACAAAAGGATCATTTTGTCAAGTTAAAAAAAGTGAAGTCAACTAAGTCAGGGGGCTTAATACAGCCCTGTGAAATGATAAGGCTATTTTATAAAATCTCTCTAAAGCTGTGGAGGAAATTCAGCAAATACTGCTACATTCCTGAGAGTGCATCTCATTTATCCATATAACGAAGCTTCGTTGAGTCTTTCCTGTCTGATACGCATGGGCATAAAAAATGATCTTGTCATCAAAGGTTGACGGGGGCACAGAGAAGGAGCACGAAATCAGCCTGGACGATGGTTTCTCTTTTGCACTTGAGAGAATAGCGTTCAAGTCTGGGCAGCAGACGCCTGCCTCCTGTGGACGCCATAAGAGCTCGAGTGCCAGCCCAACCCCTACCCCCCGAGGATGACTTATCCTAGCTCATATTTCTTTGCGTAGAGAACATTCTCTTCCAGGAAGCCTGGCCATCCTGCTGGGAGCAGGTGGCTGCAGGAACCATGCTTGAAGCCAGCGCTATGCCCACAGACACCCGACGTCGGCCAAGAGTACGATGCCATGGGAAACGGGCGCCGTTGAGCGTGTGCTCTGAAGATGGAAAAGGCCTCTTTGGGCTGAGGGACTGGAGACGATGACATGACTGAAGTGCATTTGATCTCCTTTTCTTCTTATGGTACCTCAGGTTTCACAGAGCTTAAGCAATTCACCCAAAGCGGAAGCAAAACAGGCTTTGGTGGGGAAAGTGGAAATTGGCTGGTAGACGTTCTTTGTACCACAGATGTGCTGGGAGTCCTCCTGGAGTGGCAGCTGGTAGGGACCAGTGGTTGCACAAAATAACCAGCAAATTTGCTTATAAGCCAAGACAGTGAGTCACCTTACGTAGAGCCAGGTGTCCTGAGGAAGGCCAAATTGTGTACTTCCCCTCTTTGTCACCACAACTTGGCTTCCCTTCCGAGTTTTCTGAGAACGCCCAACACAATACCCTCTGAGGTATGGAGGGACAGCCTTTCCTCGTAAGCTTGGACTGTGGGGGGAAGATAAGGCTCTGGCTTTGAAAACAAGCATGTGGCCCCACATTTTCTCATTCTTCCGAGGGCTGTGACTAGCCCTGAGAACTAGCAGCGTTCCCTTGACCCACACCTCCATCCTCATAATCACATCAGAGTCACATGACCAGGGCTGGGGTGGAGAGACCCAAGAGCAGAGGAGGGGAGAGTTTGCCTCGAATCAGGCTGGACTGTAAATGCCGGGCAAGCGGAGGCCTGGAGAGGCAGAGGCGGAGGAGGACGGGCAGAGCCCATGGGTGCTTCAGTTGATGCTGCAGGCTGAGGAGCAGCCGTCCCTGTGCCCTGCTGAGTGCTCCGGCCTTGGGTGCCTGGTCACCAGTGTCATGTGACTCTGCAAGAGGGGCTGTGACAGTTCCCTCTCTGCTGGGGCTTGGCCTTGGCTTTTGAGCAATCTCATTGGAAATGGAGCCAAAGATCCTGGAGGCTCCAAACAAATCTCAGCAAGTATATCCTGCAGAGACAGGCTAACTAATGACCCCAAAGCCTGCAGATTTATTTATTTTAAATGACGTGATATTGTTTGTTCTTCCTGTGAAACATGCTCTGCGTACTTACTTTAGTTACTGCCTCTGTCTGCTGACTTGGTCGGCCTCTCAGCGCCTGCTCCATCTGAGGGATGTCGCCCTGTTAGGAAGGGTAGGAATCAGAGTTCGGGAGTCAGGAATCCTGTTTTCTGGCTCTTGCTCCAATCTATCTTTTCCACTCAGGACTGTCCCTTTACACAACTCTCACATAGAGGCGTTGTCTGCCTCTAGGACAGCTGTGAGGGAGTCCCGGAGGGACATTGGCTCTGCACCAATTTCTTGTCTAAGACACTTCTGGGAGGTCACTGTGATATGAGGCCAGGCCAGTGGGCGAGGAGCTCTCCGCCTGCCATGTTCTCCTCCCCACGGTCATTGCCAGGACTCTCCCTCCTTCCAGATGTCTTTGACAGACGGTGGGCCTGGCGGTTTCTCCCCAGACTCTCCTGCTGGGGCCGATCCATTCTCAGAGCATCCCTGTCCCAACTCCATCCTCTGCCTTCTGAGACACCACCGTTTGTGGTTATTCTCTCTCCTGCGGCATAAATCTCTCCTCCACGGGCGATTCCCTATCCACCTTACACAAGCTCTTGTCTGGCTGTGTGGCTCAGTGGTTGAGTGTTGACCTATTACCCAGGTGTCACGGTTCAATCCCTGGTCAGGGCATATGAGGCAGCCAGTCAATGATTCTCTCTCATTATTGATGTTTCTATCTCTCTTTCCCTCTCCCTTCCTCTCTGAAATCAATAAAATTATATTAAGAAAGAAAAAAACGCATTGTTGTGAGAGAGACACATCGATTGGTTGCCTCCCGCACACGCCCTGACCAGGGCCAGGAATTGAGTCTGCAACTGAGGTACGTGCCCTTGATGGGAATTGAACCCAGGATGCAAACCAGCTAGGACCGCCTGGGGAATCTTGATTGGCCTGGGGCCGCCCAGGCCAGGACCACTCAGTCAGATGGTTATCCTTAGCTCTTAACAATACATTATCTGGCACTAACCGGTTTGGCTCAGTGGATAGAGCATCGGCCTGTGGACAGTAGGGTCCCAGGTTCAATTCTGGTCAAGGGCATGTACCTTGGTTGTGGGCACATCTCCAATAGGGGGTGTGCAGGAGGCAGCTGATCGATGTTTCTCTCTCATCAATGTTTCTAACTCTCTATCCCTCTCCCTTCCTCTCTGTAAAAAAATCAATAAAATATATTTTAAAAAAAACAACAACAAAACCCCAATACACTATCTGTATGATTCCATTTGTATAAAATACCCATAATAGGCAATCCATAGGTACAGAAAGCAGATTAGTGGCTGCCAGGATCAGCGGTTCTCAACCTGTGGGTCACGACCCCTTTGGCGGTTGAACGACCCTTTCACAGGGGTCGCCTAAGACCATCCTGCATATCAGAGATTTACATGACGATTCATAGCAGTAGCAACATTACAGTTATGAAGTAGCAACGAAAATAATTTTATGGCTGGGTCACAACATGAGGAACTGTATTTAAAGGGCCAGAAGGTTGAGAACCACTGGTCTAGGGGGAGGAGTACAGGGAGTGACTGCTTGATGGGTATGAGGTGAGAAAAATATTCTGCAGGTAGACGCTGGTGATGGTCACACAACATTGTAAATGAACTGTCACCAATGGTCGAAAAAAATATATATCTGGGGTTTACCCTAGAAGCGGAACCACTTTTACTGAACCAAGCCACCCAGACCAAGGCTGCATTCAAGTCAGCTGTGACAAGAAGATGGGGAACTCTAAGCGAGAAATGACTCTTCACACTAAAGTGAGTGAAACCCACGCCTTCCCCTACGGCAGTGCACAAAGTGCTATTCCGCAAGATAACTCCCTAACAAGAACTGGAGGCATTTAACACCATTTTAAGTAACAGTGCACCCTCGGTGTGTGGTGTGACTGGAGAATACAGGTGTACAGTCCAATGATACACTTGTTTTTTTTCTTTCAAATCTGTATTTCTGTGATGATGGAAAAGTCAGATGGGATGTTTTGGTGGAACATCCTGGTAGCCTGAACAGAGGCTGGGGAAGGAGGCTGTAAGCATTTGAAGTCTAGCGTTACCCTGACAAGTAAAGCGAGTAGACCCCACCCAGTGCTGGTCCTTCATATACACTTTTCTCACAACGCGTCTCTAAGGGGACACAGTGGAACCAGGATTTAAACCAAGCATGCCTACCTCGGAAGTCTGGCCCTTGGATCAGAAAGGGAGGGATGAGGGCCGGGACGGGAAGTAGTGGGGGGTGGGGGTGGGGGGGTGAAGGGGGATGGTGAGGGAGCGCTGCTGGTGCCTCAGGCTCTGTTTAAGTTGCTCAGCCAACGCCCGTGACTGTTCTGCTCTTACTATGGCGCAGCCTTGTGTGGCCCTGGGAGACATGATCTACCCACTCGTCTTGGCCGCAACCTTGACATTGTCTCTATCCTGCTGGTAACAAAATGTGAGAGAACCTCACTGCTGAGTGAAACCCCTAGAGCAGTGGTGCTCAACCTTCTGGCCCTTTAAATACAGTTCCTCATGTTGTAACCCCCAACCATAAAATTATTTTCGTTGCTACTTCATAACTGTCATGTTGCTACTGTTGTGAATCGTCATGTAAATCTCTGATATGCAGGATGGTCTTAGGCGACCCCTGTGAAAGGGTCGTTCGACCGCCAAAGGGGTCGTGACCCACAGGTTGAGAACCACTGCCCTAGAGTTTGCTTGCTTTAAATTTTTCAATTTTCCCCTCGTCCCCTCCCCCCCCCCCCCCACTTCATTTCCTGAGCTGTAAATAGGCAAGAGAAGAGCAGCTGCCTGGCGGGAGGGGGACAGAGAACTCTGCCACACCAGCACATCCTGTTATTGTGAATCGTGAGTCCTGCTCTGACACCTGCTGTCCTACCATCCTTCCGTTTTCTGGCCCGTGGTCAGGGGAGATTGGATGAATGGAGATCTACATTTTTATTTTTTAGGGGAAGAGCCTGGGTTGCGTGTACTCAGAAAATCATGAGCTTGGTACCAGCACTGGGTTGGAATTCCATTTCTAATACTGAACTTCAGTTTCCTGTTTTACCTGGAAATAAATGAAAATACTGAACTCATACTCACGTCTGAGGGCCACACGAGATCATGGAAAAGGGCCCAGCTCTTCCCCTGACTTTTAGTAGGCACTCAAGAAAGTCTAGTTCTTCCTCTTCCCAGCCTCCACTCTCTCCCCAAGGGTTTCATTTTTAGCACCAAATTCAGACTCAGCATTTGAGCATGAAATAGTCCCTGTATGTTGTGGTGCTCACGGTGGAGCGGGTGGGATAAGTGTGGCATGTCATTACGAATGTGGGATTCAGCCCAGCTGGCGTGGCTCAGTGGTTGAGTGTCGACCTGTGAACCAAGAGGTCACAGTTGGATTCCCAGTCAGGCCACAGGCCCGGATGGTTGGCTCATTCTCCCAGTGTGGGGTGTGCAGAAGGCAGCCGGTCAATGATTCTCTCCCATCATTAATGTTTCTATCTCTCTCTCCCGTCCTCTCTCTGAAATCAATACAGATATTTTTTAAAAATCTGGGTACCTGAAGGTAACACAGGGTCTCCTTGTTGCCGTTATTTACATCCTTGTGAGATTACTGGGCGCTGAAAGTATGCTCCCCCAACTTGGCTGGGACAACCCGGACCTTCTGACGTATGACGGGTCTTCACCCCACAGCAGCCCACTGGCAGCTCCAGGTGTGTCTGAACCGACACAGGAGGCCGGTGGCCGGTGAGGGGTGACGGCTGCATCTGAAAGCTGAATGTCGTGTCTTGTCCATTCTCCCCCCAAATAAGCAGTGAGACCCTCTATTGCACTACCGTGGTATCAAGGTTTGCTCTTTGCAAAAACACTTCCATATGTGTTACCTTACTTCCTCCTAATAATTCTGTGGGATAAGTGGTGATTATCTCTAATTTACAGAAAATATAAAACCAGAAGTTATACAACTAAAACTTAGAAAAGATGGGACTAGATTAAAAAAAAATATTAGCAGATTAGCAAAGCTGTTGAACCTTTTCCCATGGAACATTTATTATCTTCTCCCCGACTTCCACCCTCCCCACTCCTCGCCCCTTCACGTTCTCCTGTAACAAAGTGCACTATTTTCCCGGTTAAACACTGGGCTCTATGCCCTCTAGTCTCCACATTCCCCAGGTGTTCCCTTTCAGTTAGGCTTTCTACTAGGGCTAGAAGCGGGGCTGCAGTTCAGCTTGAATAGAGACAAGGTCAACAATACTTGAAAGGAACCGGCATTGTGCCCTCAGGTTTGTAGGGTAACCTGAACTTTTTGCATTTTTAGATGGAGAAAGGGGTCAAAGAGCCCTGCCAAGCTGGAAGTGTAGGCCAATGGCCTTGCTCTAAGAGACCTTTCGGCCTTCGGGGCTGCTGAAGTGAGGAGTGAAGCTTTGGGGGAATGAGGGGGAGTGTCACGGGAGATGGGGGGGTGGGTAAGGGGGGGAGGGAGCTTGGCAGAGGCAAGAATTGTGTATTTCATTGAGACTTTCATATTCCTGAGCACACAGCAGTTTATGGTCTTTGTTAATGATTTCTAAATCTTCACATCAGTAATTAAGTCCTTTAAGCTTAGGATAAATATAATTATTTGTGTTGCCTTATTTTTTTTAATAACTAGATTTGCCAGAAATTTGTTTCTCTGTTTTTTGTTTTCCCAAAGAAACAGCTCTTGCGTTTCTTATCTGTTTCATCCCGTTTTGTTCATCGTGATTGCTTTAGGGTAGATTCTGTTTAAATCTCTGTCATTAAATGTTAACACATTATTGTTATTCTTTGGTGATAAAAAGCATTATTTAATGGCAGCATCTTGTTAGTTTTTATTAGTTCTACTAGAGGCCCGATGCACGGAATTCGTGCAAGAGTAGGCCTTCCTTCCCCTGGCTGCCGGCACCGGCTTCCCTCTGGCACCCAGGACCTGGGCTTCCCTCACAGCCCCGGCTTCGTCCGGAAGGTCATCCAGAAGGACTTCTGGTCTAATTAGCATATTACGCTTTTATTATTATAGATTTTCTAAATAGTTTGCAACACTATTCTAATGTTCGAAGGGGCAAAAGTCTTTTCTAGTTCCCAATAGATAGATATTAAAAAATCACTCAGACTTAACAGAACTCAACTGGGGACAGTGGTTTGGGTGAGTAACAGGGGCTTTTTCCTTCTCACAGACATCGGTACTGGCAGCTGTGGGGCAGCTGGTGTCAATGAGGAAGCAGGCCCGGGCCAGGTGGCCTTTCCTTGTGGTCTTATGCCATCACCTCCGCCCCCCCCCCAAAAAAAAAAATAACTGGAGCACATGGTCAATCTAAGACTGGGGTGGTACACTTCTTGCTGAGCATGAGGTCCTCAGGGCTCCCTAAAAAACCTTAGGAAGAGTGAGAGGAGGTGGGGCCTGCGAGGAGGTAGGGGCCAGGGACCAGGGAGTACAGAGTAGGAAGAAAGGGATGGAAGGTGGGCGATGGCAGGTGGGTTGGGGGGGGTGGGGATTGGGGGGAGGGGGGATAGGAGAATTTGCCTCTCCCGTGACTGAGGCCTGAGAGGCCTGATTAGACATGACATCTCTCAGGCACTGACACGAGTCATTTTGGGGCCAGAACGGCCTGAATCCTCTGAGCGTGTCCGGCCTGCAAATTAGGCTTGCGAAGGGGCAGGGAGAGATTGTTCTGAGCAGGGCCTTTCTCACGTGCTGTGTGGGTGAGCGCTTCTGCTGTGCCTTCGATTGTGAGGGGCCTTGCGTTTCTATCGATGACAAAGGATTCATCACTGCCGGAGAGAGACTCCTCCCTGTCTGGCTGACAGAGGCTCTGAGAAGTCAAGGACAGGATAGTGTTTAGGTGGTCTCACTACTCCAACCCTGAGGATTGCCATGGAGAAATGTCATCACACTACAGTCAGGTTCTCAACCTTTCCAAACTGGGAACCTGGGAAAGGACTTGGCTTTACAGGAGGGAACCTAATCATGGACATAGGGCATGACACTGAGGGTGGCAGTCCAACTCCTCTGTACTCCAGGGTTCTATATTCTGGGCCCCAGGACTGGCTTACAGATGTCACTGAATTGTGCAAGGGCTATAAGACAGATGGGTGAGGCCCTGGCTGGTGTGGCTCAGTTGGTTGGGCATCGTCCCCATGCACCAAAAGGTCCTGGTTTGATTCCTGGTCAGGGCATATGCCTGGGTTGTGGCCTCCATATGCAGGAGGCAGCCCATTGATGTATTTCTCACATTGATGTTTCTTTTTCTCTGTCCCTCCCGCTTCCTCTCCCTCTCTAAAAATCAGTTTTTAAAAAGTCTTAAAGAAAAAGAGGGATGAGAAAGGTGAGAGACTGCACACTGAGGAAGGCAAGAGATGCATTTTATCTCTGTGTTCTCACAGTCCTAGGCCCTGATTGAAACAGATCAAATGGGTACAGACGATCCTAGGCACGTGAGAAGACCCTCCACGTCATCACCATCAGGGAAATGCAGATCAAAGGCACACCGAGAGACCAGCTCCTTCCCACGCGCATGGCTGCAATAACAAATAAGGACAACAGCAGCTGGTGGTGAGGATGCACCAAAATTGGAACCCTCGTGTATTGCTGGTAGGGATGTAAAATGGTGCAGCCACTTCGAACACGGTTTGGCAATTTCACAAAATGTTTACTGTAGAATTACCATGCGGCCCAACATGGTAGACAGAACCAGGGTCTCCCCAAAGGAGTCCACATTCTCATTCTCAGAACCTGTGAACACACTGCCTTACCCGGCCACGGGGACTTCCACAGATGCCATGAACTGAAGGATTTTGAGGTAAAGGGATTATCCTGGATTAACTGCGTGGGCCCAATGGAATCACAAGAGCCGTGAGCCAAGGAATGCCAGCAGCTGCAAAGGCAGGAAGGCGTTATCTCCCGGGTTCCCAGAAGGAGCAGAGCTCACTGACACCTTGATCTTAGCCCATAAGACCCGTTCTGACTTCTGGCCTCCAGAATTTTAAGGTAAATTTGTGTCCTTTTAAGCCACTGGTTTGTGATACAGTAGAAAGAGGAAGCTAATATCCCTCATTATGTCACTCTTAGGTATCTACCTAGGTCCTAGGAGAAATAGAACATATATCTACACAAATCACGTATACAAACATTCACGGCAGCATTATTCATCATAGCCAAAAGACGAAGAGAGTGGGGCGTTTCTGTAAAGGAGCACAAGGTTTCTTTTTGGGGTGATGGACGTATTCTCAAGTTAGATTGGGGTGATGGAAGCGCAATTCTGTAAATGTACCAAAGCCATTGATCTTAAATGGGTAAGTTTTTGGTATGTAAATTATACCTCAACAAAGTCATTAATTACAATTTTTTTTAAAAGATCCTACACACAGCATTCCTTTGATCCTTAAAGGTAATGCCTACTTTCCCTCTTCAGTGTTTCTTTCTGAGGGGTCGGCAGGACAATGTCCTGACCTGAGTCGTGGACGTCTCACATATCTTTCTTCCAGCAAGAATTCCAAGCAGCCTGGTACCGATCTCCTCCTTAGAGATCTTGCTGTGGAGAGGAGTTTGTGAATGCCTGTTGGACACCTAGTATTTTAAGGAAGATGGTGCTGAGAGGGTTAACTTGAAACGCGGGCAGGCAGGGCAGGGGTCCGGTGGGGAAACAAAGGCAGGTAGAACATAGGAGAGGCCAACATGGCAGTTAGAGCAGCCTAACCACAGAAACCAACCAAGCAGAACTCAGAGCAGGAAGCGTGGGAAAACAAGGGAGGGCCTGTAGCAACAAGGTGTACGCACACACAGAAACAGAGTTCAGGCCCTTTGCTGGGTAAGAACAGTGAGGGACTCAATCAGGTGACGACACAGATAGACACAGAGCAGGTTTGTAGCACATATATACCCTGGACTACAAGGCTTGAGGGGCAGCCATTACTGGGCTCCCCTCCCCATGCGGGGAGTCTGACTCTGCTTGTAATAGTCTTTCCACACTTTTGCTTAAATCTTCTGGTCCATGGAGCTCATTCTTCAGCGTTGCAAGACACGACCCCAGGAAAAAAAGACCCGGCTCGCCGTTCCGGTTATTGGTGCTAAGGAAAGAAAAATGAGAAAGCTAAAGCAAGAAGAGAATTTGGGGTAGAGCGCCCTGTCTGCTGTTGCTTGGGCAAGATGTGATGGTGACAGCCGGTGTTTTACTTAGAATAAAGAATTCAGTGGAAATTCCTGGGAACCAGTCTTTTCATTTAAATAAACATTTAGTAAATCACAATAGTAGATTTCTGTCTCTGCTTAAAGCTTCCTCGGAGAAATCAATGCAATCAAAATAACATCTATGTGTGCGTGCACACACCTGCCCACTTGTCCTGGTCAAAAGAAAATGGCCCAACTGGTTTGGCTCAGTGGATAGACCATCGGCCTGCAGACTGAAGGGTCCTGGGTTCGATTCCGGTCAAGGGCACATGCCCGGGTTGCAGGTTTGATCCCCAATAGGGGGCGTGCAAGAGGCAGCCAACCAATGATTCTCATCATTGATGTTTCTCCCTCTCCCTCTCCTTCTCCCTCTCCCTTTCCCATCCTCTCTGAAATCAATAAAAACATATTGAAAAAAGAAAAAAGAAAATGAACCACAGTGCTGGGCCTTGGCCGAAGCACCATGTTGTTGATCAAAGTCTCTCTTTGATGTGCGCTGAACAGCTTCAGAGAGTGTGTGGAAACTCTAGTGTTCGCGAGGAACCTTAAGCGATGGGAAGTTATTGTTGTACAGCCTTGAGACTTCAAAGGTGACCTTAGGCTTGAAAATCATAAATCTGAAATTTGAGATGTGAAAAAAGTATTTGTGCAGAAGAGAACATAAACTCTCTGACATTTCCCAAGATTGGTTTGAATCAGGATGTTCTGTCTTAAAATGATTTGCTCTGAGTATTTTATTTACTCATATTATTCTAAAATAGATTTAACCAAAGTCAGCTATGAACACCAAAGGCTCTACGTAAAACTCTTGATTCACAGGTGACCCTTCTTTCATAGTTTTCTTTTTTAAATATATATATTTTTTATTGATTTCAGAGAGGAAGGGAGAGGGAGAGAGAGATAGAAATATCAAAGATGAGAGAGAATCATTGACTGGCAGCCTCCTGCACGCCCCACACCAGGATCAAGCTGCAACCCGGGCATGTGCCCTGACCAGGAATCAAACCGTGACCTTCTGGTTCATAGGTTGAGGGTCAACCACTGAGTCATGCTGGCCGGGCAACTCCTTTCATAGTTTTCTACGCCTTTCTCCTTTGGGGGAGAGAACCGTACATGCCACATGTATGCTGCTTGTTAGGAGATGGTGGGGAAATCTGGGTGAGCCCTGATTGTCGGTGGACAGGAAGCATAGGCTGTCTCCTTTCTGAGCCCCACTCAACGGGAAACCTCGTAGCCAAAGGCTGAGTAGAAACAGAAGCCACAGCCCTTCTCTCAAACAGCCCTGGCTCTGCCCATGATGCTCCCTGCTCAAGAGGGAGCTACTCAGAAGCTGACTCTGGCCCCTGGCCCGGCATGCCTCCCCCAACAGGCCTGCCACCATATGCAGGCCTGGGATTAGTTCACAAGGGATGGATTCCACTTTATGGGCCAGAGAGGAGCTCAGGGACCAGGGAGGAAGCAGCTTTCTTCAACAAGTCTCCTCAACGTGGGTACTGCTGGCAGCTGCCGTGGCACTTCCTCGAATGTGGGTTTCTGAGAAACAGAAAGCAGATGGGCTAGCATGTGTCACCTGCTCACGTCATCTGCTCTGACCGATGGCATGCCTTCTTCATGAGAGCCTTGGGGCTCCAACTCCTTGTTCTGAACAGTAAGTCCTAGACGACAATGTATGTGAAACCAAAGGGGATGTGGGAGAAGGGTATGAAGGCTTGGAGGACACACGGGTCCCGCACAGAACTTTGGGAGGTGGGCACAGAAGTGTCAGGAGGCAGCCTTACTGCTCCTTCCCTGGCGGTGCCATCACTCCATCAATGCCCAGCTCCCTCAGGACCATCATCACTCTCTCTTAGATGGTGAGGGACCCTTTCCCACCAGGCATGTTATTAATTCTCGGCCTCATTTTAAAGATAATGATACAGGTTTCTTAAACCTTCTTGCCCAGGCTGTTCCTGCTGTGACTTTGCTTCTAGAAGGTAGGGCTGCTTCATTTCCTGCGTGTCTCTACACTGTGACACGCTCCAAGCAGCCTGTCTTTCTGACCACTCAGCTCACCAACTCAACCTGTACTTTTCCATTCTGCCCCGAGACAATTCTTCACCCCGAAGAGGGCTTCCAACCTGTACTGGAATTAAATACTAAATATACGAATAGCCAAGACATTTCAGTAATAATGTTCATAGCTAACAGTTACTGAGCTCCTACTGTGGGTCGAACACTGCTCTAGGCACTCTATAGGAGTGACCTGTTTCACCCTCTCAACACTGATACAACCATATTTCATTGATTCTAAGATATGGACTATTTTTCACATTTTAACATCATCTCTAAGATCCAATGCACCTTATAATAAATAGGACGTTTAGTTTCATTGACGGCATTTTTTTCCTTCTCGGTGATATGTAAAATGATGCTGTGTTTTGCCATAATGATGGCTTAGATTTGATTAAAATCACTCAATGCGCTACAGTGAATTGAGTTTGGGAACTACTAAGTTAAAGAAGTTTTGATGTCTTGTTGTGGGGTTCTTTGATATTTTAAGGCCTCCGCAGGAATAAACATGCACTCTAATACCGTGTCCCTACTTTATTCTTATGAGAAACACTGGATTTTTCCTTTGGTGAGGGCAACACTCATTGGCAAACTTCATTTTGTTACTGGGCAGGAGCAGTCAACTTGACAAATGGTGTGTGTGTTTTTAAAGAATAGTTTATTGATTTCTTAGAGGGGAAGGGAAAAGAGTGAAACATCAATGTGAGAGCACATCAATCAGCTGCCTCCCACAAGCACTCCCCACCTCCCCCACTTTCAGGGATCTAGTCCACAACCTGTGCATGTACCCTGACCGGGAATTAAACTAGCAACCTCTCGGTGCACAGGACGACGTCCAACCAACTGAGCCACACCAGCCAGGGCTGCCTTTTGTTTTGAAAGGCAAGGTAGTACAGAGGTTAAATCACCAACTTTGGAACCAAACTTTCTGGGTTTAGAGTCTGGCTTTGTTCCTAACTAGCTGTGTGACCTTGGGCTAGTTACTTAATCTCTCTGTGCCTTTTTCCTTATCTGTAAAATAGTGATAATAATAATGCCTCTCTCAATGGATTGGTGTGAATATTAAATTACTGATATATGTAGAATACATTAAACAAAAATGTTTGCTATGGCTCAGTGCGCTCAGTGGTAGTTGCATCACTGCCACTAGAGGGAGCTGTTAGCCTTAGGGGCGTGATGGTTCCCCTTAATAATACATGATTTCTGAGCTGGGGAACTCAGCCCCAGCAAAAAACAAAACCCTGTTCTCTCCCTCATTTAAATAAGAAGAACCTGTAATTGTTGGAGAATTGACCTGCCACGGTGCAGGGTGAGGCCAGGCCACGAGCGACCCAGCCAGCCAGAGCTGTCATGTCAAGCATGAGCTGGAGATTGGGATGAATTGGGACCGCAGGGCCAACAAGGACAACTGTAGAAACTTGGTTTTTGAGAGAGCAGTATGCCTTTATCCCAGGCTGTGCTCCCTGGAGGCCTCCAGAGAAAACCTGTGGTGGTGGTGTGAGGACAGAGAGAACCAGCGCCTGCATCCTGCACGAGGGAGCCTGCAGAGCCAAGAGCCTAAACAGCAAGTCCATGGAGTCAAGGGGAGAACTGAGATGAGACACAAGGCCAAGGTCTGAATGTGAGACCAGGCCCTCGGGTGGGGGAGGAGCGTCTGAGGAGAATGCAGCACGAAGGAGCACGGTATGAGGCCTGCATGCGGAGCCCTGGGTAGGAGGCGAGCTCCTGGGGCCACCGAGACTTTGGGGCTCTCCTCTGCATCCCCCTCCCCTGATGTTCGACTCACAGGGAATGCCTGCAGCCTAATGGGCCCACATCAATCCCCCCCCCCCCCCCCTTTCTCTCTCTTTCAGAAGCTGTCTACAGCCTAAGGAGCCCAGACCAGCCCTGCCTCTCTTCTCACCAGTTCATTTCCTGCTTTCTTTGCGGAAATCAATCTGTTTCACACCTGGTGGCTCCGAGGGGGTTAGTAGTTTCCACAGCCAGGAGCTCCCATCTCAATGGATTTCATTAATGTATGTCCTGGGCTGCCTCCCCCTCCCTGCACTGTCACACTCTGAATCCTGGGGTTGTCGCAGCCTCCTCTGTGTGCAGAGTGAGTGTGAGGCAGGGAGCTGTGGGGATGAGAGAGAGCATCTGAACTGTGACTTAGACGGAATATTCCGCTCACCAAATGGGTGAGGGCCCGGAGCAAACAGATCTTATTTATAGAAAGGAAGAAGTGACATTTCTTAATGCCAGCATCAGGCAGAAAAACTCACATCAGCTAAATCGGTTCCCCAAAACTGCCTGTGCTCAAAGAGGCTGCTTTGTGGTCGAATTTGCAAGGCCCTGCTGGAAGGTTCCTACTGCCCCGGAAATGCTTCCCCCGCCACTCATCCCTGCCTGGAATTTTCGTCACTTAACGTTATTCCTGTTTTTCAGGTATTTCCTTGGGAAGAGGAAACCATTACCACTCATCACTTGACTGGTCCAGCAGGGAGCTGGGCCAAGGGCTGCCCTCATTGGGTGACTTTGCCCTTCCTGGTTTCTTCTCTGTATTTGGTGGAAGAGCTGCACCAGGAGCCCGTTGTCTCATATATTTTCTCTCCGGCTCAAGCGCCACTGGGGGCCAGGGCACAGTGGTGTGCAGCCAGCTCCCTGGGCACTGCCTCCCTGCTGCCTGGAGTCCCCTGTCATCGGAGTTGTGGAGAGCGGCTACAATGTTTGGACAGGTTCCAGCCTTGGACTGATGAGAGGGCACAGTCCTCTCATGGC
The DNA here is from genome assembly GCF_963259705.1 of Myotis daubentonii. Classification (NCBI taxonomy): domain Eukaryota; kingdom Metazoa; phylum Chordata; class Mammalia; order Chiroptera; family Vespertilionidae; genus Myotis; species Myotis daubentonii. The sequence goes on along the minus strand of NC_081850.1, from coordinate 64,507,709 downwards.
CACGTGCAAGTCCCAGCTTGGAGGGCAGGGCCCTCCCAGCACATTATAGCCAACAGCTGTAGTTGTAAGCGTGAACCTATGGTCTGAACGCGCAGCCCCACGTGCCTGAGTGATGTGGGCTTGATAGAGTTCAGGTGCATGTAATTGAGTAGGATGGAAACCCATGAGGATGTTGTAAACATCTTGACCACGCCCTTACCTTGCCTCGTGGAATCTGCTATAAAATAAAGACTCGGCTTGTAGTCTGTGACGCTGTCTCTCCATCAGAGAAGCAGCGTCCCACCGAGACCCAGCTTTTCTTCTCTTGTCTGTCTTTTCTAAATCCTTCACCGCCCCCTCTCAGAGTCACCCTTGGCCGTGTTGGCACGGCACAGGAGTCCCCTGTCATCGGCGAAGCCGCTCCCGGCCACTGACCACTGACCACTGTGCATCCGCAGTGACAGAGATGATGCAAGCACAGTGGGTCCATGAGCCCCATAGCCCGCCCTTGCCTCCTGGCCTCTCTCCTCCATACTAGGGGATGGGGCACACTTCCCAAGCCTCCTCTTCATTTTTAAAATATATATATATATATATTTTATTGATTTCAGAGAGGAAGAGAGAGGGAGAGAGAGATAGAAACATCAATGATGAGAGAATCATTGATCGGCTGCCGCCTGCATGCACCCTACTGGGGATCGAGCCCGCAACCCAGGCATGTGCCCTTGACCAGAATCGAACCCTGGGCCCTTCAGTCCTCAGGCTGACACTCTATCCACTGAGCCAAACCGGCTAGGGCTCCTCTTCATTTGTTCATGGATAGTGTAACCCCCTTTTCGGGATGTGGAATTGTGAGTTGCCTCCTAGAAACCTCCCCCCATTAGTCTTCTCTACATCCATCTGCTCAGGCCAGAAATCTCAGCATCGTTCCCGACCCCTCCCTCCCTCCTACCCTCCACATCCAGCCCATGAGCAGGGCCTGTCAGCTCCGTCTTCATTAGGCGTCTCAAACCACAATGGACACATTTTACTCTTGTAACCAGAAAAAATAAGCTCTGGCGTGCAAGCAGGCGCGTGCGCACAAGGCGGTTTGCTTGTTGGCAGTTTTCTAGTTGAAAGGGTTTTAGAGAACGTGGGAAGTGGAGGTTAAGGGTTTGACGGGGTAGGAACAAGAGTTTAGGTCTCAGGGTTTGAAAGGGCATGAAAAAAGCACCATATTTTCCACTCCTGCTCTGCCCCAAGAAAAAGGCTGCTGAGAAGGGCAGGTGTAGGCTGCGTGCCTACATGTACCTCACTTTTAGATGAAAAGCGCAGGTGGCTCGGACTTCCTACAGGCCCATAGGTGGAGGGTAGCGGTCTGCCAGGTGGTGTTGATAGCCTGGCGGTATCCTGGCAGCCCCCCTGGAGGCAGCCAGGGGGCAGGAGACGGATGGTGGTGAGACCATGCTCCTTGGGGCTGTAGTTTGAGGGTCGGTCTCCTTCAGGGTAGGGTCTCTCTCAGACCATGCCCAGGAGGGGTCTTTCCAGAGGAAGCAGGTGTGGGCAGAGGAGACGCAGGGTGAAGAGTTGTTACCTCCACGAGACCATGAGCCCCTGGGAGCTGGGTGGAGGCTGGCTCATTTGAGGGTCCAATGAGAAGGCTTTTCTTTCTCGTCTGAAGGCTGGGGTCATTCTAGGGGCACAGATAGGGGCCCCGATATGGTAAGTGCCAGATGCCAGATTCTAGCTGGGAGGAACATAGGCCCCCTCAGCCGGGGATGGGGGGGGGGGGGTGGGCAGACAGCTGCCTCGGGTTCCATGCAGAGGACTCGCAAGTGGTTAGACCCCAAAGGAAACCCTCCTGCAGAGCTCCCCTCCGTCCTCAACCCCTCCGCTTAGGAGAGGATATGGAAATGGAGGCGAGGACATGGGGCTTTTTTGAACTCCTATTACCAGGGGCTAGGGGCTGGGGGAGTTGGGGCTATGTTGTTTAATGGTAAAAACTTGCAACTCAGATAAGTAAGTCCTGGAAAGCTAATGCACAGTATAGTGATTATAGTCAAAACTTCAAAGTTGTTAAGGAAAAAAAAGAAAAGAAATGAAATCCATTTACATTGTAAGTCTTTGGAGTCTCATTTCCTCGGTTCGAATTCCAGCTCTGCCACTCATTAGCTGGTGACTTGGGGCAACTTGCATAACCTTTCTAAGCCTGTTTTTGTTTTGTTTTGTTTTTTCATTTTAAAGATGAGGGCAATAATATTACATGCCTTGTAGATTTGTTATAGCATCAAAGGAGATGATAAAGTGGCTGGTATAATGCCTGGTCAAACTAAATAAATGCTCAATAAAGGTTAGCCATGAGGATCACCCCACAAGGAGGAGATCTGGGTTGTTGCTCTGGATCCTGAGGAACACGTGAGAGGAAAGAGTCCCAAGCTGGTGCATGTGACAGCAAAGGATTTTCCCTGGTGCCCCCTCTCCCCACTATGACATCTGCACAATGCGGGGATCTGTGCCCAGGATGAGGCTGAAGGGGCAGCATCCCAGGGACCTAAAGTTGCTCACACTCTGCCCCCATCCCAGCCTCCAGGGCCCCCAGGTTTGCTGTGCACCAGAAATGGGGAAGCACAACCTTCCAGAAAAATCATAGTGAAAGAAAATCGACCTCAGGACGTTGGTTAGAGGTTGGCTCAAATTAACTTTGGCCCAAAGAGAGAGACATGTGGCCAGAAGAAAGAGACGTAGCAGCTTGTTGTCCGGTCTGGGGACCTGGTTCTTTCATCTTGGCTCCCACCTCCCAAAACGGTGGATGGCTCATCTCCATGGGACGGACAGGCTGGTGGGGGGCCCCGGGCGGGGGGCGGGGTGTGTATGAAGGCTCCCCTCTGGGCTCGCGATGTGGGGTTTGGTAGACCTGGGCCACCTGCGCTAGCCACTTGCGCTGCCCACCGAGCAGAGGAAGCAGACAGGAAGAGAAGCCGAGCAGACGTGGAGGAGGAAGTTCATGCACGGTGGCTGGTGATGATGCTGGTTTGGCACCATCAAGGCTAATGACCAGCTGCAGTTATGAGACATCTTACCTTCTGATAACCTCCGAGCAGGCCACATGCCCTGACTTTCCCGTAAATGGGGGAAGTGAGGTGGGAACTGAGTCATGGTGAGGACCTGTGGAGCCGGTCTTTCAAACCAGCTGTGCCCACAGGAGGGAACCCCCCGCAGGCCTCCCTCCTGCTTGGCCCTCGGGCCTCAGCCCTCGTGGCTTCTCATTAGCCGGCTGCCTCCCCAAGGCTGTGCTCTTTCTAGCATATTCGGTAGAACTGCCCCGAGAGACGAGACGTCTGTGCCCCCGGCCTCAGGGGAGCTGTGGCTCAGGCCTCCGCGGACTCGCTCAGTGCTCCTGGCTCAGTGCACAGGGCACCAGGCTGCTGGGCCGAAGGATGGAAGGGGCAGAGGGCTTTCCCACAGTCCCTGCCGCGTCCTTGCTTCACTCACAAGCATCCCTCACACGTATCTACCACACACTTGCTTTCTGCCCTGCCCTGTGCTTGGAAAACAGACGATATAGAAGCAATTAAGGACCTGGTTTCTCCCTACAAAGAGCTTTCAGTCTAATAGGGGAGACCCCGGACCTCCAGGGGACATTGGGTTGAGGACATACCTAAAGCAATATGTTTCCACGTGTAAGATGAGGTGGCTTGGATTTGCCCTCCCACAAAGAATTGGAGCAGGTGACTCAGAGCTGGGGGAGGCCCTGTGAGTAGGGCTGCTGGAATTCTTCTCCAGAAGGGAGACCTAGAGGAGGGAGCCATTGGCCAGACCTGCTCATTTTGTCCCATTCAAATACACACACCTGGAATACAATTTAGTAATAAAAAAGGAACAAAATATATACATGTTACATGGATGGACCTCAAAGACACACTACGTGAAAGACACCAGACACAAAAGGTCACATACTGAATCCTTCCATCGATAGAAAATGTCCTGAAAAGGCCAATTCATAGAGACAGAAAGCAGATTAGTGGTTGCCTGGGGTTGGGGCTAGAATTGGGGATAAACTATAACTGGGTATGAGAGATCTTATTGGGGTGGTGGAAATGTTTAAAACTGGAGTGTGGTGTTGGTTATACAAAATTACTAGTGAATTATTTTAGGGTCTCTAAATTTGTTTAAACACACACACACACACACACACACACACACACACACACACACACACACACCTTGAGGAAGTCAGAACATAGCACCTTGTGTACGAGGCCAAAGAGGAAATGAGCTCTAGCACAGATAGGATCTGTTTCCCACAGTGGCTACTTCCTCATCAAACTCGAGTGGCCAGGTGGCCAGTTCATGGTCTCAGACTCACAAAAGTGGTTTGGAGTAAAGAACTGGGACAGGACAGTGAGTCTGGTTACCGTCTTCCTTAGAGGCAGGACTTACAGGGAGAAGGCAGACCCAACCCCGAAGACTGTGGGGAGAGCAGCCCCGTCCACAGAGGCATCACACTAGAGCCCCCCTGGGAATGCAACACCTCAGTTGGCATTCCCTTCATAGAGGAAAGATCTTATTGGATGTTACTGTTTTCACATGGTGCAGCGAAGAAGGCAGAGGTGATTTGGGGAATAAACGAGTTAAATCTCCTTGGAAGGGAAATAAGAAACCCAAAGGATGGTGGGAGCGGTAGAGGTGGTGAAAAGAAGTAGATTCCAGATGATTTTAGCTTTCACTCATTTCCTAGCTATGCGACCTGATGCCTCATAAAATGAAAACGCCTCTTAACCTCTCTAAGCCGCAGGCCACTCATCTGTGAAGCGGTGGTGACCTAACCTATCCCAGAGGCTTCGTGAGAGGATCAGATGAGATCATGTGAAGCACTTAGCATGGTATCTGATAGGCAGGTGCTTCGTTCAGCACTTCATTCAACTAATATTTTCTTAGTATAAATTATGTGTTAGGCATTAAAGCGACATTGGCAAATGGATAAACAACATAATTTCATAGGGATAAAAGCTCTGAAAAAAAGTAAAAACTAATGGAATAGCGTGTAACAGTGCAGGGGAGGGGCAGGGCAGGAGATGAGTGATTTTATTTTTTTTAAACATATTTTATTGATTTTCCACAGAGAGGAAGAGAGAGGGATAGAGAGTTAGAAACATCGATGAGAGAGAAACATCAATCAGCTGCCTCCTGCACACATCCTACCGGGGATGTGCCCACAACCAAGGCACATGCCCTTGACTGGAATCGAACCGGGGACCCTTCAGTCCACAGGCCAACACTATATCCCAGCCGTGGGCAAACTACGGCCCGCGGGTCGGATCCAGCCCGTTTGAAATGAATAAAACTAAAAAAAAAAAAGACCGTATCCTTTTATGTAATGATGTTTACTTTGAATTTATATTAGTTCACACAAACACTCCATCCATGCTTTTGTTCTGGCCCTCCGGTCCAGTTTAAGAACCCATTGTGGCCCTCGAGTCAAAAAGTTTGCCCATCCCTGCTCTATCCACTGAGCCAAACTGGTTAGGGCAGGAGATGAGTGATTTTAAATAGCAACGTCAGAAAAGAGAAGGCCTTTCTGAGGAATAACATCAGAACAGAAACCCAAATAAGGAAAGGAGCCACCCATGCAGAGGTCCGGCAGGAATAGTCCAGAGAGAGAGCATAGCAAGCACAAGGGCCCTAAAATGAGAACGCGTTTGGTCAGAGCCAGAACTAGGGGGTGGGTGAGTGAAGTCCTCACATGCAGGGCGGAGCAAGTGCAGGAGTAGAGCCCGTCTTTATTTAAAATTTTGGTAGTTTATTCATCATGGACTTTTTTTTTGCATCAATTTTGAATTTTTAGTTGAGATACAGTTGACATATGGCATTGTATTGGCTTTAGGAGCAGGTCTTCCACCAGGGGGTATTCAACAGGAGGAGAATCCCTGCAGGCCTCTCTCCTGCTTGGTCCTGGGTCTTCCGTGGCTCCCCAGTCACTCACTACAACTTAATGATTTGCTATCTACATATTGCAAAATGGTTGCCATATAAGTCTAGTGAACATCTATCACCATAGATGGCTACATTTTTTTTGCAATTTTGATTTTTTTTTAAAGTATTGCATCAACATGTTCTTGATTGCAATAATGTTAAACAAATAAAATTCAATCAAGTCAATTTGAAGATCTAACTGGCTTTAATGAAGCGACTCATGAATTGGGCAGCATGGCATCTAGCAACTAGAACTCTCAAGGAGTTGTACATAATGGAAGCTTTTATTGGCAGAAAGAGGGTGAGACTAGGAGTGGATTATTTCAGGCAAAGTTAATTTCCCATAGAAGACAGGAAGGTTTTTAGAGGAAGCAGGGTGGGGCCAGGGAGCTATTAGGGAAAGAAAACAAAGGGTTATTTGGGGACCCCGACATCTTTTCTTTGGGGGAAGAGAATGTGAAGGGTTTTATCATCCTCTTTCTATTTTGGGGGTTGGGGGAATGGAGAGAGCTCAAAGGACAGATTACCTACTGGTGCTTGGCCAGAAAAATTCAACCAGTCAATTAAATTATGTTTCTGGGAGAGGTTGAAAATGCATTAGATTAGGTATTAAATCTACATCTAGTATCATGGCTTTTAGCACAAGGGACACCATTTTGGGCCTGTGATTTTTGTTTAACACTGAGTTGTTTTTTTAAAATATATTTTGTTGATTTTTTACAGAGAGAAAGGGAGAGGGATAGAGAGTTAGAAACATCAATGAGAAAGAAACATCGATCAGCTGCCTCCTGCACACACCCTATTGGGGATGTGCCCGCAACCAAGGTACATGCCCTTGACCGGAATCGAACCCAGGACCCTTGAGTCCGCAGGCTGACGCTCTATCCACTGAGCCAAACTGGCTAGTGAGTTTTGTTGCCCCTTATATTTTGCACCTAACACCTTGTAGTCCAGGGGTGGGCAAACTTTTTGACTCGAGGGCTACAATGGGTTCTTAAACTGGACCGGAGGATCGGAACAAAAGCATGGATGGAGTGTTTGTGTGAACTAATATAAATTCAAAGTAAACATCATTACATAAAAGGGTACGGTCTTTTTTTTTTTTTTAGTTTTATTCATTTCAAACGGGCAGGATCCAGCACGCGGGGCCGTAGTTTGCCCACGGCTATTGTAGTCCCTGCCCTGTGGGCAGAAACAAGTGGAATGAAATGTTAGCCACCATTGATGTGGATGTTACTGTTAGGGATACTTTTTATAAGAATTGGGATGAGCCCATGGGCAAGGCCTCTTATGAGTAAGTGATTCCATGTTTTAAGTGTGAGGTCAGGATTATTGCAAAAATAATCTAATCGTAAATGTCTCTCAGTTTTCCTCTTTTTGGAAAAATCAAAAGAGCCCAGATTATACTCAGAGGTGTCTGCCAGATAAGCTCAGACACCCTGAGATCCCAAGTGCATCAGCTTCCCCTTGTAATCATGCAGAAACTTCATTTCTTTCATATGAACTTTTCTCCTTTCTCCCCTTTTAATTCAAACTGGCCTCATCCAGCACCCTGACTCACCTGCTCCCTTCTCTGCGTCATGTCCCTTAATCATCAGCTCTCAAGACAATGAGGTTCTGGTCAGCATCAAGTCATCTTAGGAACAGAGCCTCAGATCTATTGACCACAGAGGCAGCGTTTCATGACCCTAACTCCCATGAATGATTTCCCCCCTATATCACCCATCCCCAAGTGGATATGATGGGGGAGCCCAGTCTTCTCCTTCATATCCACTCCCTTAATGACCAAGCCCTCAGGACAATGAGGTTCTGGTCAGCATCAATTTATCTTAGGAACAAAACCTAGGTTCTATTGACCACAGATACAGTGTTTCAATCAAAGGAGAAATAACATCTAGGCCTCAGTTGTGTTTCAGCTCCAGACTTAGAAAATTGGTGAAACCAGATGAAGCAACACCATGGCTGGCATCAGGTCCAGATGCAATGATCAACTACCCCCTACCCCAGTGTCAACCAATCAGTAGAGACCAGGTCCCTTACCATGACCCTAACTGCCTCAGTCGCCATGATTAATGTTTTCCCCCTATATGCCCCATCCCCTGAAAGCCATTGGGGAGCCCAGTGTTTGAGCATTAGCTCATCTGTGACTCTGTGGTTTAGTGTCAACCCATGAACCAGGAGGTCACAGTTTGATTCCCGGGCAATTCTTGAATGTGGATGGACCGCATTCCAAGGTTAACTCCCAGGTCCAAGGTTGACTTCCAGGTCCAAGGTTGACTCTCAGGTCTCGGGGGGTATACAACTCCCAGCCAGGTTAGAATGTGCTTTCTTCAATCAGAACAAAACAATCACGGTTAACAGAGCATGGTTAATATTTTTTATAACTAATAGCTAGTCCCCAGTGTTCTATTTCTGCCCCTAACATTTTCTCTTGAGGGGCCAGAAAAGAGGCCTTTCAAAGGTGTTAACGTAGATGCCCAGAAACAATGGACAGGGCTCACTTGAGGCAAAGATAAACCTTGTACTAAAGTTATATGCCTGGGGCATAACTACTCCCCATGACCTACCCCGTTAGAAATTTATGATTAGATCACTCTGTGAGGTTATGTTCCTTAGAATCCCTTTCTTTGTCCACAAGATGTACCAGAATCTCCTCCAAAACACTGCAGTAAGGGGAGAATGCTGGGGCCTCCAACTAGCTGGGGGCCCCTCCTGCCAGTCACAGCCCTATGCTAATGTCAGCCTGTTCTCCAACCCCCAAGAGACCTCCCAATTCTACAGAGTTCTTTTGAGATTAAGAAAAAGTGTGTAAACGGCAAAGCTCTAACCAAGTCTCATCTCTGGGTGCAGGCCTCTCTGATACCATTGGAAGAACCGCCCCCCCCCCCCCCCCCCGCCACTCTGCCAACCCCAGCCTGGGGTATTCACAACATTGTCTTCAGATTGACAGAAGCTCCTGTGGGAGATCTAGGCCACATCTCGTTTTGCCTCTTGCCTTTTGCCTCGTTTACTTCCTTCCCCTTCACAGGGGTGGCAGAGCAGCAGCTTTCTTCCTTCCTAATTTGCAGCAACTTTCAGGGCTCCTCCTGCAAATAGGCCCCCAGTGGCTGGCTGTAATATCTTACCCTTCTTCACTCCCTCTTCCTCTCTCCTTTAACATGTGTCGTTTGAATACCTGTACCTATAAGCACATCACGCTGCTGGGGACACGAGGAGGAATAAGACAGCCATGACCCGTCTCATACTGAGCTCTCAGTGTAGTTGAGGAGACAGATGGAGTGGTTATACTATAGTTGCTGTGCTGAAGGAGGCATGGGGCGCTGTACATGTCCACAGATGGACGTGGGGGCAGGGAGAGGGTATCTAGAGCCTCCTGTCTTAAAACTTGGCCATGAGGTTCAGAGAAGGAAAAGGGACGTATCTTCAGTCACGCAACCCCAGAGCTCTGGTCTTATTTCCAGACTCATGATCTTTCTCACCTTGAGGCCCAGAAAAATCTCTAAAGGGAAAGGAAGTCAAAGTGTATGACATAAAAGCAGAGGGCTTATTGGGAAGCATTCAGTAGACGGCAGTCTGACCAAGTGCAGCTCCTGGCTTTCCCGCACATCTGGGGCGGGGTGGGGGGGGGGGTGGGGGGGCAGCCCTGGGCTCACACTTACTCCACCACCCCTGGATGGTCAGTTTGCAGGAAAGAGAATCTGAGACGTGGCTGGGACCTTCATGAGCCTTCTGACGTTTTCTCTTCGTGCTTCTTGGGCCAACTCTACTTTTATGTGTCATGTTAGTCTGCACGGTATTGGTTTTCTACCAGTGGCTCCAGTTCCACATGGAGACCAGAAGTCTGTGATGGGCACCAAAAAGCACGGAGTGTGTCCCTATTAAGCGGGCAAACAACGTCTTAAACTCCTCAATCAAGCCATTCCCATCTGCTTCTTGCCCTCACCTCCCAAGGACAGCTTTCACAGGTGTCTAGAAAGACCACACGTGTGTTGTCATTTCTGCCCCAATAAATTATATTTCTGTGGGCTGATGACAAACTGCACCACAGGCTCTGCGGATACAACCGTAAGTGACTTCTAGCCACTGATCCTCCCGCTCAGTCTTACCTTGCTCTAATCGTAAGCAGCCCCTCCTCCCTCCAAAGCAGTTGTTCACAGGGCTTCCAGCATGACTCAGGCCTAAAGGTCTAGGAAAAGATAAAGGGCTTTCTTCTCCCGCAGCCTGAAGTGGGACGTGCCTGCCAAGGGAAAGAGGCCAAGAATGTACTCTCCAGAGACAAGGTTATTTAAAGTTTCCCAGACCTTTCTGACCTAGAAAAACCCTTTTCTTCCCTTAAATTGCTTAGTCTTAGGTGAAAGCCGAGCCTAGGTGGAAACGAAGATCTGAAAATACAGGCAGAACTCTGGCTTTAGGAAGACTTGGCCTCCTCATCGCCTCTGGCTCCGTGGGGTGGCCTGGGGATCTCTTGGCGTCACTCCTAACTGAGTTAATCCTGCGTGTCTAGCGGTGCCCAAGTCTGGCAAGTAAACAGGGCCGCTTACTCTGCTGGGTTTGAAGGATCAACCAAACAGACATAGAGGTTAAACTCCAGCCACGCTTGTACAGTCTTCTCTCAGGGAGAAGCGTGCCTTTGTGTTTGTATTATTTTTACTATGATTAGGCTTCCAAAACCCATCTTCCTCCCTCACCAGGACCCAACCACCTTCTGTCTCTTCAAGGACTACGTTAGGTTCTAGAGGTCACTGACTCCGGCTTCACATTTCTGTTGCACCTTCAGGGGAGAGAACAAGCAGTTCCTGCTAAGTAAACTCCTTACCTTGATCAGAATCTGAAACTCTAACCACCCATCCATGATTTTTTTAGGAAGAGGAGGTGATTGTACATGTATCCCACCACCCTGCGTACCATGCCTTTGGCTGGCCGGTCCAGCTTCCTAAAGCATCATAAAGATATTATTTTTATATTATGTCATTTTTTCAATAAAAACAATTTATTCTTTTTTGCATTAAGTCAACTTTATTGAAGCATATTTGCATACGATGAAATGCGATTTGCATTTGAAGTGTATGGTTTAATGGGTTTTGCCAAATGTGCACACCCATGTAACCACCACCATGAGCAAGATATGGAACATTTCCCTCACCCCAAATAGTTCCTTTCTGCTTCCCTGTCAATCCCCACCCACCCACCACCTGCCCAAGCACCACTCGTCTGCCTCCTGTCATTGCTATTAGGTTTGTCTTTGCTAGATTGTCATGAATAGAATCAGACTGTGTGTAGACTTTTGTGTCTGGCTTCTTTAACTCAGCACATGTTATTGAGATTCCTTCACTTTGTTGCCTAAATCAATAGCTTGTTCCCTTTTAATGCAGGGTAATATGGATATGTCACAATTTGTATGGCTATGTCACAATTTATTTATTCATTGACCTTCGATGGACATTTGGGTTATTTCCAATTTTTGGCTAGCATGAATAAAGCACTTATGAACGTTCATATTCAAGTCATTGTGTGGACATATTTTTCTTGGGTGAATAACTAGTAGTGAAATTGCTGTGTCATATTGTAACTTTAACTTTATAAGGAACCAGCAAAGCTATTCTCCAAATTGTCTGCAGCTTTTTACCTTCCCCAGTCTCCTGTGTTCTCTCCAACAGTTGGTGTTGTCCATCATTTTTATTTTAGCCATTCTGGTGGGTATGTGATATTATGTTATTGTGACTTTAATTTTTATTTCCCTGGTGACTATTGATATTGAACATCTTTTCATGTGCTTAATGGCCATGCATATTTATTCTTTGTAATGTGTTTGCTAAAACCTTTGCAATTTTAAAGAAAAATTGAGTTGCTTGTATCATTATTATTGAGCTAGAAGAGTCCTTTTGATATTCTGGATGTAAGTGCTTTTTCAGGGGTGATATCCTAGCTTGTAATTTCCTAGTCACAAACGTGGGGGGTGAAGGGGAGGAGGACAAGCAAGGTAATGACCAGAGGCCGATAAAATATACACATTATGAATATTTTCTCCCTGCCTGTTGCTTCCTCAACAGCATCTTTTAACAAACAGAAGTTTTACATTTTGATAAAGTCCAATTTATCTTTTTTTGTGTGTGGTTTGTGCTTTTTTTGTCTTTTCTAAAAAATTTTTGTCTAGACCATGGGAGCAAAATTTTTCTCCTATATTTTCTCTTAGAGGATTTATAGCTTTGGCTTTTGCATTTATAGTTTGGCTCTTACATTAATTCTATGATCCATTTTGGGTTAATTTTTGAGTATAGTGTGAGATAAAGGTTGATGTATATACAGTGTAAGGGAAGGAATTTCAATAGCATAATTTATCACAAAGACTATTCTTTCCTTATTGGAGTTACCTTGGCACCTTAACAAAAAATCACTTGACCATACATGTGAAGTTCTATTTCTGAACTCTCTCTCTCTTGTATTTCATTTGTTTATTATTATTTGTATTTGATGCTGCTGCTGATGTAATCATCTGGGCAGCTAGACTTTCTTTCGGAAGTTGTTACAAATCCTATAGCTGTGAGCTGCTTCCCTGGCTTGGGGCCTTGATGAGTCTCCAAATTTGGGCGAGTCCCCAAATTTCTGTTTGACCCCAACTTTGGGAAAAGGTAGCCATTGCAGGGGACACCTGGTTAGGGAGATGCTGGTGGGAATTTTGCTTTGTCGGATAGCACATATTCCGTCCTCCCTCCACCCCCAGGCCTTGCCCAACGACACAGCTAGTTCAGTGACCGGCCAGGCCAGAGCTAGAGTTGTGCAGCCTTGGCCAGGCCGAGCCCTCACCCTCTAGATTTCTCATCAACAATGAAGCCGCAGCGTTCCCGCGGCTTTTCCCTCTTCCAGCCACAGCCTCTCACGTTAATAGAGGAGCGCCCAAGGAACAACAACCCACCCCATCTCTGTATTGGGTTTCAATAATGGGACCCTCGGGATTTTGTCTCCTACCAATAACCATAATACTCACCAGCTGGAGTGCTAATGCTTCACCTCCCAGCAGCAGTTTTCAATTTGGTACAAAATGAATCGTAGCTGGCCCATTTGTTAAATACGTATGAGGTTGGGACCTTCTCTATATTTGGATATTATTTTTGTTTATTTCAATGGTTATAGGCTGGAAGGGACCTTGTAAATGTGTGTTTAAGCAACCCCTTTTCCCAGAAGGGTGATATATTTTTAACTTATTTCTGAACTTTCTTGAACATTCTATTTTTAAAGTGATCTTAGGTCAGCTGAGCTCATCACTTGAGTGTTGTTTTCCCCCAGTCGCATAATTTCTTTAATCCCATATTCAATGGGAAGTTCAATGTTCTTTCCAATATGTTTGCAAATTCCTGGGAACTTTATTGACTCCTGGTCATTTCTGGCTCTGAGTTCAAGTTCCAGCTCCGTAAACACTCTTGGTCTCACATCCCACCTCCTGAAGCTGTTTTCTCTTCTGAACTCCATAGCTCAGCTCCTGTTCTGCAGTTCTCTGCCCAGCAACTGCCCCACAAAAGTTCCTACAGGCTTTTTTTTTTTTATGGTCAATGTGTATGAAGGTTTGAGGTGATGGGGGATGGGGAGTTATACAGTCAACTTCCTGGACCCATCCCTCTCCCTGCTTCTGAAGGTCCTGGGTCCTTTCTTCTTAGAATCCCTCTCCCAGACCACTTCTGTTTATTCTCCTGAGCATAATAATGGCAACAACATTAATAATCATTATAATAAACATGAATAGAATTTACTGTGTTCTAGGCACCTCTAAAATACTTTACATATATCAATCACTTCATCTTCACCACAATCCCATGAAGAAGCTATTACAATTAGCCACACTTTACAGATAAAAAAAAAAACACCCAAAACTGAATCCCATTTAATTTGCTCTGTTTAAAATGAGCCATTAGAGTTGACAGAGGCTTTGAAATTTTATTTCTTCTCTTTTCCCACTAGTTTCTGGGAAGTAAGTTGAGCAACGTGGAGATTCATTTCCCCAAAGACAGGAATGATGCCAGTTCATTTTAAAGGCAAAAACAGACATAGTCAGTGAAGTTTTAGATAACTGTAAGATGTCAGCTGGGGTCACCGGACTCGCAAGACTCAGTATACTCTAAAGTCCCCATTTTACAGTATAAGTTGTAGAAATCAATGGCCTTCCCCAGATTTTTGCAAATGTTTGGGGAACCTACCTGCTCATGGTCACCTCTACTCTAAGATCATATTTCTGCCGAACAGGTTTAGATTATGGACCATCTCTGACATGACACAGTTACTTTCCTCCCCCCGCCCTCCCCCCTTACACACGTGCTCTTTATTTGAGGAGCAAATGATGCTGAGAACTTGGAGAGATGGAGGAGTTTATGTCAAAACAATACTAACAACTCAAATTTCAGTCTTGGAGATCCTCTTAAAGCCTCTCCCCGCTGGGGATTTTACTGCACCACTGGCCTCTACCTTTGCTCTCTTTTTATCTTGCTTCTGTCATCTCCCCTTAGGAGTCTAAAATATCTCTTCTGTTCTCAGAAAGCAATTGAACTCCCTCTTTGCTCTACACTTCAGGGCCAGGTTTTACAACCTGAGAACAAACTTTATTTATCTAAATGGACAATGAAATATTTTTTGAATCAAAGAGTGCTTCCATCCCAAGATAAATTTGGAGGCCACTTGTTGAGATCATTAAAAGTATCTATATTAGACTTTCCTCTTGTGTTATGTTAAAAGGAGATTTGATAGCTTCCGGCAAACGGACAACTCTTGAGATCCAGCAGGACGTCCTTTGCCTGCTCTAGGCAGCCGAGCCCACAGGCAGGAGAGGTTTATCCACGGTGCTCTATCAGGTCAGGGTTATGACGAGACCCTGTGCATGAGGCCTAAGTGGGCGGGAGAGCAGTGGAGCATTTATATAACATACAACTTTTGACTCCCTGTATTATAAAGCCAAAATGTTATAGTCAATAATGATATAATGCAATGTGTAATGTGTTTGTGAATATATATTAGTGTTCTGAAACTAGATATAACTAGAAGAGCTATTTTTGTGAGACGGGAAAGAAAAGCCTAGAAAAGTTCTATGTCTGTACATTGTTCAGTGTATCACATACACGATATGTATAAACCCTATTCAGCATATTATATAGGTGGGAAAGATTTGGATAATTTAAAAGTAACATTGGAAAATTTGGTTAGCCATTTGGAAGAAAATAAAATTGGAGTCATTTTGCACTTACTAGAAGAAAATATACTTGAATATTTATATAAACTTAAAAAAAGAGAAATATTTAAAAAAAAGAAATCTTTTCTAATCATGATATTAAAGACACTAAAATAGATTTGATTGCCACATCAAAGCATTGCTCTAGGGGCGGTAGGAGCCTGAAAGGAATGAGCCTCATCTGGGGATGGGAAAATGTAAAAGCTGAAGGCATGGCCTCAGGACCAGATGGGCTCCCACAAGGTCAAGTTCCAAAGGAAGAGAACTGAGACAAAATTCACAAATACCAACAGGTCAATACTCCTTCTTGCACACGTGCATACACACCACACACACCACACCACACACACACACACACACACACACCCACTACTGAAGGGCCAAACATAGGGCATCAGTGTCCGTTTTTAAGTACCAGAGGCAGAATATAAAAGGAACCCAAAGACACAAAGAGGGGAGTAAAGGAGAAACCACTCACACCACTGGAGAGCCGGACAGAAGACTTGGAGAAGCATCCCAGGAGCAGCAGGAGCTTGCAGATGGCACATGCCTGTACTTTTCACAGAAAAGAGAGAGCATGTGACCTCTGTGGGGGGAAAATAAAGTACGGAGTGAATAAGTCAACTGAGATAAAACCAGGGAGCCAGGAGAGCTAAGAAAGCAAAGGCCAAATAGCAATGAACAAGTACATAGCCTAGAAATAGTAACCAGAGCATGCTTTATGCTGTGGTCAATTTAATGTGTGATGTAAAAAGCAAGTGTAAAAAATCACATAAACTTCAGATGAAAACACAAGGAAATCAAAGCAATTGGAAGAAGGAAGACAGGCAGCGAAGAGCCAGCACCTCCTTTAGAATGACGCTCTTGGTTGTTGAGTGAATGGTCGATCCCAACCCCCTTCTCCCTTGCTCAAGGGATGAAAAAACTATACTCAGTACAGGATGGGACAAAAACAGGTGTACCGTTCTAGGCTTTTCCTTCAGTCTCACTAAAACAGCTCTTCTAGTTATATCTATTTTCAGAACACGAATATATATTCACAAGTATTTCATTATTAATTCAATAATCAGTAAATAATAATACAAGAATAAACTCTGTGATTTGTATACTCACAACGGTAAACTTACCTTTGCCCCCACCCAGTATTTCTACCTCCTCGGAAAGATATACATTTTCTGACTGGAAACCATGTTGAAACTACTTTAAGTGAGAAAAACAAGTTACAGAACTGTACAGAAAAAAATATTATTGTGTGTTATGGGCTGAATGTGTGCCTCCCTCCATTCAAATGTTAACATCCTAATCCCTGGAAATCTAATACGGTTAGTTTCTTTATAAGAAAAGGAAACTGGGACATGGACACCCACAGGGAGACCATGTGAAAATGGGTAGAATATGGCCACCTGCAAGACAAGGAGAGAGGCCTCAAAAGAAACTCACCCTGCTGACACCTTGACCTGACTTCCAGTGTCCCGAATTGTGAGGAAATAAATTTCTGTTAATTTACCTCGTCTGTGCTACTTTATTATGGCAGGCCCAGCAAACTAATACAGCATGTGTGTGCAATCAAATAAAACTGAACATTTTTTTTTTTTTATCAAACTCTTGCTGTTTATTTCCGGAGGGGTGGTTCTAGAAGGGATTTTTAACTACACATTTTATTTTACACACTTTTAGTTAAACATATTACACTAAGCTCAATTTCTTTCTTAATGGACATAAGAAATTTAAAAAGTTAGGTAGCATCACCCTAGCCCAGTGGTTGGCAAACTCATTAGTCAACAGAGCCAAATATCAACAGGACAACGATTGAAATTTCTTTTGAGAGCCAAATTTTTTAAACTTAAACTATATAGGTAGGTCCATTGTTATTAACTTAATTAGGGTACTCCTAAGGCTTAGGAAGAGCCACACTCAAGGGGCCAAAGAGCCACATGTGGCTCGCGAGCCACAGTTTGCTGACCACTGCAAGCCAGTTTGGCTCAGTGGATAGAGTGTTGGCCTACAGACCGAATGGTCCTGGCTTAGATTCTGGTCAAGGGCATGTACCTCGGTTGCAGGCTCCTGGCCCTGGTCAGGGGCATGAGTGTAGCAACCAATCGATGTGTTTCTCTCACATCAATGTTTCTCTCTGTCTCTCCCTCTCCCTTATATTCTCTCTAAAAATCAATGGAGAAATATCTTCGGGTGAGGATTATAAAAAAATAAAGTAAATAAAAATCAGGTAGCGTAAAAGAATGAAAAAAGTTAAAGTGCCTACTAACCAACACATCTCTGCATGTGGTCACGAATTTGCCTCTGAGCTGTCCATGATGAACTCATACGTCTTGTTGATTATACAGTTCACCATGTCCATGAGATTGAAGCCCCGATCAATGGTTAAGAGGGAGACACCTAATGTTGATAGTGGTATCAGTCAAGAATCTCCACGTGTCCTCCCAGAGACAACATTGCAGGCATTCTTATCACTCCAAGTATGGCTGGGTCCGTGATGGCTGTTTTTCTACCAGCCCTCCGTATCACAGGAAGTGCAAGCAAAGGCATTTTTATGGGGCCAGCATCAAATTGTACCCTCCAGTTAGTTACACATCACCTGGCCTGCTTTACTTGTTTACATTCCTGTCTGCTCTCTGTGGATGTATAAATTTGTGATCCCAGTCCTGGCTGGTGTGGTCAGTGGTTAGAGCATCGGTCCACCACGCACCAAAGGATCCCAGGTTTGATTCCCGTTGAAGAGCACATACCTGGGTTGCAGGTTCGCTCCTCATCCCTGATCAGGACAAGTGTGAGAGGCAACCAGTTTATGTGTCTCTCTCACACCGATGTTTCTCTCTCTCCCTCTCCCTCCCTCTCCCTCCTCCCCTCCCACTCTCTCTGAAAAAGCAATGGAAAAAATATCCTCAGGTGAGGATTAACAACAAAACAACAGATTTGTGACCCCAGTGTAAACATGGATAGAGGCGGGCCTTATGGAGTGAGACCCTCTTCTTTCTTCTGTCCCTGATGAGCTGTAGGAAAACTCCATCCACATCATCTACCTAGTAGTTTGATCTGGGGGTAAGAATTGAGGGTGAGATGTGTAGAGAAAAGAGTGTGGTTTTTTTTATTACCTAACATATACTGAGCACTTACTATACAGTATGTGAGTCAATTGTGTTAAAAGTGAATTTCATTTATTATTTCATTGAAGCATTACAACAACCCTGTGAGGTACATTCTATTATAGTCTTCATTTAACAAAGGGGGCAGCTGAGCCCGAATGATGTTAAGAACCCACATTGTCTGGCTCTAAACTGATGTTCTCTTAATCACAACACCTTGCGTAAGAAGGCCTGGCTTCAAGTACTAGTGTGGCTACTTGCTTAGATGAATGATATCGTTTCCTGCCTCTGAGCCTAATTTTCCTCCTTGTTAGAGAGAGGGGCTTCACCTCGGTGCCCTCCAAAGACAGGCCTCTAGTGTAGCCATGCCAGGCGTGGGCCCACACCATCATTTTGGTGAGCAACCTGCATGGAAGACTTTACCAACAGATGTGGCCTTGGCTTCAGCACAGGATTTGGCTTAGCTGCGAGAAGGCACTTTTCTCCCGAGGGTAGAAGTAGTTGCCAGGGAAACTGTGGTGCCTCCTCTGCAATATCTGCCCAGGAGTATGACCTCTTCATGGCTAGGCTGCGTTGCAAGATCTTGGAGTTCTTCTAGGGCCCTGCCTGCCCCCTCTTCCCTTTCCATCCCCACTTTTCCCTCTACTTCTCATCACTGTCCTGCCCTGGTGACAGCGGATGCTGAAATGCCTGCAACTCCAGGCACTGGGACCAGTGCTTCTGCGATCAGGAGAACGCCCATGAAAGGACCACTTGCCAATGCTACTTTCCATCCGAGACCTGACTCCCTAAGAAGATGAGTGTCATCCTCGCTCCACCTGTGCTCCATAGCGTTACACAACCTACTTGACCCTACTGAGCCACGCTTTTTCTAAAAGCTACTTTCTAAACAGTACTCCAGGGCAGGCCGCACTCGGAGAAAGGGCTGTAGTGGATCTTCTTAGCCCAGCATCACTTCCACCTGCAATTTCTCTCCAATGCATGACCAAAACTACCTGGGAAGGGAATGGAATTAAGGAGACTGTAATGGATGTTCCCCAAATCCAGGGATCTGTGTGCAGCATTTTCGGACAGGAGAAGTCCCAGAGATGAGGCAAGGAGAGTGGTGCGCATTAATTTCAAGCCCATGCTGGGGCAGAGAGGCTGAGACTCCGTAGAAAGAAAGTAACAGGGTGGCATCAGCAGGTGAGTGGATTAGAAAACTGTGGTACATCTACACAATGGAATACTACGCTGCTGTAAAAAAGAAGGAATTCTTACCATTTGCAACAGCATGGATGGAACTGGAGAGCATTATGCTAAGTGAAATAAGCCAGTCGGAGAAAGATAAATATCACATGATCTCACTCATTTGTGGAATATAATGAACAACATAAACCGATGAACAAAAACAGATCCGGAGACAGAGAAGCATTGATCAGACCATCAAACCTCAGAGGGAAGGTAGGGGAGGGTGGGGGTAGGGGGGAAAGATCAACCAAAGGACTTGTATGCATGCATATAAGCCTAACCAATGGACACAGACACCAGGGGGGTGAGGGCATGAGTGTGTGTGTGTGTGTGGGGGGGGGGAATGGGGGGATAAGGGCACATATGTAATATCTTAATCAATAAAGAAAAAAAATTAAAAAAGAAAGAAAGTAGCAGGGCGGAAGTCACTGAACTCCCCACACCCAGGGGCAACCTTGATAGATTCCCTCAGTGTTCAGATGGGAAATTAAGGCCCAAAGAAGAGAATAGACCTGTGAACCAGTGGCAACCCTGGCTTCCCAAATGTTATTTCCAGGTCATTTCCACGGCAGCCCTTATCACATCTGGCAGCTGCCTCCTCCTCCAAGTGCACCATCTCTCTCCAACTGCAGGGCTTAGAAAAGGCCAGCGCCTGTGGATCCAGGTAGCATTCTTGTTTCCAGCCTTGATCTCTGGGATATGCATAGGCCGGGCCTTCAGGACCTAAGTTGCACTTTCTTTACTTGCCCTTTTTATTTTTTACTTTATTATTACTATTGCTTTGTGAGCAACCTTTTAAAAAAATGTATTGAAATGTAACAAATATACTGTCCAATGCACGGATCTCAAATGTGCAGCTCAAGATCAAGATACAGCACTAACCGGTTTGGCTCAGCGGATAGAGCGTCGGCCTTCGGACTCAGGGGTCCCAGGTTCGATTCCAGTCAAGGGCATGTACCTTGGTTGCGGGCACATCCCCAGTGGGGAGTGTGCAGGAGGCAGCTGATCGGTGTTTCTCTCTCATCGATGTTTCTAACTCTCTATCCCTCTCCCTTCCTCTCTGTAAAAAATCAGATATATATATAGATACAGAACGTTTTCAACACCCTCGAAAGTTTCCTTTGGCCTCGTCAAATACCCAAAAGGTAAGCACTATTCTGATCCCCATCACTGTAGATCGTTACTCACCCCTTTAATTTCATATTGCTAGATTAAAAAATGGAGAGCTATCAGAAGTTAGACCACAGCCTATACAGTTTAGTTAAATTACTGAGCACCAACTTTTAGAAACAATTTAGTGGTTATTATACATTTTTGTAAACACAGGTGACTTGACTCTTCGCTCAGCTAACTTTTAGGATTCCCACTGACTGCGGCTGGAAGGTCAAATCCCTTGCTGACTTTACAACTCTCCACCCACATGTCTAGTCTTATCTTCCACTGTCCCACCTGTGATGCTATCCCTCCTCCAAGCGGAACTTCATTCTTCTCCATGGACACACCCAGCCTTATCGCCCCTCTGGACTTTTTGCTCAATGGCAGCCTCCTGTGCCTGAAATGCCACCCACCCGCTTCTTCACATCTCTAAACCATTCATACTTTCCAAGGCATAGCTTACAAGTCCCGCCTCCCTGAGGCCTCTCTGTAAATGGGAAGTGAGCTCTCACCCACTACTGAGCGCCCATCATAGCCTGTCCATTCTTTTCTTAAAGCCGTAGCACTTCCCACGTTGCAGCAGAGTTATCTAGTAACCTTCCACCTAGACTGTGGTCTGTGAGGCAGGGTCCATGTCACATGAAGCGTCCTTGATTTCCCACAGCACCTAGAGTACATTGACGAGGAATGAAGCGAGGATGCCGCAGGACAGAGCATGAGGAATATGCTGAGGGAACACCATGCTAGAGACGCTGAGGCATGAAACTTAAGAAGGAAATGTTGTAACGTACCCCGCAAATCACAGAAGGACGCCTCAAGAAGTCGAATTAAAGAGTCACATTTATTGCAATCCGGGACTATGAGGGGCCATTCCCAAATCTCATAGCAATAAGATCGTGGCAAAACCAGACTTATATAGGCAAAAATCACAAAGGTATTGATTACATCCCAGGGTTTGGAATGTGGCACCTGGCTCCCAAAAAAGCAAATTACAGAAGCAGAATTAAGCATGTTAATTACAGTTTCGGGTCTCGGGGTCACTGAATTGACAGAAATACATTATCTAGAGTCCTTAGGTAACCTGAGTTAAACTTAGGCATGTTATCTAAATTACAGTTTTGGGTCTCTGGATCACTGAGTTGATAGAAACACATTATCTGGAGCCCTCGGGTCTCCCGACAACTGAGTTGTCAGGACAGTTTAGAGTAATTGTGCTGTCCTGGTCTCGGGACCACTGAGGCAGCTGGAACGCACCACCTGTGGCCACTAAAACAATTTAGGGTAATTGTGCTGTCCTGTTTCCCAGGTACAGAAGAATGTGCTCTCTAAGACCAGTATGATAACAATCAATGGAATAGTCATTCAATCGATAAGGCATTCAATCGAATGGGATGATTTATACAATTCAGAAAATCAAAGTAACTTTTATATTGTTAAGCCAAACAACAGGGTTAGAGTTAAACTACAGTTTCCACCTGAAATGGTTGCTACCATACTTCAGAAACACGGAGATGGAAGAGCATAGAGCTACTCAAGGGAACATGATGGTGGGGTGGAAATCAGTTACTTTAAAGTAAAGACTCAGTGAGGGCACATAGGTAAGGATGAAAAGGAAGAAAGAAATAAGTACTTAAGTTGTGGGAAAGAGCTGCAGGCTGCCCATCCTCTCCTCAAATTCTCATTCCTATAAGACCCAAGTATGAGGCAAAGTCCTTGCTTTGCTGGTGATTTCATGGGGGAGGGGGGTGGTCAGTTGGGGGAGGAAGTACTTGTTTAGTAAGCTTAAATCCATATGCAACCTTAATTCCGCCTTCATTTGATATAACATATTTACATGTAACATAATATATCACCCCTAATCCAGGATTTGACATCTTGGGGGGCCTTATTCTCCCTATCACAGTTAGCCAACAAAGAGGGTCTGCCATGGAGAAAGACTCCTTATCCTTTTTTTCTTCTACTATTTTCATCCAGTAGCAAAACCTTTGGATCCAAAAGAGAAAAATCAACACAGATTGGAACCAAAGTTCAAGATGGGTGACGAGGCAGAATAGCGCCGGGCTCCTGGATCAGAATGGAATTCATCCCCAAATGCTGAGAATATAGAAATGAGATTCCATATTGCCCATGGAGAATTTTGAGGACCTATGGAGAATAGTCAGCCTGTTAGAAGACTAGAAATGGGCAAAACAATGCACTAACTTAAAAGGGGAGAATGTAGATTCCCTCACCTATAGGTGAATGAGTTCAACATTGCTTCTGAAATAATTTTGAATGAAACGTGGGAAAGAATGGTTTACATGCACCTAACAGGGTTTATTGTGAACATGGGTTCACTGAGAACAAGTCACACCAGACAAGCCTTCTTTCCTCTGATTACATGGTTTCCTTCTGGTGTGTCTAGAAGGGAGATAGACAATGCGCACCACCGGCTAGGAGGGCCTCATGGAGCTTTCCTAAGCCGAGACAGTAGTGGCTCCCCTGCCGCAATCAGTGTTGTGCTGGAGATGGCTCACAGGAGCTGACTGGGCAAATCTCTTCCCAACTCCGTCTATATTCAGTGACATCACATTGGTAGTTTGAAATCTGCCGATTTGGAAGTAGTTATGCCATGGAAATCAGCAAACACTACAAATCAGGGATTCCCCCCCCCCCCCCCCCCGGGGATTTGGCTGTTAAACATTTAACAGCACAACACTGCCTGTACTCTAAGTATCTAGTGCAGTGCCAAGACACAGCGGGTGCTCAATAACTGTTATCTGGCCCTGACTGGTTTGGCTCAGTGGATAGAGCGTCAGCCTGTGGACGGAAAGGTCCCAGGTTCGATTCCGGTCAAGGGCATGTACCTTGGTTGCGGGCACATTACCAATAGGAGGTGTGCAGGAGGCAGCTGATCGATGTTTCTCTCTCATCGATGTTTCTAACTCTCTATCTCTCTCCCTTCCTCTTTTTAAAAAATCAAATATATATATATATATATATATATATATATATATATATATATATATAAAATAACTGTTGTCTGAAGGAATAAGTAACTTAAATAAGAAATCTGACCAAGTCTCCCATAATATGATGGTGGTCAAGAAAGAGAAATTTTAACTGGATCCCAGTGCAACAAAAATCAAAAGGAAAAAAAAAATGGAAGGAAGGAAGGAAGGAAGGGAAGAAAAAAAAAACCTATGTCAAGTTAGCAGGCATTTTCTAAAAGTGGATTAAAGAGCTCTGCCTTTTTCCTGTGAGCCTTGAGTAATTTTTATATCAACATGAGAGAATGAGGATGTTGTATGATACAAAGAACCCTTCACCATCTGGAAGGATGAACTGAACTGAGCAAGATGGAATTTTACAGGGACAAATAGAAAGTCCTGTTCTTGGATTAAGTGAGAACTAAAATAATAAAACAAACTATGCAAGTACAGGATGGGGGTGGGGGATGGAAGAACATAGCAGTGTGAGATGTGAAAAATGAGTCTAATGTCCCCACATTGGTCAGATGATGCCTGAAAGCCCTGTACCAAGATTCAATTGAATATTCTGAGAAGAGCAATTAGAGTGATAGGAGACACAAAAGTTGTCATGAGAGGCATGATAGGAGAAATTTGGAGGTCTTCATTGGAGAAATACTTGAGTGACTATTACATAGCCAGGACCATCGCCTTGCTCAACTCCAAGGAGGCCCCACTGACTTTGTAGTCTAGGTCAGTGGTCAAACGCTTTAGTCAACAGAGCCAAATATCAACAGTACAATGATTGAAATTTCTTTTGAGAGCCAAATTTTTTTAACTTAAACTATATAGGTAGGTCCACTGTTATTAACTTAATTAGGGTACTCCTAAGGCTTAGGAAGAGCCACACTCAAGGGGCCAAAGAGCCGCATGTGGCTTGCGAGCCGCAGTTTGCCGACCACGGGTCTAGGTGAACTGCAATACCCAGAGCGCTGCAGTGCATGTCTGCACAACCAGAAAAGCCACTCCTGCATGTGCACAAGGGGTTCCAATTCCAAATAGTAGAAGCCCCCGAGAGTTCTATTTGAGCTCAATTTCAGCAAGAGCCTCGGAACTCCTGAAGAGGATTCCCTCTCGCCTTGGATAGATTCAAAGCAGAGGCTGGGTGACCAGATGTCTTGGGCGTGCAGTAGGGGATTCTGACAAGAGAAAAGCAAAAGGAGGGTGTCATTTGGATGAACTGTAATATGTTTGCAATTCTGAGAGCCACTAATCCCGGGGATTAGTGAGCTAATCCCCAGGATTAGGGAACTAATACCTGTGCTATGCATTGTATTAGATACTTTATATATATGATTTGATCTTCAAAACCACCCTAAAAATGTGGATGCTATTATCCTTAATTTGCAGGTGAAGAAATTGATACTCAGAGATTATTTGTCCGTGGTCAGCCACTTATTAAATAGCTCAGCCAGGATTTAAACCTGGGTGTATGTCGCCTCTTGATTCTTCCTGCATCACTGGAGACTGGGAGGAGAGCTCACCACTCCACTCACCCCGGGACTATTGGGGAGCAGGGTGACCAGTGTCAATACCAATATTAGGATCAGGGCACTTGTGAGAGGAGGCTCACTGAAGAGAATGTGGATGGAGCTGTGGGTGCTATTGACTGGCCACGTCTTACAGGTAAGGTTTCATACCAGAGCTAGCCCTGCTGGCCAGACCCTTAGTTTGCTCCTCCCCGTGTACTGTCCTCATACATACATCATGCCCTGAAGAAAATGAAGATGCTCAGAGAAACCCAGTTCCTGACTGAATGTTGCTCTTTGGATTAACAAATGTGAGTCAGGAGTCCCCTTATCTTGCCTCTTCACCTAAGATACCGAAACGCAGGTCTTGATGGTGACTCCGTAGGCTCTTAATCAGCCCGGGATTGTTTGCGTGGAGCCACAGACAGACTGGAACTACGCAGGAACTACCACGTAGCTGTCAGACCAGGAGGGCTGATCTTTGACTCATCCATTCATTACACAACTAATGGGCACTGCAGCACTGGGGTGTGCACCGTGCGTCACCATAGGGCAGAGCCACACCTCTCCACGGCTGGAAGAGCTTGCCTGGCTGGCTCTTGAAGCATCAGATGTTGTTGACTTAGAAGAATCCATGCCTTTTCCATTATCTAATGAGCTATGGCAAGACCGGCATTCCTGTTTGCTAGTAATTCTTCAGTGTGAGAATTTGGTGTGGGCTGATGTTGTGTCTTGGGCAATTACTTTGAATTTCTCTGGAGCCACCCCTGTTGACATGAGCTGTACTCACAGCTAGGATTAAAGTCTACTTACGAACAGAAGGCAAACACCTGTCCTCACAGTGAACACAGCTGAAATTATAGTCAGGGACTCAGATCTCACTCTCGGTTAGGCTCTCAGAGCACCCGTCATTTTGGTCTTGCTATTTTTCTGTCTCGGTTATCTCACTGCCATCCAGGTGCTCTAGTATTCTGTTGCTCTCTCTCTCTCTCTTTTTTTAATCCTCCGAGGATATTTTTTCCATTGATTTCTAAAGAGAGTGGAAGGGAGGGGGAGGGAGAGAGAGAGAGAAACATCCACGTTCAGTGTGAGACACATCAATTGGTTGCCTCCCACACGTGCCCCTGCCAGGGCTGGGGAATCTGCAACCAAGATACATGCCCTTGACTGGGAATCAAACCCAAAACATTTCAGTCCGTGGGCTGACGTTCTAACCACTTAGCAAAACTGGCCAGGGCCCCTCTTTGTTCTTTTCATGTCAGTAAATTTACCACAGAATCATAAAAATTGGTGCTGCAGATAAAGAAATAAAGCACAGGAAGGCTCATCCTAGATCAAATAGCAAGTGAAATGCTCTTTCCACCCAAGTACCATGCCCCCTTCAATGAAAATCTGTCGTAATGTGTGGCAGGACCGATGGGAAGGAAATTGGTAAAAGGTAGTGAATATCTTTATTTTTCTAGAAGACTCTAATATTGCCTTGGAATTCACCAAGCTCAGAACTCTACAGATTTGGCAGAATGGGACACTGAGAATGACGGAAAGGGGCTCTAGCACACTCTGAGTGACAGCTGCTCCTTCAGATCATTCCAGCAATGACCCTAAAGCGGAGGGGCAGGTTGGGTTTAATTCTCTGTGGACAGCCCATGTCTCCTCAAGTGACCCAGTGTGGCCGCACCGGGAGGTCTGTCTCTTCTACAGGAGCCAATTGCTGTAAGTCATCTTTCTGTACCCGCTCAAGGTACAGTGCTTGGGCACTCAGTGTGGGAACAGCTGAGTGAGGCTGGTGCTCTGACTGTGCCCTCAGGACTCTGAGTGTGCACTCTGCTGGGCCCCTCCTCTTCGAGTGGCTGTATTCATACAGACGTGGTCACCAACGGGGCTTGTAAAGGTTCTCTGGCTAGAGGACTCCCTTCCTGCTTGAGGCCAGAGCCAAAGATGACTTCATTCGCACAACACTCTGGCATTTCCTGTGCAAGATGATTAAAGGCCTGTATGGCAGTTGGAACGTTTAATCACTTTTAGCTCAATATCTCCTATTACATGGTACCAACCCTCTCATCTTCCGTCATCCATCAGAAAGGCATACTAGTTGGTGAATAGTTTGAGTTCTTCAGCAGCAATCCACAAGGGATATAGTGAGGTGCTATCTGTGTCATTCTATTGAAGAAATCAGGGCAATGTTTGATGGATGGAGATGTCACCTACCCATATCCATTTTCAATCCAGACAGGCTGCTGGCTGCACACGGGTTATCTCATATCTAGGGCTGCTGAGAATTCCAAAGGTGGCTTCTTCCTCTTAGAGCCATCCTGAATGGAAACCTCCTGAAAGAAAGAGATTAAAAATAAAATTCGCCATATGCATGAGCATAGCTGTAGAATTAATTCCTAGAAGTGGAACTTTTAGGTCAAAAGGCATGTGAGCTGTCGTTTTCATACTGAAAATTGTACCAATTTATACTTCCACCAGCAATGTGGGAGAGTGCTTGTTTTCCTATACCCTTGTAAACTGTGCCAATTTTATCGGTGAGAAAATAAAATACAATTTTTTATTTAACTGTGAAAAAAAATCCATGCTAAGTTTTCTGTGAGTTCCTTGATAATCAGGCCTCAGCCAGACTACAAGGGCTAAATTAGCCAGTGGGTGGGAATTCTGAAAACAGTGGGGAGTTCACATGCAAGAATCCCTGGTTGATTTATCATCTGTAAAAGGGATATAGTCATTCCAACCTCATGAGGTTCTTGGGAGGAATAGAGGCTCATGGATCTGGCACGATTAGATAGTCAAATGTTACTTCTCTCCTTTCCCATTAAACATTGAGTGAGAAGCTAAGCCTGAGAAATGTTACTTACAGAAGTAGCTTGCTTTGCAGAAGTGCAATTTTTGAGGCTCTCACAACAGAGGAAGTTTAGGAAATGCCAAAGTCAAGCTCAAATCCACACAGATGAGGTACTATCATGTGACATCCGGAAAGATTTGAGTTTGATAATTCTTTCAGTCAAATACCAGAAAAATAATTCATAGTGACCTGTAATACAATAGAAATTGTATTAGAAAACCACATGAGCCTGGCCTGATGTGGTTCAGCAGTTGAGCATCAATTCAGGAACTAAGAGGTCACTGGTTCAATTCCTAGTCAGGGCACATGCCTAGATTGTAGGCTCCATCCCCAGTAGGGGATGTGCAGGAGGCACCTAATAGATGATATTCCTCTTTCATCAATGTTTCTATCTCTCTATCCCTCTCCCTCTCTCTCAAAAAAAATCAATAAGAACATATTTTTTAAAAAATAGAGAGCCCTGGCCAGTTTGGCTCAGTGGATAAAGCATCAGCCTGTGGAACGAAGGGTCCTTAGTTCGATTTCCGCCAAGGGCATGTACCTGGGTGGCAGGCTTGATCCTCGGCCCCAGTCAGGCCCGTGCAAGAGTCAACCAATTGATGTGTCTCTCTCACATCAATGTTTCTCTCTCTTGGTCTCTCCCCACCCCTTCCACTCTCGCTAAAAAACCCCACAACAAACTATGTGAGTTTTCCCCCAACATTCAAACCAGGAAAGAGACTAACCCTGTGACAGCTCTTTAGCAAGAACTCAGTCTCGAGGGCTCTGAAAGTGAGATACTCTGCTACCCAATGGACATACATGTATAGACATGCAGTACTGTTCCCTTATATGGCTCACTTCTAAGTCAGTGTCTCCATGGATATCTTAGTGATGGAGTCCGGATTACCTGGTTATGCCACAGGTGACAAGAAAACTAGGAAAGAGGGTTTCTTGGTTTTTAACTTCGGGGGTCAGTGAGATTTATCAGGTGATAAATTCCTAAGACATAGTAAGGGTGCTCAAAAATTGCTGGACAGCCAGAAAAAGTGATGAATATCTACAGCGTTGTCAACTGATTTGTCTAACACATACAGCCTTCTTGCATACGTGCGGGCGATCTGTAGTCTTTCTCTAGTTCTAT
The DNA here is from genome assembly GCF_963259705.1 of Myotis daubentonii. Taxonomy (NCBI): domain Eukaryota; kingdom Metazoa; phylum Chordata; class Mammalia; order Chiroptera; family Vespertilionidae; genus Myotis; species Myotis daubentonii. The sequence goes on along the minus strand of NC_081850.1, from coordinate 64,478,639 downwards.
CTGGATTCTGTCTTTCTATCCTGTAACCTATATATTATATTTTAAAGATAACCAGATCACCACAAACCTCCATATAAATTAGGAAGGGAATAGAAAAGAGAGCAATTAATTATGACACAACAAGGAAAAAATAACAGTGTATAGTATAGCCTTCGGCCCACAATTCATCACATGGTCTTCTTTCCTCCACCATCCATTCCCTGCTTCTTTCTCCCTGGGAGTTAGTATGTTGGCTGGATGATGCTATACATGCTTTTCATTGAAAACATTACTTAACAAAGAAGTACTGGGATATTGTGAAATAATTAATATGTATATATTGGTCTCTGCCCCTGCTTCTGACACAGAAGTCTTAAAACCTTTGTAAATTCCTAAGCACAGTGGGATTGCCCAAGCCAGTTTGGCTCAGTGGATAGTGTCAGCCTGTAGACTGAAGGGTCCCGGGTTTGATTCCAGTCAAGGGCACATACCTCAGTTGCAGGCTCCAAGGCCTGCGAGGCAACCAATGGCTGTGTCTCACATAGATATCTCTGTCTCTCTCCCACCTTTGCACTCTCTCTAAAAATCAATAGGGAGGAGGATTCCCCAAGTGAGGATTAGAAACAAAAAACAGTGGGAGCACTTTTATCTAATGAGGGGACTCTGGGTGGGCTCCTGGATAGAGGGTGGTCATCAGAAAGACCAAGGCATAATTAGAAGCTTGGCATTTTCATCCCTCCCTCCCTCCATTCTCCAGAGAAGGGAGAGGGGAGAGGGGTTGGTAATTGGCCATGCCTATGTGAGGAAGCCACCCTAAAATCCCAAAAGTATGCGGTTTTGAGGGCTTCCAGATTGTTGAGCACATCCACCTACCAGGAAGGTGACTCACCCCAATTCTACAAGGACAGGAGCTCCTACGCTCGGGACCCTGCCACACCTTGCCCTATATATCTTTTCATCCATGTCCTTCATCATATCCTTTCATAAACTGGTGAATGTAAGTAAAGTGTTACTCCGAGTTCTATGAGCCCCTCTAGCAAGTTAATGGAACCCAAGGAAGGGGTTGTGGAAGCCTCTGATTTATAGTGATTCACAGGTGACAACCTGGCCTCGCAATTGGCATCTCTCTGAAGTGGGGAGGGATCAGCCTTGTAGGACTGAACCCTTAACCAGTGGGATTGAGCTGAATTAAATTGTAGGATTCCCAGCTGGTGTCTCAGAGAACTGCTGGATGCCAGGAAACCTTCACAGAAAACACAGGAGGAAGAACTGGTTCTTTCCCCTTACAGAGGTAGAAGCTATGTCCTGGGTTTCAGACATACCTCCTCCCTACCTCCATTGTGTAACAGCAACCCAAGTTCTCCTTGATAATCAGGACAAACCATTCTAGTCGACACCATAACCCACTTTGGCCTGCTCTTCAAGTGGTATGGGGAGCCCCAGTGGCCAAGTGACGGTTTCAGCTTCTGCTTCGGTGTCATCATTTTTGTGTTGCTGGTGGAAACATTCCTCTAAACCAGCAGAGCTCATAGTTGTGGAAATGAGCATCAACATTTTTCTAAGTGGGTCATCAGATGCAATAGTGAAAGATGCCTCACCCACCATTTCATTTTTTCCTTGCTTTCAGTCCTGCTCAGTTCTGGCAGGATAGAAGGTGGTCATCAGAAAGATCAAGGCATAATTAGAAGCTTGGCATTTTCACCCCTCCCACATATGCAAGAAGGCTGTATGTGTTAGACAAACCAGTTGACTACGCTGTAGATACATTGCAGGCCATGCAGTAAAAGGGTCAAACCAGCATGCTTTAATGTGGTAGATGAATCAAAAGAGGTCTGCCAAGCAGGGTGCCTCTTTCTTAATGGTAGGAGTTGCATCTGCCTCCTCCTTTGAAGGAGATATCCAACTGGGATTGATACCTTAATGAAGTGGTAGCCCCTATATTTTCTTGGGATACACCTCTTACGTTAGGCACATATGCATCTTACCCAAGAAGGTATCTAAAGCACCTGCTGCCTGGCTGGTGTGGCTCAGTGGTTGATCGTTGACCTATAAACTAGGAGGTATCTCTCCCTCTCCATTTTTCTCTCAAATCAATAAAAATATTTTTTTAAAAAGCACCTGCTACATCCTGGCCTCTAAGTCCTATTAGTTTGATATCATCAATGGGCCAACTACATGTCCATATATGACATTCTGGGCTAAGGATCACCCTGGGGCTTCAGAGGGGAGGAAGGTCATTGCAGGCCAGTAAGAAGAGCAGGTGTTCAGTCATGAGACGTTTGCCATGCCCTATAGATAGGTCAAAAAGATTTCTCTCTGATAATCCCTTTTAATTAGGCAAGGCCCCTAATTGGAATTGTTCTATGTAGTTGAGTGTGGGCGGGGGTGGAGCAGAAGTTTCTCTTGAGCCTGCAGGGTCTCGGTTACCTTTAGCTCAAAACAATCCACATACCACAGAGGCATATCTTGGGGTGACTCATTCTGAACTCCCATAATATCATTGTGGGTTCCCCCACAAAAAGGGAGGAAGAGTACCTGTATCAGTGAGATTTGGGGTACTTTGAATCACATGAATCCTTCCCAAATTCAATTCTTAGGGACCTACTTCTTTCTGGTCAATGTCATAACTTTTGCAATAGTCCCGATGAAGCTATAAAGTCAACTAAAGTTTTAATTTAACATCTGGCAGAATCAAACTTTGAATATTAGGTAGCTGCAGGGAAAGCCAAGCTGGTCATCAAATCTAAGAGTGACTAGGTGGCGGGAACAGGGAGATAACATCAACAGCGCTGAGAGCCAGTCGTGCTCAGGAAGGAATTGAGGGACGTCCTGGAGAGGTGAGGGAAAGGTTGGGAGTCAGGGGAAGTCCGCTGTGATCCCGACGTGGACTTTCCCTGAGTCTCAATCTCCTGGGACTTTGAGAGGTCAGACCCTCATAAAGACAGACAAGAAGCTCCAGTATTGCTGCTAGTCCTGCGATGGCCTGATTTTTCTTTCCTTTGTCAATACTTGTTCTTTCTGGCTGGTGAGCATTAAATTTATCCTGGAAACTCACAAATTTCACCAGGACACTCTACGTGAGTGTGTCTTTTCATTACACCCACCTGGGACTAGGGAGTCCTTTATATCAAAATCATCAATTTTAGTTTTCTTCTATCGCCTCCTTTCTCTTCCTGGAACTATTAGAATTAGGCTATTAAGTCTCCACCTAATGGATCTACTATGTCTGGTATCTGTGCATTTTTCTTCATATTTAGTTCTGTTTTGTTCAGAGCTATTGGGACGTTCCCTCCCTCCCTCCGCCAACACTAATTTGGTTTTCAGAAGTAATCATCCTCTTTAACTTCTACATTGAATTTTTAAATTTAGAAGTCATGCTCTTTAGTGCCATAATTTCATTTTTTATGCTCTACTTCTGTCTTCTTAAACGTTCTCATTATGTTCTTCCTGGTCATTATATTTTAATTGAATTTCTCTTCTGTGTCTCCCCTTATTTCTCCCTCAACTTACTCTCATCTTCTGGCCACTGAGTTTGGTCTCTTTCCTGAAAATGACCTCTTCCCTTTGTTTGTCATCTCTCTTGCCTGATAATCTGGTGGCAAGTCAGCGGTTGGAACCTCTCAGGCAGTGGTGGGCCGGCTGCGGCTGTCATATGGGCCAGTGGCAACTGGGACAGGAAGCAGGGGCTTTCCTGTGGAGGCTTTTGGGGGCGAGGTCTCTGTTCTCAGAGGCAAGAAAGTGAAACCTTCTAGTGCCGCTGGCATCAGTGGGACGATGTCCGTTTCCCCAGAGATGGGCCCAGCAAACAGGCAAAGCGGCCAGATTTGGATTCTCGCCCTGTGTCTCAACTTCCTTTCGTGGCTGAGTTGTCCTAGCCGGGAGGACTGAGATATGAAGAGTCTATACAGGTTGTCGTTTCCCCAGAATTCCCTAAGGATGGGCAGTGCAGATCTGCTGGCCCCAATCAGTGGGGACCCTGAGGGCAGGGGCTGTGTCCTACATGCACTCTGCAGTTTTGACTCAATCTCATTACACACAGCCAAGGTACTCCTCTTCACACACACCCTTCCCCCTTGGGCTAACCTATGAAAACAGAGTGAAAAATTTCAGTTCCAGTTACCCTGGTGACATAGTTCCAAACTGCAGTTTCTAAGAGAAAAAAAAAATTTTTTTTTCTTCCCATCACTTTTATTTTTCCAACATTTTCACAAAAAATTATTTCTGACAAATCAATAGCTAAATAAGAGAAATGCTTGTGCTAACTTTTCAACCAGTTTTCCTCTGTCTCCGTTTCCCCTGTTACCAGAAGAGATGTTTGCCAACCAGCATCTGTCGTCCCATCTGGCCTGCTCTGCAGATTCCTTTGTGTTGTCGCAACCTCTGGTGATTACACTTCCTTGGGCCACTCTGTGGTTCCTGATCCAAATTCCAACGTGCGGAGGAGGAGGATTGCCCTCATGCCACCAAGCCATGCTCAGGACCAGCTGGGTGGCCAAGAATTCAACTCATTTCCGACCCTCTCCACTGGAGAGCGGTCAGATCCCACAGGCTGGCTCAGGGCTCCGGCCTCCAAGACGGCCCCTCCCCCACTCAGATGCTGATGGCAAGTCCGGGTTGTCACCTGTGCTGTTGACTGATCCGCTATGGATGGGGGTTTGTACTGCACCCTAAATCGGCTCGTAGAGCTCAGAGAAACATCTTACACACTAGATGATTGGCTGCTGACAAAAGGATGTGAGCCAGGAAGAGCCGGATGGAAGAATCACGCAGGGCAAGGCCTGGGGAGAATATCTCGGAGCTGCAGTGCCCTCTCCAGAGGCGCTTCTTTCCCCAAATCTCCACGTGTTCGCCAGCCAGGAAGCTGCCTGAATCCCATCCTTTGGGTTTGTGTGGAGGCACCGTTGGTGAAGTCATTGTCCACTGGGGACGGATTCCATCTCTCGCCCTTCTCCTATCCCCAGAGGTCATGCAGGTTCCAACCCCCTAGTTACATGGTAGGCTCTCCTGGCATGTAGCCTCCATCACCGGTGCAGTCCAAAAGCCACCCCATTAGCATGACAACAGGCATCTTGACCGCCCTCATCCTTTAGGAAATTCTAAGGGCTTTTGGAGCTCTGTGCCAAAAAGGAGACGGATACTAAATACATGTTTCTTAATCATAAATCACACGGTCACGGCCACTTCACCTAGAAATCAAAAAAATAGTCCTCAAAGCTGAGCCTCAACTATCCTGCTCCCAAGGTCACCACCTGCACTCCACGGCCCTTGATGGTGCAAAATGCATTCCCTCGTGTGCTAACCTTCAGCGTAATGTTCCTCAAGATGTGCTAGAAAGTGCTTGCATCAGAATCTTAGGAAAACTTACAAAGGTTTAGAATTCTTGGTTTTACCACATGGTAGTGGAGCACTGTCGTTGGCGTTTCAGACAGTTCTCATTCAGTCTTGGCTGGTGTGGCTCAGTGGGCTGAGCACTATCCCATGTACCAAAAGGTCACCAGTGTGCTTCCTGGTCAGGGCACATGCCTGGGCTTCTGCCTCCATCCCCAGTAGGGGACATGCAGGAGGCAGCCCATCAATGTTTCTCTCTCATCAAAGTTTCTCTCTCCCCCTTCCTCTCTCTCTCTAAAATGAATAAAAACGTGTTTTTTAAAAAGAACAAAGAACTAAAATAAGTCTAATTCATGGGACTGTTTGGGAGCCATGGGAGCTACAAAGGCATGCAGAAGAAAATTCCCTTTCAGGTGACCAGTTCTAGAAAGACCTCAACCCCTCACACTCACTACTCAGTGTCCAGAGTCAGAGAACCTCAGAAATTATCTTTGAATTATCCCGAACCAGCTGTCTATTAAAAGAATAGTTGGCCTTACCCGGTTTGGTTCAGTGGATAGAGCGTCGGCCTGCGGACTGAATGGTCCCAAGTTCGATTCCGGTCAAGGACACATGCCTGGGTTGCAGTCTCGATACCCAGTAGGGGGCGTGCAGGAGGCAGCCGATCAATGGTTCTCTCTCATCATTGCTGTTTCTATCGCTCTCTCCCTTCCCTCTCTCTGAAATTAATACAAATATATTTAAAAAAAGAATAGTTGGACACAGTCCAGCCAGGTAAAATTCTTCGAATGTTGCCCGTGCCACAGGTGCATCTCACTCCACACATGTGTGCAATGCCCTGCTGTGAACACCAAGTTCTCTCAGCCTTCAGACTCTGTGGGCTATTCTTGCAGGAGTGCAGGCCTGTACAATGAAGTCTTGCAACTGCTTGCTAGGCCTTGCAACTCAGCTCATTGGCGCTAGCATTCTGGACAGCATTATATGGGCTGCAAAGGCACTACTTATAACCCGACTGAGTTTTCTCCTCGAACACTATTTACCCTGAAGTACCCAGGGATGAGGATCAGTTGCTCTAAAAAAGATCATGCAAACCCTCTCCACCAGACTGTGAACAATTCTTTTCTTCAGGCCTTGAAGTAAGAAGAGAGACTTTGTTCAGGGGGTAACCAAGCTTTCGTTTTCACTTCGTGACCACAGCCTTGCACTTAGGTCCTTATTTTAGGCACACAAACCTGTTACTGAGAATGTGGCTTCTCGTGTGCATTAACTCCTTTAATTCTCACACCAACCCTGACACATAGATAACACTGGGGGCACAGAGAGGTACAGGAAGCAAATGTTGGTGCTGGAAAGCGCACCCCAGCGCTCTGGCTCCGCGGCCTGCACTCCTCTGTGATTAACTATAGGCATTAGATTAGTGATAAAGGCCTGCTTATCTTTATTTGTTAATTGATTCAGGAGAATGGACTTCGTGTCAGGTCCTAAGCTACGTGCTTGGGGCACAAAGGTGAGTGTTACTGACCTCCCTGCCCTTGATATTCCCAGTCTAATAATGAACAATTAAAGGGGCAATTCAAATAATTAGTGTTAAGTGCCAGGGAGGAAGTGAGGGGTGAGGCTGTGGAGGCACAGATGGGGGGGGGGGGGCGGTGTATACAGCCATGGGAGGATAAATCATGGAGTTGGCATCTGAATCGAGTCCCCAGGGTGAGGTGAGGGTCAGTTAGAGGAATCAGGGGATCTGGCTGAGGAAGCAACATGCACGAAGACCCAGAGCAGGAAAGGGAGGTAAGTTTACTATGAAGAGAGTTTATATGAGTGGGTTTAGGGAGATGGCAAGAGATGAGGTTGAAGGGGTGGGCAGGAACCTAACCTAAATGGCCTCTCTGTTGTGAGAAAAGCTTAGGCTTTACCCTGAAAGTATTATCAAGCCATTGAAGTATTTTGAGTAGAGGTTTTCTTTATAGCAAGAAGATACTGGTGGCCACGGGGGGGATGGTCTTGCCTGCAACTGTTACCAAACTCAAGGGGTTCCCCATTTGATGTGTTCTATTCAAAAGCCAGGCGTGGTTGTCACAAGTAAAGGAAATAGTAGATTCACATCCAGTGAATGAATTCAGACAATATATCCCACGAAGCTTCAGAAGGAAATGAACTGTTTTCATCCATGTAAACATGGTCTTGTGGTATGTACTAATCTTCCCCATCAAATGATATACGTAAAGCATTTTACCTTCAACTAGCTTTATAGTAACTTACATTCTTGTTCTGCAGGTTTAAATCTGGCTTCCTAGAACAATGTTTAAGAGTTGGAATATGAATAGTTATTTAAAAACCTGTTGTTTTTTAATTCTGGGGCTCACGTAACAAGTGATAAAGCTGTTGGAGGCAGAACTTGAGATGTGATCCAGTGGTGTGAAGTTCAACACTGGGGGCTGATGTATCAGGGGCCACTCCCAGCTCTGTGGGCAGCTGTCTGCCGCACCCTTGGGATCACACCTTTCACAGTGGCCATCTCACCTTCTTTACTTTTAAGGGCGAGGGCTCTTCGAAACGTGCCTAGCTGTAAAATTCTAAGACTTGCACTCAACTTTGTGTTAATCATTTCTTAAACATTAGGGTTTAACAAACTATAAAGAAGGAGCTTGATGGCTGGGTCAAGGCGTAGAGGTGGCGCCATGGCCAGACCCCTCTCGGTCTCCCCTTCCCTGGGGCTGGCTCTCCAGCTAAGCGTATTCTTCTTTCTCAGACAGGTGGTAAAATAGGCCTGGCAGTGCCTCAGACTAGGAGCCTGGCCCTGGTCAGTGTGTGGGTGCCGCTTAGTCTACCTGGCATTTAGGTCTTCAGCTGCAACGCCATTCCACTCCTTCCTCTGGATCTGCGTTCCTACCTATTGGAGCTGAGCTCCGGCTGTGAGTCCTGGTGAGGGGATGGGGGTGGGGGGCAGAGGTACCAATGGGTCTTTTCTAAATGTTTTATGGGCTAGTGCTTCTCAGGTCTGTCTGCACAGTAAACAATGAGCAGAATGATTAAACCAGAATGTCCGTGGGCAATTCTAACAGGCAACCATGTTAGAATGCTGTCCAAAAGCTGGACTTTGAGCCATCAGTCTGCCTGTAGCACTGGGAAAATGAAGATTTCAAAACCCACACCTCACAGAATTGTTCTAGTAACTCCGACGCAAATGGTGGAACATGTTAACGTTATTTGTAAAAATACAGGAGGAAAGAGGAAACAAAAACGCAGTACTGCTCGTGTTTTGATTGTATTCAAATGTTTATTTTTTGAACAAAAAAACATAAGGACAATGATCTTAAATAATAAAACAGGGTATAGTCTAGATACTTTTAAAAAGACAGTTTATTAAATTTGGATTTCTACAGTTCTGTTGTGATGCTTTCTTCGACATTAATATTTATTTTTTACCATTTTATCACCACTCTAAACTCGCTAAACAAAAAAATCACTCTGTCTGCTCCCACGAAGCTTCACTTTAAAGAAATCCTCCACTCCCACATCAAACACACACAGAACAGTCATGATGTATTTACAGAACACAGGAAGTCTGTCCAGCCATTTTGGTTTTGTTGTTCCCTTACCCATGCTGACATCAGCAAAAAGCTAAGTAATAAGCATGATTTCGCTTCAGCAGGCCAAGGGTGGCATCAACCAAACTTCATGAATCAACCAACAAGTTACAAACATGGTCAGCAAAAGTCAACTTGTACAACAGTGATTTACAAGCATACACACGGAGTGGGTCACAACTAGACTGGCTTTCCCTGTGCAACTTTCCTCAGGGAACAGTACTACCCATTTCACATAGAAAGGGTGATGCATCAAAGCCTTTGTTCATGAAGAAGATGCCCTTCAAAACAAACTCATCATAAGGCAAAAGGAAAAAGAAAAAGAATGAAGTAGTTTGGCCCAGAGAGAGGCTTGTATACAATGTGTATACACAGTATATACACATTTATAGATATATTACAATTTAAACTATGTATATAGTCATTTGACAATTAAATGAATTGGCTCAGTGCAGTGAAAACGTGTTCATTTTCTACAAACTGTAGTTATTGCTAATATGCTACACATGATAGTTGGACATGGAAACTGAGTAACTTAGAATTAAAGCCGCCATATTGTCAGTGTCAGCCCTGCAGCAGGCGTTCATACGGACAACATGCCATCCCTGCCTAAAGGAAAAGCAAACATTCCACTACCAAAAAAAAAAAAAAAAGAAAGAAAAAGAAAAAGGCTTATGCACTGTCCCTTACATATGTGCCTATTTTTTAAAAAGCAAAAAACAAGTCCAGTTCACCACAAGCTAAGCACAACCTGACAAGCAAGTTTAGCGGCCTGAAGGGAGGGGAGAGGGAAATACGGCATGCATTTACAAGGAGCACTGTTCTAGTCTATTTTGTCATACAAACTGGAATACAAAAATCCAATTTAAATAAGACTAGAGTAACTGTAATAGTAAAAAACCAAAAAAATAAAATAATAAAATAAAATAAAGCAGAAAACCAACCACACGCACAGTAGACTTGGTTGATACTGATTATTTAAGAGTAAAAGTCATCCTGTCCCCTCTTATACCCCACTGCAATTTATTTATTGATGGCTAGAAGATTTACTTAAAAAAAGATATTAAATACCTGTAATTACATTCTTTTTAACAATGAGACATACTGTTTAAGAAAATAGCTCATGTGAAATGTGTCTGAAATGCATTTTTCCTCATAACTATCAAAACATCCACTCACACTTAAAACAACCCCCCCCACCCAATAGTTAAGGACAGATGGGGTGGGTCAGGTGAGGGACAGGGAAGGAAAGGGTTACCAGCACAGTGTTTAACAATGGTTCAAGACAGAACCAACAAGAGTTGGTCAAAAAGATGCCTTCGATACATGGCTATGATTAAAACCAGACTCAACCACTTTGGGTTCATTGCAGTGACGCCAAAAAAAAAAAAAAAAAAAAATCTTCCTCACAGATTTATAGAAATACTAGACTCCAGCTCGTTCGTTATTATTATTTTGTAAAGTTTTTCTGTTTGTTTTTGCAAGGCCTGGCTACCTTGTTACACTTTTTATCTGCTCTGCAACAACTACGAGAGGTAGGCATAAAGCATGAAAAAGTTTCCCGTTAGTACCTCACTGTGGATTGTTCACTGCGCAATACCATTCACTTTAGTCTTTTCTGAACCCCAAAACAAAGCTGCTGCCATTCCATCAATGTTCTAAAAGAGTGTACTCATAAATAAGAAACTTTTTCTACTGAAGGATACTGTCAGTGTTTGCTGCAGAGCATTTGAATGAAAAAAAAAATTATATATATATATATATATATATAATTTTTTTTTTTTTCAAAAAACAACAAAAACCAGACCCAGGTTCCTAGAACCAATTCTCTTGATTCTCTACTTCCACAAAATAATGTATACCATTTGGCCAAGACTACAGATGTGTTTCTTTTTTTTTCTTTTTTTTCACAGATGCAAGTGCCATGCAAAAAATAAATTAAAGAACAGATACCAAAACATACATGTGATAAAACTACTGAAGGTAGATCTTTAAAAGCATTTATATAAACATAATTTATAATACTTCTTTTTTCTCCTGTACGCACAGTCACAAAGCTGTAGTTATACATCTAGGATTTCCTCTGCGGTGCCCCCACAGCGCAACCTGTAGCGGCCAGTTCTCCAGCTTATCGTAGGGTCCCATAATGCCGACAAAAAAATGTATATCGTCATGGATTCACGGATGAACCAAGCTACTGCATAATCAAGTTTTGAAAAACACAGTGTGCCACCCTACAAATTAAAAAAAAAAAAAAAGAATTGATTTACTATCAGACTAAAGACACAGTTAAAAAAATAAACGTTTCTGAATTCACACTTTTAAGTACACTACACAAAAATCAAGTCTGTTTAAAAAAAATAAAATCCGTTTCTTAAGATAACTGTGATGCAATATTATAATGGTAAAGAAAATGTTGCCCTGACTGGTTGCTCAGTGGTTAGAGCCAAGGATCAAAGCGTTGCGGGCTCAAGGGCACATAAGTCAGTTGCAGGTTCAATGCCGGCAGGTGGGGGCATGAGAGGGAGTCAATTCTCTCGATGATGTATCTCTCTCACATAGATGTTTCTTTCTCTGTAGCTCCTCCTTTCCTTTCCACTCTCTCTAAAAATCAATGGAAAAAATATCCGACCAGCATGGCTTAGTGGTTGAGAACTGACGTATGAACCAGGAGGTCACAGTTCAATTCCCAGTCAGGGCACATGCCCGGGTTGCAGGCTCCATCACCAGTGGGGGGTGTGCAGGAGGCAGGTGATCAATGATTCTCTCTCATCATTGATGTTTCTATCTCTTTCTCCCTCTCCTTTCCTCTCTGAAAGCAATAAAAATATATTTTTAAAAATATCCTCATACCTGGGGTGAGTATTAAAAAATATAATAAAAATTTTAATTATCTACATATATAAAAGCCTAAGCAACCATTCGACTGGTAGCTATGATGTGCACTGACCACCAGGGGACAGATGCTCAACACACAGGCATGGAAACAGGGAACAGACTGATGAATCCCAGAGGGAAGGGAGGAGGGGGGAGGGCGGGAAGAGATTAACCAAAGATCTTATATGCATACTAGAGGCCTGGTGCACAGATTCATGCACCGGTAGGGTCCCTCAGCCTGGCCTGTGGGGACCGGGCCAAACCTGGCAGTCCAACATCCCCCGAGGGATCCCGGATTGTGACAGGGCACAGGCCAGGCCAAGGGACCCCACTGGTGCATGAATCCATGCACCAGGCCTCTAGTGAGTAAATAAGAAGCATTAAAAAACTGCTAGCCTAATATATTCTGAGTGAACACTTTTTAATTTAACATCATTGTTATTTTTCTTTGAGCCCTAATAATAGTGACTGCATAACAACTGAAAGCTGAAAGTCAAGTTGAGTTTTGGGTCCACATTCCACCAACAAAAGGAATGTTTAAACTTGATATTAACCTTCAATGGGAAGCTATCTGATCTTTTCTACCTTTAATAAATTAAAAAGTGGTTTGTTTTTTTAAAATTCTCATGCAAAGACATGTTTTTATTGAGTTAATTTGAGAGAGAGAGAGAGAGAAAAACATTGATGTGAGGAAGAAACATGGGTTGGCTGCCTCCTGCACATGCCCTGACCAGGGACTGAACCTGAAACCCAAGTATGTGCCCTGACTGGGAACTGAACCTACCACCTTTTGGTGTACACAGGATGACACTCCCACCAACAGAGCCACCGTTCAGGGCTAAATTAAAAAGTTTTAGTTCCATCAAATGACTGCCAATCTTTCCATACCTATCCACATACCTGGACACCCCTGAGTTGAATGTAGTCAAATATAAACCATGCCAGGCAATGACACATGAAAAATACCATAATATCCCATCTGAATACATGGTGGGCTGCCCATCCAATAATTAAACTGGCAACAAAGCATTCTGAAATCGGCTCACAAATTATTGTAGCAGGAAGCATGTTAATTCGTAATTTGGTCCACCTAAAAAATAAAAGGATTTTCTTTAAACAATAGCTTGGTTATAAGACTAAACCTTTCCCCCCGAAAATAATCAGTTCTTTACCATGTTATATCAAGGCCCACCTCTTCAAAGAGTATTTAATGAATCTCTTCTATTTTTATTTAGCATATAAAAAGGCTAGAAATTCATTTGTATGGTCTATATGAATAAAGATTATAAAATTCAAAGTATAGAAAATGAGAAAATAAAGACGAGCACATAAAAAAATCGTCTCAACATTTCTTTTCTGAATGCTTTCCGTGTAACACAGTGAAGAAAATATATGTAGACATTAAATTAATTTTAAAAAGAAGCTAAACTTTCTTTTCTGGAACTGAAAAATCTGACTTTTAGATTTATTTTTAAACCAAGTTATACCACATAAAAATCACTCCCCTCCCCCCTTTTTTTTTAAACAAAGTATAAAAGGCAGAAAGCGGCTGACTCACCTGATCATTCTGGATTGAAACTGAGAAATGGAATATGAGCCAGAGTTCTGCATGGCAACTTGAGTGGACATCGCAAACCGCCAACCTCTGAAAGTTAAGACAGTTGAGCTGTGATGATGGACACGTGCAAGTGTGACTGGCGATGCTTTAATCATCACTGTAAAGAGGCATCAGGGAGAGCCTAGTCCTCAGGATTAGCACTCAAGGTCCATCATGTGGATGTTTGAGCAGTTACGTGGGCTCCCGATAGTACCATCTAAGGGCTGGAAGAAGCTATAACCCCTCCGTTTACAATTTAAGAAACTTAAACGACAGGTATTCTCAAAGTTCTAAATGGAATGGGTTCTGTATATAATAGTTTAGTCTCTGGCCCAGTGGCTGAGTGTCGACCTATGAACCAGGATGTCCAGATCGATTTCCGGTCAGGGCACATGCCCAGGTTGAGGACTTGATCCCCAGCGTGGGGGTTGCAGGAGTCAGCCAATCAATGATTCTCTCTCTTGTTCCCTCTCTCTTCCTCTCTGAAATCAATAAAATATATTTTAAGAAAAAGAAAGTTTAGGTGGGAACGGCCGGGAGAGGTCAATGGGGGAAAAAGGAGACATATGTAATACATTAAATAAATTTTTAAAAAAAGTTTAGTCTACTAACCAAAAAGGGGTGGGGAAGGGCGATGTGTCTGTGTGTGTTCAACCAGAAATGTAAACAAAAAGTGACATTATATATCTCTTGCGAAACACTGAAACCACAAAACAACATGAACACCATTCATGAGAAAATTTTAAAACCACACTTCAATTTTTAAACCACTTCTTTCGTAAATTATCACACAAGACAAGGATCCCCTTTAATAGCAAACAGTATTATTTTGTGATAGGGAAATGTTAAGTCAATCATGTGAACCATTAGTTGGCTTCTTAGCAAAATCCCAAATAATCTGAAAATTTCAAACTTTGAAATAATGTCCTTTGAATTTTCACCTACTGGCTTATGACTACAATGATATTTTTAATTCTTCTAAAACACACAGAAATTTACACCCATAATAATGAACATTCACAATTACAAAGAAACTTCCTTTTAATCACTTCAAACCTCATTAATCTGAAGAATGTAGATGAATGAGAATATTTATGTCTTTAGAATAACATTATCTATGAATTTATAGAAATTACTTTCTAAAAATATTAACCTATTCTGCATTCACTAGCAAAAATGAAGAGTCCTTAATCCATGGTTTTAACAAATAGAATAAACCAACAGAAGTTAAGTACTGATTTAGGTACTGAGCATACTGTAGCCTAATGTAATTTAGTTTTCTTACCGGTCAGCTATTGCTTTGGCCATAAAGTAATCTTCAGCAATGTATTGAGCAAAAGCTATAAGCCCTCCTGCTTGGTCTAACACATCCTTTCTCATTAAACAAGACATTCCTGTTACACATTTGAAACCAGTTACATGGGCAGAGATATAGGACCTCGGATGAGAAGTTCCAAAATATACCTGCCGAAAAAACAACCCAGAAACACATATATACAATTAGAATTTTATGTATGGTGTTTATAAACTCTTATTTCTAATGAGTTTCCTTTAAGTATGACTGAATATCATATTCTTATATAAATTACCTGAATAAAAATTGGTATAAATGTTTACATATGTCAGGCAGTCAGTAATTTTATTGGTTGACTACTCTTGCTATTATCTTATTACTTCTATTTTTTTAAATTTATTTTTATTGTTGAAAGTATTACAGATATCCCCATTTTTCCCCTCTGACCCCTCCACCTGACTCCCACCCTACCTCAGGCCTTCACCACACTATTGTCTGTGTCCATGGGGTACGAATATATGCATATAAGTTCTTTGGTTAATCTCTTCCCCTACCACCCCCTTCCCTCTGAGATCTGTTAGTCTGTCCCATGCTTCCATGTCTCTGGATCTATTTTGTTCATCAGGGAAAAGTATATTCTATTCTCAAATAAAAGTTATCTTCCCTAAAACTGCAAGATTCAAATATTTATCCAAATAAAACTTAATTTAGACATAAAATAAGACAGGTAAAAATATCACCCATTGTTATATATAAAAATGAAGAAATATTTATCATCCTGCTTTCAGAATGTTCATATAATTATACACACACACACACATATATAATATATGTATATATGTATGAATACATATACAAACACCACCTATCAACCTAAAGGATGATTTCTTAACTCCTTTTCTTGTATCCGTTCATAGCTGGCTGCTTCCTGCCCAGAGTCACTGAGCTTCTCAATTTCCCCAATTTTATTTTTCAACTTATTTTTCATAATCAGGGCAGACACTAAAATTCTGTCTCCCATTTTACTGCCCTTTCCCTAGATAGCTGTGAAGTCACGAGATATGCAAGCTGTTAAAATTAATGGTTAGAATAAGATGGTCATCACCCTACTTATTATACATAAAACCCTACTGATTATTTGCATCTGAGATATGCTACGTCTTCTAATTAGCTTGAAATAGAGAGCAGTGATCTTTCTCAATGGCAAGAGTTGCATACACGGCATGGAGCAGGGAATTATCAGGGCAATTAAGAATATGATTCTTGCTACCCACCCCACACCCAGACTGTAATGAAGCCCTTTGTGGTACTGAATAGGACCAAACTTCTAAGACCAGAAATATACATCTTCATTCCGTAGGCAGTTATTAAGTGAGGTCTGAGGAACGGGATGGGACTATGGACTAGCTGGAGGCTCTACAGATTTCTTTATAGAATGGAATGAATCCTCTGGCCTATTCCTATTCATTCTAAGTCTGTTAGATTAAACCTAAACTACAGGGGTTGGTGCAAAATGGGAGGTGCTTATCACTGACATAAATCAACCTGGACACTTCTAAAACAGAAACACAATGTGGCATATAAGAATAAGACATATTTTATTTTAAAGGAATTGAGAGTTTCCTTTTCTAAACAAAAAGTCGATTAGCGGACAATTCGTCCTTCCCAAAATGTCATCCCAACTCTCTGAATAGGCTCAAGCTTCTGGGCGGGTAGGAATCCGACAAGAAGAAGATTATTTATGAGCACCACACTCACCTGTTCCAACGTGGCGGCAAAGCCCTGTCTGTCTGCTACGTACGGCAGCCCGTGAACCAGGCCGACTTTCTCTGTCATTTGGTTAACCATGTCAGTGAGTGTGTCTGGAAGCACTACATAAAAAAGACAAAAAGGAGGCAAGGGGGAGAGAGAAAAACACTCTTTTTAGTAAAATGCCCACTAACGTAAAATATATTCTGTGAGTTATTAAATTACTAAAAAAAAAAATTAAAAAATTAAATTCTTTTTTTACATTTGGATCTATTAAAGGAATCTCAATCCCTTTTCTGAGTAGAATACAAAATTTCAAAAAGGAGTAATTTACGATAAGCTAATTTACTCTATACGTTGTTAGGCCATTATATACCTAATATGGATCTACCTTGAAAACCTTAACTACTCCCGCTTCAGATCCTCCAAACTGGAGTGATGGACAGTGTGTCCTAGTCGAAAGCTACAGGGGTAGAGGTCAAAGGACCCCAGTTCTTAGGCCTCCTCCTTCATTCTCCAACCACAGGAAATGAGCCTACACTTTCTTGGAGGGTAGGAGATGTCCTATCTCATAAAACTGCTGCCAGGAATCAAGTAAGATTATACTTGACAGAGATTTGTGCACTGGAAACATAACACATTCATGATGGTATATAACTTTCGATAGTAAATGTGTCGAACATAGACTCTGATAGACATGTAAGGGTCCTGACTTATTAGGAGTGCCACCCTGACTTAAACACAAATCATCGAAGGCAGCAGTTCTGACCTGCTGCCCCACAGGGGACACCTGGCATTATCTGGAAACATTTCTGGGTGGCACCCTGACAGGGGTGCCACTGGCATCCCGTGGGTGGAGGCCAGGGATGCTGCTAAACAGCCTCAGCAACAAGGAATTAGCAGCCCAGACGTCAACAGTGCTGAGGTTGAGAAACCCGAGGTAATTAGAATGCAAGAGCACAGCACAGAACTCTGAGGTTACAGTAAGTATGAACCTTTAAAGCTGCAAGTTGAAATTTCAGTATAGAAAAGGCTTCCTGTGAAAATCATCTAAGTGAAAAGCCCTAAATGTATTCTAGTAAAATATCTATAATTTCTGTCCCTTTGTGTGAAATAGTGTGGTTATTGTGCCATGAACAGATCAAAGTAAAAGTGTCACATGAACAAGAGGAACTTTACAGCTGTGAGAAAGTTTACAGAATGTATAATGGACCACAACTGTACTTTTTTAATGGCTGAAATTGTCTCTTCAAGATGAAAACATTTTTATACATGTAACGTTCCAGGGTAGCATAAGAAAGTCAAAATCTTAGTATAACTTGACACATTACCATAAAATAATGATAAAATGAATTATTTTATTAGGCTAACAAAAAGGGTTGATAAATATGTTTTCAGACTGCTTTTGGAACTTTTTTCATCAAATAAATAGTTTTATAAAATAAGAAAAGCCTCACCTCTTATTCCACTATCACAAATCCAGATAAGATCATACTTTGCAACTTCATATCCTGGCATTAGATTATTAATTTTAGGATTAATGCCAACCTTTTTGCCACCTAAAAATGGAAAGGCACAGCAATGAAAAATTCATTCAACACTGAAAATATTTTCTATTATACAGACATATGGTAGAGAGAAATAAAAAGTACTTGCATATTTAATAATTTAAATGAACATACTTTAACATTGCTTTACATTTCTTATTCACAATGATATAGTTAGAAAAAAAACTGTCCATTCTCAAAGGAGAATTATATCATTTATCTTTAAAGTTTTATTAGTTTCAGCTTTCTAGTTCATAAGTTCTTATATTAACAGTAAGCATGGCCTGGCCGGTGTGGCTCAGTGGTTGAGTGTTGACCTATGAACCAGGAGGTCATGGTTTGATTCCCGGTCAGGGCATATGCCCGGTTGCACGCTTAATCCCCAATGGGGCGGTGTGCAGGAGGCAGCTGATCAATGATTCTCTCTCATCATTGATGTTTCTATCTCTCTCTCCCTTTCCCTTCCTCTCTGAAGTCAATAGAGATATATTTTTAAAAAAATAGTAAGCATGACCTAACGGGTTTGGCTCAGTGGATAGATAGAGCGTCGGCCTGCAGACTAAGGGGTCCCAGGTTCGATTCTGGCCAAGGGGATGTACCTTGGTTGCAGGTACATCCCCAGTAGGAGGTGTGCAGGAGGCAACTGATCGATGTTTCTCTCTCATCGATGTTTCTAACTCTCTATCCCTCTCCCTTCCTCTCTATAAAATATCAACAAAATACGTTTCTTAAAAAATAGTAAGCATGAATCAATACATATTGGAAAATAAACCTCTACAAAAGTCTTTAGAATAAGCCTTCATACAAGCTTTTGGAAAAATATTCCTTTTGCAATAAAATAAAAGTGAATTCTATGCTAACTCCCAATTACAATGAAGGAGATACAAAAAGGCCACAAAGTGAAAATATTAAAGAAGCAAATTAGCAGATTCTTATATCTGATTGATGAGTTAAACATAATTTGGGATTATTTTTTGTTACTTTGTTAATCCCAGATATGAAAAAAAACCCGTTGTTTTTATAACTGAAGCTTTCTCATAAGAATATAAACACCTTTTGCCGCTCCAATAAATATGCATAAAGCAAGCATGCCAATAACTTCGATGGGTGGCTGACATCTTAATCAATAGTCTAAAGCCAAGATTACTGCCATCTAATACTATTATAGCAAAATGGTTTTTGGAGAATTCGTAGCTTACCTATAAACAATCTGGCATCGACATTTGGATATTTTCCAAGAAGCTTCTTACATACATCAATGGCTGGATCGTCATGATCTTGTACACAGAGGAGTACTTCATACTAGCCAAAGAACACATTTTATGTAAATTAATCTCTTTACAAAAAGAAGCACTTAGTAGTATTTACTGATTGATAAAAAAGCATTAAGAAAGTCAAGCAATTGTACACACAAGTTAAAAGTTAAAAGAGTATTCATAATGGATGCAAGCACTTATGATACTAAGTGCTGGCTGTGGACCAGAGCAGCTTCCCCAGAACAGGGCCTGTGTGCAAGCAGAGGGAGAACGGAGAGACTGGCGGTGCCCACAGCTGAAATCTTGCCATTCCCAGATAGGCACAGCCTAGTCATCAGATCAGATCTCAAGCGTCTCCGTGCCCTCCATCACGAAGATTTACTACATGTTCACAGTGCCCAGCAGTGTAAAAAGCAACGTGGAAAGCAAACCAAATAAACACAGCCTCCATTCTCTAGAACTTTGTCTCTGAACTTAATATATAATAATATTTTAAAAATAAAATAGAATTTGATTCAAAATGTATCATCTTGAAAAAAATGCTTAGCCTTTCTAAAAAAATGTTATTGTTTTGAGAGAGAGAGAGAGAGAGAGAGAGAGAGAGAGAGAGAGAGAGAGAGAGAGAGAGAAACATCGATAAGAGAGAACCATTGATGGGCTACCTCCGGCACGACCCTCACTGGATCCAGGTGGTAACTTGGGCATGTGCCCTGACCCGGAATCAAACCAGTGACCTCCTGGTGCATGGGATGAATTTCAGTTAACCAAGCCGCACCAGCCAGGGTGAATGCTTAGCCTTTCACCTATGAACATACTCGGAATTTTTTTTTCTCTCAGTGCTATGTTTACTCTTTGATAGTAAAGTAAGGAAGTAATTTCTTAGCACTTGACTGTGTCAAAGTTGCCCTGGTACGTGTATTTTTAAAAGGGAATACCAGGCCCTATTCTTAGATTTTTGAATCAGAATCTCTGGGGTGACATGTTTATAAAATCTTGAGCTCTAAGTTACCATTTAATAAACTATTAAATTAAAAAAAAAAGTTTGCTTCCACATACAAAGATGCTACTTTAGTATTTTGTGGGATATTTTTTCAAAAGTGGTGATAAATTCATGCTGACTCAATGACAAATTTTCTACTAATCCTCTTTCTGAAATAGGTTGGACATTTTGAAGCAAAAAAAAAGGGAGGTTAATGATTTCCATGAAAAAATAACAAAGCTATGTTTTGTAAAAAATAAAGAGCTAAGGACACAACTTTTTAAGTGCTAACTCGTATAAAGGGAAGGACTATTTTATTTACTTCCATTGATAAGCAAACACAAGTAAAAAGTGAAAATAAAATGTTTACAGTGCCCTTGAGCACAATAATTACTATTTGCTCAATATATACTATCTCAGCAAAAATTGGCAGTATAGAAATTAGTGGTTTGAGCACAAAAGAGAAAGCACTAAAGTCTATGAAGAAAGTAATAGGTAAGATTTATTTTTCAAGTTAAGTAAATGTTTTTTCACACATTCTACCCTATATCTACCTCTAACACTGACCAAATTGCCACTCAAGTGGCAGTGAAAACGACTATACAGCTACCTAGCTTCCAGAGATCAGATTAAACTCTGAGAAGGGAAAGGCCCCACTCTTGCCACACCCCTAAGATTTCCCAAAGGGTTGACTCTGAGTTCTAGAAAGTGTCAGCCATCATCCTAACTTGACTTTCAGAACAATGTTTGGCTGAGCTGCCAAAAGGTATTGACCTTAACAATGAAGATTAGAAAGGTTAAGTGACTTTCTAAAGGGTAATGGTGACAATTACCTTTCCTACTACAGTGGGCTGCTCAGCCAGGCTTGCTCTAAAGAGTTCCTTGTTTTTGCAAACATAGCATAGTTTCCTTAACGTTTTTATCTTTTATGCTTTTTGGCAGGTATGAGTGAATATAGTGAAAGGAAATATTTATAAGCAATGCGATTCCATAAAATAGAATTAAAAAGCTAACTTTAGCCTTTTTCCCCAGCAGAAAACTTTGTAAAATATACTAGAAATGTACTCAATGGGAAGAAAAAAAAAAAGCTATGCTAGGTTACAGCAACCATCTTTGAGAATTATATGTTATTAATGTAAGTAAGGGAGTACGTATAGTTTACCTTTGTTCAAATTCAAGGTTTACCTTTTAATTAGCCTTGGTGCAAATAAAACTCAATTCATATTATCAAGAAAATGTTCGGACTTTTATTATAAAACACAACTTTTGCTTAATTGTTTCTGATGTTGAAAAATCATATCCATTTGGAGGCAGCATTCCAAGTGCTATCTAAAGTATCAGATTTAACCAGGAGCCTCCAGTTTTCAGCTATGATAATCACACCTCTGTCTTCACAGTTTGATCAAACATTTATTGGTTACAGACTTTCTTAGCAAACACAAAATACAGTGTTTATTAAAAACATATTTTATGAATATCTCAAGAAAACATGTACTTCACAAATCTGGAAGTGATATAAGTAAATTCCACTATAAATGGATACAGCATGAAGACATGAGATCTAGAAATAAACCCCAGAATACTTTAAATGAGGTTAGCCTCCATCAAATCTCTACTAAGGCTGCTATACAAATATCTAAACTGACTAATTCCCCCCTTTTTTTCAAACAGTGAGACGACTAAAGAACTAAAGAACGAGAGGTACAAAAAACCCACAAATTGTGACTCATCCCTTTGATATTTAAGAAATGAATATCTGAAACTGCAATAATCATGAAGGCAATTTTTCTGCTTTATGATTAAAAAGTAACCTTAATTAAATAATATTAGATCTATAAATAATATTAGAAAAAAGTTCCTCATTGATTTAGCCCTATCAACATTAGGAATGCAAAGTTTTAAATATAGTAAACAACATAAAATATCCTCTTAAACATAAAAATGTTTTAATATATATTAATCAATTATATTGCATAATGGATAGGAATATCTTGAATTTTTTATAAATAACTAAATGTCGTGTTTACAGAAAAATCTTATGATGACATCTGGATTACAGAAGATCATTTGGGGAAAGAATATACTTAGACCCCAAATGCCCAGAACATTCTCTGGTGCCGAGTAGGAGATGAATGTATTTATTAAGCTAAGGCGCTCATCCTAGGGCAGCCTTTTTAAAAAATATTTTATTTATTTTTTAGTTTTTTTAAATTTATCTTTATTGTTAAAAGTATTACAGATGACTGCTTTATTGTTGTTGTTTTTTTCCCCACTGACCACCCCCTCCCAGAACTCACCCCTTAGGGGAGCTTTAAGTAAAAGAAATGCCAGTCAGGAAATGTTTTGCAAGAGAACCACTCTGAATTCAAAGTTTTGACAATACTAAATACTTACCTGTTTTTAAGAAGTAGGTAATTTATACAGTTTTTGAAATTCGTTTAAAAGACCCCTAATCTTTCTGACTTAGTAGTTTTATTACATATATTGTGCTTCATCTTTTGATAAGTGATCCTATTTTCAATCTTCAATTCTTTGTTGGAAGACTGGCTAAAAAACACTTCCTCTCAGGGATAGCTACACCACTGGCAATAAAGAATTCAAACATGCACTGGACTTGTAATGTTTTAAATCAATTCTGTATTTGCAGAAAAGAAAAAGTCATAAATGCCATAGCCTCATTCTGTTAATAACTCTGATCATTAATTACAAATTCTTCATATGGCCAGAACTCACTGAAGTAAAGCCATCAGTCATGTTAGATGCAGATTACTGAGTTTTCCTGCTACTGGCTGACTCTCTCCCCAATGCCTTCTATGCTGATGCCAAATGTGTACTCAATTTTATGAAAAATGAACTGTATCACTTTTCCACTCTTATATATTTTCCAAGAAATAATTTTTTTAAAAAATATATCTTATTGATTTTTTACAGAGAGGAAGGGAGAAGGACAGAGAGCCAGAGACATCAATGAGAGAGAAACATCAATCAGCTGCCCCCTGCACACACCCCACTGGAAATGTGCCCGCAACCAAGGTACATGCCCTTGACCAGAATCGAACCTGGGACCCTTCAGTCCACAGGCCAACGCTCTATCCACTGAGCCAAACTGGTCAGGGCACCAAGGAATAATTTTTAATCAAGGAATACATATAATCACAGAAATCTTTCAAGGCAATTAGTATAGTAATGTCACCGAAATTTAAACCTAAAAATTCAGAACAAGTTCCAGTAGTAAATCTTGCACATGTCCAAAATTAAATAAAATTTCAGAATTTCAACATATGTTTTATTTTTCTCCCAAATGGCCTATAATGTTGCACATCAAATACCAGGGGAAGGAGTTATGTCCAGAATAAAAATGTTTCCATACTTTTTAAAATAATGTTCACACATGACAAGATGAAATTATTACAGTGCATTGGGCCTGGCTGTCACATGAATGTTCATTTCATGACTACCCGCCTCCTTGTCAATAGAAAGGGCTCATCTATTCACACTCAGGTCTGGGTGATGTTTCAGTGGTTTAACTTCAGTCTCTGTGAAACATTGTCATTGTGTTTGTTTTTTTAAAAAGCAAATAAAATGCCACGAGATCAAAATTTTCCTTTAGTTGGCAGGTATTTTGTGCTTTCCCTCTGCTTTCTAAATTTTCTATTTACACAGCTAACAATACTTTTGTAATCAGAAAATAAAACCGTGATCAAAGTATCAAAATAGCTTTCTCCTCAACCAATTTAAATGCCTGGTGACATGATTTAAGTGGAAAAAGAACTAAGTGAAAACTACAGCTCTTGAGATAATCCCGAATTGTAATTTAAAAAAAAAAATCAGGATTAAGAAGTCAATTATTGATTCATCCCAAATGTTCATAATTAATGGCTACATCTGTTCCTGGAGTTATTTTTAAAAACTCTTTCTACAATTAAAATCCACACTAACTTCCGCAACCATTTAAATTCCATGACTATCATCTCACATGAGCTACAATATAGAAATTCTATAATTAGGTTTTAAAAGTGGTTTAGTGAGAAAAGGGGGAAGGGTAGGCTGATGGTTAAAAATTGAAATGTGAGACTGTTTCACAAGAATAAATTTATACGATTCTTCTTAGCTATGCTCTGAGATTTATTTGTAACCAATGAAAATATTCTTTCATTATAAAAATAAATTCTCCTTTGCACTTACTTATATAATGGAGGTCTTGAAAAACTTCCATTTTTCCTATTGTAGAACTTATTTTACAAATTAATTGTATTTATGTAATTCTTTCTGAATTATAAAAGGCCAATTTTTGCATTTTCAGTTTGAAAGAAGATCAAGTACAACTCAGCCATAAAAAAAGATAAGATATTTGTAACATTTGTAACATGGATGGGTCTTGAGAGTATTATGTTAAGTGAAGTAAGTCGGATGGAAAAGGACAAGAACCATAGGATTTCACTCAAAGCAACAAATGAACAGACAAAACTTATAGATGCAGTCAAAAGTATGGTGGTTACCAGAGGGGAAGAGAGTGGGGGAGAGGATGAAGAGGCTCAAATGTATGGTGATGGAGGGACACCAAACTTCAGGTGGTGAGCCATTTCTGTCCTGTGACTACTGTTACTACAGCATAAAATCTGAGGTTGACATCATCATGAATTCTTCATACCTTTACCTTATACAGTGTCAAAATGTCTCTTTATGTATTTACGATGAGAGAGAGAGAGAGAGAGAGAGAGAGAGAGAGAGAGAGAGAGAGAAGATGGCCCCATTTCTAATGAGGACAACACTATACTTACTTTGGGATAATCCAATTCAAAAAAAGTTTCCAAGTTGTTGATGAGATTGGGATCCACTCCTTTCAGTGGTTTCAGAAGAGACACGCCTGGGAGCTTGCTATATGGCTGTTTGTCAGTTGCCTTCTTGTTGAGGTGCAATCGGCTACAAAGCAAACAATGTATACATTATTTCTGGAGAATATATTAGCGCCAAATCTATATATAACATACACCAAGTTATCAAGAATTACTAAATTCTAAGTTAAATAATTTTTAACGGACATTTTTCTAAAGGGATATCTGAAAATGAAGGCAAGTAGAACCAGGGAAGCTTCCAGATTAAGGAAAACCAGAACTAAGCAGAAGCAATACTCCAACGAAGGCCGGAACTTAAGACCGCTGCCGATTGCTGTACTAGCAGTGCCTAGAACTATGCTGGGCATACAGCAGACATTCAATAAATACACGGTGAGAAAATGAGTAACAGTGTTAGTCCACACATTAACTGCCCTTCCTCCCGCACTGCCATCAAACTGGCCAAAAAACTATCAAAACAGTGTGTGTGTGGGAATCGAGATAAGTAGCAGAACTCCCAATATTCACAAGCCGCAAATGGTAGGGTTGGGTCAGGGGGAAGTTGAAAGTAAGAAAAAAAAATCTCTGTGATGAGAAAAATGTCTACTAATGACACTGGAAAACATGCCAGTGTCATCAATTCCCAGATAAGTTGGTCGAGGTTCTCAGGGCTGGCCCATCCCAGGGGTATTGCAGCACAGGGCTCCTAATGAGGGAAGCCATGCCATCAGAAAAGAGAGAATGTGCCCCAGTTACTGTCAGGCTATCACAATAAAGAAATGAGATGCCATTCGGCAGAGTGGCGAAGTTCTAAGGGAAGTCACCAAAGGCTGCCTCCCTCCTTCTCAAAAGCAAGTCTCCAAACTCTCCACAGAGGCTAGAACATTCATGGAGCCATCTGCAAGCTATCGTAAGTCACACATTCTTTCACATTTCAGTCGCTCTGAAATCAATGGGATCTTACAATCGCTGGCAGCCAGATAGATGGGAGTCCTAAGGCTGTAGCATGAAAACCAACCTATGAGACCTGTAGAAGACCAAGAAAACACCAGCAGCATCAACGCCTCTTAGGTTGGATGAAATACACCATTAATCCATGAATGACTCCTGAAGTACACCAGTGCCACCTTCTAGAGCAGTTGGCCACAGGCTTGCTCCCAGCTAATTAAGGCAGAGAGTTACCATAGTAAACACCTAATGTTTCAGGTAAGGCCATACCAACATCCTTACAGAAATAAAACAGGTTACCTACAATGAAAAAAATTTACACATGAAAGACATTTAAAAGACGGTGTATAGATTTCATAGCCACACCAGCAAATGCTAAAAACATTGGAGCACGGCCTACAGCAGTGCTGCCCAGTGTGGTCCACTGTACGAGGTGCTTTTTATTGGTCTGGGATGAGAAGAAATAGAGAGAAATCATTTAGAAATTTTTACAGCAGTTTGACATGGCCAGGCCATCCAAACACGTGATCAATAACTTATTTTTATTGTAGTTTATCAAAGTTATCAATGCATAACAGATAGGAAAGTTCTTAAAGGACTGATCCTTTGCCACCAATAGGTTGGAAAACACTGATCTACAGAATTGATCAAGAGGGCTGGATAGAGGTTCAACCATGAGCTAAGATGTATATAGCCACAAAAATGACCACTATTCCATTTCTAACAAAATAGTAGACTGAACGTCTAGAGAGAAACCCACCCAGTACAGAACATCTAGATTGCTGGGGGGGGGGGGGAGTTTTAGTAATACTTAATTGAACTGGTAAGATAGCCACCACATGGTTCAAATCACAAAAAATATTAAGAAGTTCATGTAAGTCTCCCTGTTTCCCATCTACCTATTCCTATCACTACCTCCCCAGCACTAGTAGTGTCTTGCTGATCTTTCTAGAGGTTTTCTTAATATATATGCAAGCCAAGGCATGTACATATATATAAAGCCTCATATAACTTTATACTGTTCTCCCTCTTTTTAAATACAAGCGCACTGAAAGCATGTCTTTAAATACATGACTGCACTGTTAGGAAAACAAGGCTAGCCTCCCAGACAGAAAGAAGAAAACTCTAAGTCAGTGAGTGCTGCACACGCTACATGCCCCGGGCTACCTGTTGGTCCCTGATGACCTAGGGATGGTGACAACCTGAGACCAGATTCACAGGAAATCTGTGAAAGGCAAAGTAGAAAAACCTTGGCCCACAGAGGAAAGATGGGGAAGCGGTCTCTTTCGGACTCAGTCTTGAGCGAAGAGGAACAGAAGGGAAACGTCTCTCTGGAACACCTAACCACGTGGCTCTGGAACCCAGGATGCAAGCTTCCTGTGTTGCTTGAACTAAACAATGAGAGACCATCACCTGTGACGATGACTATATGAAAGAGACCAAACGGTGTCTAGAAGTAAAAATTAGGATCACTGACGTCGGAAACTCAGCAGGAAAGACAGAAGACTGCCTATTTAAAGGAGAACTGGAGAATAGGGAATCTAGACTTGAAGAAATTAGCCAGAGTGCAGTCCAGAGAGAATGAGCTACGAAGACACTGAAATCATGGAAGAGTGAGAATTTTTATCTCTTGGTCCCACTGATGATCACTAGCTGCTATTCAGCTGTATCAAAACATGCACTCGCGGCGATGACCAGCTACAGAGAAACCTCGCCCACCGACACACTGCACTCAGCAAGGTTTTAGATGAAAAACGAGGATAATTTCAACAGTGCTCAATAGCCCAGTGCTGATCCTATTGCTCCTCCCTTCCCCTTCTTCACTAAGACATTTTACTTTACGTGCTAATACAGACATGCCTCCTGACCCTTGAAGAGCTTCTCCTATCAAGCATGCAGAATTTTCTCAAAGACTCATTCTGACTCGCCAACAACAATGAAGCCCTCAGGTGTGTGGTGAAGAGAACTGATGACAGTACCATTTGCCTGGTAGCTCGAAAGTGGCCTGGGTGGTACCGTTCTCCAAATGGGCCAGTTTGATGAGTGGCTCTGCTTAGGGCCAGACGAGGCTGACTGCTTTTCAAGCCAGTTTTTATTTAAGTATCTCAGGTCACGGTTCTGCAAGACCTGAACAGTGTGAACTTGAGCTTACTGCACCCACACATTGCACAGGACTGTTCATGGATGCCCATTTCTACCCTTATATTCTCCAGGTCCAGCAAAACAATGATACGTTGTATGTTCTCAATTTTAAAAACAATGTAGAGTAAATGAAGAGTAACTAAATAAATAGATATTTAGCGCTCAGAAGGTATGGTTATTCTAGAGATAAAAATACTGGAACCATCTACTTTTGGTAAATACACATAAGCTCTCCCAAGTACAACATGCCCTTAGCAGGTGGCCACAAATCAGTATCACTAATATCATAGAACAGTAATGCATGAAGGAGACTAAGAGTGAGCGAGTGACCAGAGAAGTGGGAATTTGGAAGGGTTCAAGAAAGAACAATATCGAATGTCAAGACAAGTACTGAAATGTCGCCCTGGCTGGGTGGCTCAGTTAGTTGGAGCATTGTCCCGTATACCAAAAGGTTCCAGGTTCAATTCCAGGTCAGGGCGTATCTAGGTGGCAGGTTCGATCCCCAGTCCAGGAGCATATGGGAGGCAACCGACTGATGTTTTTCACATCGATGTTTCTCTCTTTCCTCCTTCACTCGCTCTCGAAGCAATAAACATATCCTTGATGAGGATTAAAAAAAAATGAACCAAAATGTCTACTGGACTGTATGCATGGTGACCTCAGAGCACTCTGCGCAGGAGTAGGTAGGTAAATACATGTTAAGAAGAACATGAATGGGAGGTGAGATGTGATAACAGTGAATAAACACTAGTTTCTCTTGAAACCTGACAGCAAATACAAGGGCCAAAGACTAACTAGATGGAAAAGGGGTTTCCAGTTCAATTTTTCATTATTTTTAACTTTTAATACTTGAGTATATAGGGTAAGGGGAAAGAGCTAGCCAAAGGGTAAAGAGAGAGAATACAGAATAATGAATGACACATTAGGATCCACAGTGTGAAGTAGGAGTGACGGTAATCCGACCAGCACGAGGGTAGGTGTAGAAGAGGTTCTCCCAGCCAGGGGTGACAGAGCTAAGTATAGACAGGAAGTACTGCCAGGCAACTCTGTGGGCTTCGCGGAGATCCGAGCCCATGAATGTGCAGTGGTACTAATCCAGGCTGTGCGATCACCCTCTGCGAGACTGTGAACGTCAAGAAGCTATGAATTGTGAGGTGGGTTCAAGATCAGAGGGCAGGTGACCTGAGGTGGGGCAGGACAATGAAGTGATGAATTGTGTGTTCTGGGCCAGGTGGAGAATTAAATGAAGCCACAGGGCGGAGGCCACCACACCGTGAATAAACAGCCTCGGGCTGTTGCTCTCAACCTTGACTGCACCAAGGAAATCACTAGGAGAGTCTAGAAAACAAAAAATTCCGATGCCCAGACCAATTAAATCAGAATCTCTCGGGTGGAGACTCAGGCAGCAGTGACCTCTCAGTGACCCAGGAAGACTCGACTCCTGAAGGATTGGAGAGGACTGAGAAAGATTAGCAGTCATGGGATGGATGGAAAATCAGAAGCCCGTGAAGAAACAGGACCAGAGGTGTGAGAACGTGGAAGAGCAGAGAAGAGAATGAGTAGGGGCTCTCTCCACAGTGATCTAAATGTTGCCAATAATCAGAAACTTAAGATTCAGAACAACTGTAGAAATTCCTATACGCATGCCCCTATGGATCACTTCCGGGCTATTCTTAGGGTACCACACCACAGGCTGTATATTCCACACTGGCGTAAGCGCCCCGCCCGGAGGCAGACTGTCTGGATTTCCGTGCCAGCGTCACAGCTGTGCTGTCCTCGGGCACGTTACTTCTTCACCACAAGTCTTTGCTGGTGTTGCTGTTTTTTAAAAAGGTGGGTAACACTCCCTACCTCATAAAGCAGTTCTGAGAAATGAGATTCAGCCACAAGGTAAACATTCAAGGACAGCTATTATTGGTAATTTTTAAAAACTTGGCTAATTTTAAGGACATTTTCCACCTAATGTAACTTCTCTGAATTACCGAAGTTCTGATAAGAGATTTAGAGATGTTGACCATCGATGAGACGTATATACCAAAATAGAAGAACTAGAAATTTATATATTTAAAGGTTCATATAAATTAAAATGTTAGGCCATAATATTGATTTTTCAAAAAACAATAAAGCCGAGTCTTGTGTACTAAGAAAGATTAAAAAGGGAAGGGGGATTTGTCAAAAGCCCTAAATCAAGGTAAACACAAATAACAGTCAAAACATGACACAGAACACAGTTAACACAGAGATCAAATTACATGCAATAGTTAGGATAAAATTATATTCAAAGTTCAAATTACACCTAATATTTAGGAACCAATTTAAAGTTCTACAGACATCATCCAAAATGTAAAAACAATGCAAGGATGAGAGTGAGAAACATTAAATATCATAACTTATTATCCAGTGAAAACGACCTGCTACTCGTAAATTCCTTTTAGCTGAGCTCTCCTTTTAAACTATGAGATGTATTCTCAGTTGGACAGTGGTTCTGCATAGTCCTGGCTCCTCTTAATTCCTGTTCTTCAGACTCTGACTAGAAATATTGGGTTCTGCAGCCACAACAATCCCCATTCACGTGGCTCTGCTGGAGGGAGAGGCTGTCACTCCCAGAGCTGAGAGGCAAAGGTAAGATCATTTCCACAGGTACAATGTATAAGGTACAGGTACAGGTACAATGTACAAAGTACTGTAATTACTAGTTACTCTGTAATCCAAACAATGCCACCTTCTAGTAGGGAGATGCTCTGAAGGCTTCCAGAGAGAGTGTATCCTGCCATGAAATCACCACTCCTACCTCGCACAGGCCCCAGAGCAAAGATTACAAGGGAACGCCCCACCCCACGACCTGGCAAAGGCTCTTAATCCGTGGCAGCAGGTGCCAGGCATCAGAACCAGCAAAACATACTTTGGAATTTTAATAATCATCTTAGCCCTCTTGAAACAGAATCTGCCTCACATGTACGTCCATTTTGACTTTCAGAAATTTGATTTTGTGACGTTTTCAGGAACACATCGGGTATAAAAGGAATGGATCTCTGACCTATATGGCTAGTCAACTGTTTTGATCTGTTTCCTTTTTAAAGAATGAAATGATCCTGAAATGTAAGTGAGCAATTCTCGGGAGATAGGAAGCACAGTAAAATGTCAGTATGTGTCATTTTCCAGAGGAATTATTTCTAAATTGCATTTTAAATCAGGAGCTGGAATCACTGTCAAATGAAAAAAATCCTATTCATGTAATTGAGGCACCTCACCTCCGGGAGGGAGGGGGAGGGGGAGGGGGAGGGGGTGCTCACCGCACATGGCTGCCGGGCTGTGTCCCCCCTGCCAGCAGCAGGGCCAACTGTGCAGGTACTGTTCCAGTCAGGGTGTTTCTGACAAGTAACTTAAGTCCAAAAGATCATCAGGGATGAATCACAGACAAAAGAGAGAGCCTTCGGGGTACTGCTTTGGCTGGTGCCCTAGAAGGTTATCTATTCAGGGAACACTTCAAAGAAGTACCGGGGTTGGTTCTGTGGGATTTAAATGCTTTAGCTTGATGAATCCTAATCGCCTCCCTGCAACTTTCGAACTGACGGGATGGTCTTACTCATCCTAGCTGATGTTTATCTTCTAACATCTCGGTCTCTAAAACAGTTACTGTCTTTTTCATCATTTTAGCTTCTTGCTTTATGCTTCTGATCTTTTCACGCACCTCCCCACTCACTCACACAACAGTCTGAACCATTGTTCAGTGCTCTGTTTTACAGTTTTGTGTTCTAACTGGGTTTTGAGCGGGAGGGAAGCCTGGTAGGAAGGGAAGCCCTGCAGAGAGAGGGTGCGCTGTGCTCTCCCCCTCCAAGCCTCTGCGGCAGCCTTCACACCGCGTTCCACCTCCCACAGGAGGCACAAGACTCGCTCCAGGCTTCTAAGAATATGGATTCCCTGAGGGCAAGGTCCACCTTGCTTAACAGCCCCGGATTGTGCTGTTATTACAGTTCTGCCGCGTGATTCACTTGAAACAATTTATCTGACTCTGGGAATTTATCTCCGCTGCATGCAACCAAGCTTGTTAATATTTCATGTGAAATTAGGTTGACTGCTCTATCAGCAGGTCCCCGGCTTCACACAGGCCGCGCCAACCACTTCCAACGGCGAAGGGCTTCTGTTGCTGTTACTCGTGACTGCGCCCTGGAAGGCTGTGGCTGTGTGTTTGTCATCGGTGATGTGTCACGACTGATGTTACTTCCACGCAGCCCTTTTCTTTTCCAAAATGCTACTGCGGCCGGAGGGCTTCGCCAGCAACACAAGATTCCCCAGAGAACACAAAATAACCGATAGTGACTTAAGTTTACCGGAAAACACAAACTATTTCTACCAGATGACAGGCATACATACTGCAGAATACAGAAGATTCCTCACCATGGAAAACAAATAGGTAGGAGTTCTTTAATAATTTTGCTCCCCCTCCCCAATAACCCACCCCCAACTCACTAACCCTTTGGTGACAATAGGTAGCCCTAGTGTAAGGAAAATAGAGCATGATGTTTTGCTAATAGCAACTAAATAAGAAAGGCACTCGGCAGAAGATGCGGTCCCAGCAGGCCGTGCCCCCAAACACAGAAGACCCTCAAACATACCATAAACTCAAAATCCCCTCTTTTCAAATCAAGAGGAAACTAATGGGACTGGTCCGATCCTCTCCTACACAATTCCCCAAAGCTACTCTTTTAAAGCCGAAAGTAATGTCTAAATTAAACTGTTTTTGTGTCTAAAGCAAATTTCTGTGGGTGGAGGAAAAGTGGGGGACACTCACTATGATCTGCATGTCAACCAACTCAGGATAGCACTGGGCTCCACATTCCCCAAAGGACAGATCTAAGTGTAAAGATTAGTGATAGCAAGATAGCCATTCCCTTTGGAAAAGCTGGGGGGGGGGGGGCAGGATGGAGGGGAGGATTCAGGTTTTTAGGTAAACAAGTTATTGCTAGAGCCCTGTTTCTATTTACCTGGCAATTAACTAGAAATAGAT
This sequence comes from Myotis daubentonii, assembly GCF_963259705.1. NCBI lineage: Eukaryota > Metazoa > Chordata > Mammalia > Chiroptera > Vespertilionidae > Myotis > Myotis daubentonii. The sequence goes on along the minus strand of NC_081850.1, from coordinate 64,445,513 downwards.
AAAGATTCCCTTTGGTCCAATAAAGTTCATTAAAGTTCATGGCCATTGAAAGCATCCCAAATTCTGACCATCCACCTCAAATCACAGTGGCCAAATGACAGCGAACTTATGAATGAGCAAAATATCCACCATTTCTACTAGAAAAAATTCAAAGATCACTTATTCAATAAGTAATAATGAGTGCCTGGTTGACATCGGACATACAACAGTAAGTAAGACACTATCCTTACCCTCAAACACTTACAACCCAGTTGGGAAAAGAGACAACTGAACACATTTACCATTTAGATGGGTAAAAATCACGGTGCTATGGAAGGACATAACCTTGTAAGGAAGTAAAGTCTAAAATTGCTTGAATGAGTAGGAATTAAACAAAAAGAAAGGGGACCGGGGTGTGGGGCATAGAAAGGAAAGGAAAGGAAGGAAAAAGAATTCTAGAGAAAATACATTGCATGGTTAGGGGAATGCCAGTCATTCAATGTTGCTGGAGACGCAGGCACAAGGGGGTGGCTCGGATCCTGAAGAACTACACATGTCTTATTAGGACTGAACTGTAACCTAAAGGCAATGGGGAACCATGGTAAGATTTTATGCACATGCTCTCAGATTAGTGCTCCGGTAGGATAAGGCTAAATAAGAAAAATAAAGTAAAAAGGAAACAAGGCTGTAGGAAGACACACCGGTAAGCAGAGATAGTTTTAAATAATCTAGGGTAGAGATAATGTGTACTGAACCAACATAGGAAAAGGGAGGGATGATGAACCCACAGTACCATTATTGAATAGTAACACTGAATTACAACTTTCATTTTGCTTATTGAAAGCAGTCACAATCTAGTCCAATTGGTATCTTCCCAGGCTCAAGTCAAAGGAGGTCAATTTCCTCATTCATTCGCCAAAAAGTGGTCCTGGTAGCAATGATTTACCAGGAATTTTTAAAATGAGCAATACTTGACTATTTAGTCAAGGGCACTGACCTCTCCCCTTAGATTGTCAAATAAATAATGTCAGCCCGACCGGTGTGGCTCAGTGGCTGAGCACTGACCTATGAACCAGAAGGTCATGGTTTGATTCCCAGTCAGGGCATATGCTGGGTTTGGGGTTCTATCCCCACTGGGGCTGGGGGTGGGGGGGAGCGTGCAGGAAGCAGCCGATTGATGATTCTCTCTCTCATTGACGTTTCATCTCTCCCTCCCTCTCTGAAATCAATTTAAAAATATGTATGTATTTAAGAGGGTATGCAGCGGGTAGTATAGTATAAAAGCTGCAATACTAGAAACGTTAGCAAAGGCAGAATTAATTTGAAAAAAATCTCCAGGAAAAGGACCTCTGGTTTACTAGAGGGTAGTTAATATTTACGGGTCTAAGATGTATTTCCACACAGGCCTGGCACCTCCAGTCAACTAATAGAAAAGAGAGCGCCTAACACTAAACATTAGGACAGGAAGTACAGAGGGGGGAAATGATCATCTGAGGAAGGAGAGGGATGGGGAAGAGAGAGGGGAGGAAAAGTGGGGAGATGGAGGAGAAAAAAGGCAGGGGGTCTTACTGAGATCCTCTCGTCATCCAGCAATATGCCCCCTGAAGAGCTAAAAAAGGAAGAAAACCACTGTTTCCAAGCTTTTATATTATTTCACCACAGCTCCCCGCTCCCCCCAAGCTATCAAACCACATTAGCTCTCAATAAGGGGAGTAACTCATAAAGGTCACTTAACCAACTCTGCCCTCTGAGGCTATAACCATTGTTATTGCTAGGAAATGAGAAATCTTGGGAATAAGAGCCTTGAATTTCAAAGGCTCTAATCTGAATATTATTATCTTAAACATTCTAGCCAGAAATCCCACAAAGGGGGATTTCTAAAATGTTATGAAATGACTAAGCATCAGTTTAATATTAACACTGGGAAGGAGCAAAGCAGTAGGTAAAAACATCAGTGAGTAGATATAGTTTCAAAATATTAAAAATCATTTCCTAGCTTCTAAGTGACCTCATTATTGTAACTGCAGGCTTATAGAAACTCTAAAGTGAAATCTGAACAAATAATTTCATTGACTAAGAACTGTTCATTGTATTAGTCACATTCAGCCTCATTTTTCAATACAGATCAATACTTTGCTCTTTATCTCATTTAAGAAGATACACGACAATAGAACATCAAATCTAAATTAACTAGATACCATAACACACTGCATTTAATCTTTAAAAATAACCAACCGGTTATTTTGATTTTTCTCAGCAACTTTACTACAATATTTGCATTAAACACTTTTTAACAATCAGGAATCTACAGATGAAGCATCTTGATCTGAAAACCAGATAAGGAGCCATATAAATTTTTAAAAAATAGGCTCAATTTCCTCCAGGTGCAAACACAAGGTTTTCTAGGAGAGTATAGATAAATGCTTATTTCAATTTATTTATACTTTAAGTTATTTCAAAAGAATTTGAGAGGACATAGAACACAGGTGTAGAAAATATTCTAAAATAAAATGCAGAATGTTTAGCACCATATTGTAAGCAAAACTGCCATTGTTCTTTAACTTTGCTTGTCAAAATATTGATATATCAAATTTGCAATTTTACTAAATACACTAGAGAGAAGGAGAGGGGGAAAAAACCTTAGTTCTCGGCTGAAACATAACTCACATTAAACTGAGAAGTATCTTTACTTCAGTAAGAAAGGAATAAAATCAAACAAATAATTTGGAAGGTGGGACAGAAGAAACTTATCAAAAATAAAAAGGTTAAGATTTAATTTCTACATAAGTTAAGCTCTTGATTATTTGCTTTATGTTCGGTTGTCCATTTCAGAAAGATATGCACAAGATTCCTTCAATTAGCTAGTCATTATAATCTGTTAAAAATGAATTGGATTTTCTTTATTCTATTTTCACATAATTTTGGGGGATCTTGTTACTGTCAATAAGTATAAGTAACTTTATGGGGTATTAGGAAATAAATACAAAGACTCTCTACAGTAGCTCAACCAAGGTAAATGTTTGCACTATTCTCAAAAGCTAGAAGTATTTTAAGAAAACTTTACTGGTTATCATTAAGAATATAACTTAAAACAATTCTGGAGCTGTCTCAAGCCTAAACACTCCAGATGGTTACTGGGGATATCAGGCTACATCAGTAGTGCTAACTTCAATTAAAGAAATGTGACTGAATCGTTATGTGTCCATAAAACAGAGGGAAGGGGATATATATCATGGTGCTATGCTGAAAGAAATCAATTTCTCCAAACTGAGCTGTAAATTTAACAATCCCAAATAAAAAACAAGATTACTTAGTGTAAATAGAAAGGTTCTAAAGTTCATTTTTAAGTAAAAATGTGTAAAAAGCCAAAAAAGTTTGCAAAAGTGTAAGATGGAGCTTGCCTTCATTAATTAAAACAGTGGATACTGGAGCAAGAACAGATCAATGAAACAGCATTGGGAAAATTGAAACATACCCAAGTATACAGAAGAATTTAGTCTATAATAAATACGATATTTCGAAACTGTAGAATAATCAAATAATCATTCAATAAATGATCGTGGGAAAACTGGCTAAATATTTAGGTGAACCTAAAATTACGGCTCTAGATCTCTTAACAAAATAAAATATTGAGTACATTAAAGGGTGGAATATAAAAAAAAAAAAACCTGAGAAAACTCAAATACTAAATAAATATATTTATCTCTATATATAAAAGCCTGTGTCCCTCCAACTGTCAGCCTGGTAGCTATGACACACACTGACCACCAGGGGGCAGATGCTCAATGCAGGAGCTGCCATGATGCGCACTGGCCATTTAAAAGGAAACAGCACCAAGGACCTGGTGGCCACAAACCAACACTTGGCTTCCCCCAAGGGGGACACAGGCCCCCGCCACCACCCTGGAGCGACAGTGCACCAAATTGTAGCCGATGCTGCCAAGACCCCATGGTGCAAAATGCGGCCCCCAGCCCAGCCCAGCCCAGCCCGGAAACGCTGTGGGTGCTGGGTAATGACGTCACATAGCGACACCTGGCTTCCTTTCCCTAGCGACTAGGAACAGGACTTGCTTTATAGTCAGGTGCAAACATTTCACACTTTAACCAAATGTCTGTGAAGCGTTTTCCCGTGCCTCATCTCATTTGATCCTCACAGAAGTCCTGGAGTAGGTAGATAGGAGACTTGGTAGAACCCTATTTTCTTTTCATTAGCCAGAAAACAGAGATTTAGAAAGTTTAGAAACTTGACCTGACTGAAAAGAAGAAATGGTGGAACTTGAAAATGACTTCAGGTTTTCTCACTGCGCAGAATATAGTCAAACACTGCTGCAGGTAAATATTTTACCCTTTGTTCTCCCTGAATGATCTACAATAATAATCTGCTTCATGTTGATATTTACTGCTGTGTTGCTGACAATTACCTGAAAGAGAAGTTGGAGTGCTTCACTGGGCTGGAAAAAGTTTAGCTAAATCAGAAAACAGGTCTAATTAAGCAAGTTTATCTCTCTATATAAAACTCTCACTGGCACCAATCACACACATGTGTTTCCATCTGCCATTGTCGATCGTGAATTTGGTTGACACTTCTATTATAGAGAAAGGGCGAATGGCGATATTAAAATATTTCTTCTAATTAATTTCCTTTCAATGTGCACGAATCCATTAGGGACACTAATACTATAATAATGGGGGGGGGGGGGAAGATATAAAAATTACACCAGAGTCAGAAAACATTAGAAGACTTGACTATGTAACACACACAGACACACACACTTTTCTCCATGTTAAATATGTATACAGAACTGAAAGAAAAAAAAAACCCACCAAAAAATACACCACCAAAAAACCCTGGGAAAAAACAGTAACAGAAAGAAACAATATTCATATCAAAAAAGTCAACTCAGGAATAGACTGTAGCACAGGCAAAGGATTCTCAGCATGTAATTTACAACTACATGTAACTAACATAAATATATGGAAAGTGTTCCATGGAATTAATAATTAAAGCAATGGGGAAAAAAACACACACTGAAAACAGTAAAAAGCCTGGTATTTAGTAAGGGAAAATGGGGACCATCAGTCAGTGTTACCAGGTCTATGAATAGATACAACTTTCCTGTACAGCAGTAATTGCCAACCTGTTTCATCTCACACACATAAACCTATTACTAAAATTCTGTGGCATACCAAATATATATATAATATATATATTGCCAATCAGACCCAAAAGAAAAGGTATAATTTTGATTCATTCACACTGGATGGCTATTGTTATGTTGGCTGTAGTCATTTTTTTCACTTGACAATCTAAGCGAACAGAGGTCAGTGCCCCTGACGAAATAGTCAGGTATTGCATGTTTTAAACATTCTTGCAGCACCCTGGTTGAAAATTGCTGCTGTAGAGCAAGATGTATGGCTGCTATAGAGCAACATGTATCCAATATGTGTCAAATGTGCACCACCAACAGCCCAATAGTACATCTTTCAGAAATGTAAACTAAGGAGGTCATCTCTCAAACACGTATGCATCTGAATGCATCAATGTTGTTTGTAATCTTGATGAATGAAACAATGTAAATGCCCATCAATAACAACAAATACATATTAGCCATCATAATGAAAATGCCATGCATCTATTCAAAATGATGCAGAGCTCATACATTTATTAATATGCAAAAAATATTCATGACATTTTTACGTGGAAGCTCCATGTGAAAAGCTGGATGTCTTGTCCTTCAATCTTATTTCCAGCACCTAGAACAGTGCCTTGTACAAAAGAGCCTACCCCAAAGCATTTATTCAATAGTTGAATTTTATTATTATGATGATTTTGTACATATTTTTTATTGATTTCAGAGAGGGAGAGGGAGAGATGGAAACATCAATGATGAGAGAGAATCATTAATTGGCTGCCTCCAGCATGGCCAGGATGGAGCCGGCCACCTGGGCATGTGCCCTGACTGGGAATTGAATCTCGACCTCCTGGTTCATAGGTGCATGCTCAATCACTGAGCCATGACGGTCGGGTTAAACAGTTTAATTTTAAAAGCAGGTTACAGAATAATAATCATAATAAAGTCCCTTTCTCTCTCCTTCCCTCCCTCCATTCTCTTTCTCCCTGTCCCCAACAGAAACATAATTGGAAGGGTAGTCACAAAAGATTAACAAAGTAATGTAATTTTGATTGTGTTTAACTTTTTTCTTTATTCCTCTCTGTTGTGTCTAAATTCCTTATATTAGCCCTAGCTGGTTTGGCTCAGTGCATAGGGCATCCGCCTGCAGACTGAAGGGTCCCAGGTTCGATTCCGATCAAGGGCACATGCCCAGGTTGCAGGCTCAATCCCAGTAGGGGGCGTGCAGGAGGCAGCCAATCAATGATTCTCTCCCATCACTGATGTTCCTATCTCTCTTTCCCTCTTCCTTCCTCTCTAAAATAAATAAAAATATATTTTAAAAAACAAATTCCTTATATAGAAAGCGTTTTTTATTTTTATGACTGGAAAAAGAAAAAATTGTTCTTAAAAAACATATATATAAAATGAACTCCAGAATGTGTTTAGTGACTACAACTAACAAACTCCATACATGAAGATCAACAACATCCAAATGGCATGTTTTCTTTCATCTTCAAAGAAATATCAATGTGTGTTGTACAATGAAGCATCTTTCTCCAATACCAGGAAATGCCACACTATATTAATGAAATGCAGTATTTCCAAAAGAAAAAAAAATACTTTTTCTCTAGTAAAAAGTGAAGAAAAAGAAACAAAAATTAATTTCTTAATGTCCTTCCCATCGTTTTATATACCCTATTCTAGTTGGTGGTAAAGATAACCATGTACAATCTTTTTTTTTTTTTTCCCAGCTAAAAAAACCCAGTGAATCCATATGCAGAATATGGCCTATGCGAGTCTTTCATTTCTTTGTGAAGGTTGATTTCGGTTTGAAAACATGTAAATAATTGAAATATAAAAACTAGCTACATACCCCATAACCCTGTTTATTTTATTCATAGACTTGGATTGGAAATAACCTTATTCAGATTTTGTTATGTCCCTTCTGGAATGTAAGCTCTATGAGGACAGGAATTCTGCCCTGATCATGCCTGTGACCTCAGTGAATAGCATCTAGGCCTCAAGAAGTACATGTTGTTAATAATGAAAAGTTTGTGTGTGTGTGTGTGTGTGTGTGTGTGTGTGTGTGTGTGTGTTTAGGTGGCGCACATCTGAGCAAGACAATAAATAAGAAATTAGAATAAAAGGAAAGAAAACCACACTGAAATGTATAAGCTGACATGATTCAAGGGTATAAGGCCACCTCGGAGTGGACAGGCACTTGACACCTATCTGAGGGCACAGAGCTCGTCTAGGAAGAAAATCCACAGGGAGGTTTCCAGGTGGCTGTGTGCACCTCCCAGAAGATAGAAACGATCACCACAATAGAAATGTGTCCCAGGTCAAGGGGCGGGGGAGGGGGGGCGCGGAGAAGACACCATACATCTTGGCCCAGATGAAAAAGCACACGAATCCCCAACAGTCAAACCAAGCAAGCAACCTTCCGCCACACGTAAGAAGAGCATAGCTTCCTTTCCCCTGGCTGTGCAGTCGCCTGCAGCCCAGCAACCCCCTCCCTCGCCACTTTTCCCTCCCAAGGACCCCCCCCTACACCCTGCTCGTCCAAAGGGAGAGAGAATGGGGGAAACACTGAGAATTAGCTCTCTGTACCCCCACCCAAGCCCAATCCCTCCCACCCTCGCCTGTCCCTGAGGCCCCGCACCCGCCACGGGCTCCTCCAGCTGCCCCTCACTCACGTGTAGATGATGGACATGAAATGCATCAGCCACAGCACCAAGAAGAGGGAGAACCCGAATAAGGCCATTCCCTCCAGGGCCAGGTCCAGCAGCGCCATCCCCCGGCCCGGCCCGGCCTGCTCCGGCCGTCGCCGCGGACAGCGCTCCCGCAGGAGGAGGACAGGGTAGGCGCCCGCGGCGGGGGCGCAGGAGGGGAGAGGAAGGTGGGGAGAGGAAGGGGCGGAGTGGGGTGGGGACGGAAGGGGCGGGCAGGGCCTACGCGCCCCCGCCCGCGCGCACTCGCCCGCGCGCTGCCCTGGGCGCGCTCGCGACGGCGGGCGCTGCTGTGGCCGGGCTGGGTGGTCAGCGTGGCCGTGGCTCCGCGCTCCGGCTCGCCTCCCCTATGCCCTCGCGGCCGCCAGCCGGGCCCTGCGCGCCGGTGCCCCCGTCGCCGTCCCGCCGCCTGGCTCCGCGCCGCGCTGCTCCTGCCCCGCTCTGCTCTGCCGCCGCGGCTCCGTGCTCTAATCGAAACCAGCGGCTGGCGCCCCGACTCCCCGGCGATCCCCGCCCCGCCCGGCCCCCGCCCTCCGCAACCGCGGCGCCCGCCCCTCCGAGGGGCGGTGCGCAACGCCCCTCCCCGCCCATCCTGCCGCCTTCGCGCCGGCTGCGTCACCGAGGCGAGCAACCCCCGGGCGGCTTCTCCTGCGGGATGCTGGCCGGGCTTTCCCCTGGCTTCTGTCTCCGCCGCCGCCTACCTTCCCGCGTCGGGCCGAGGCGCACCGGGCGGCCGGCGTTGCAGCCCTTGGCCACCCTCCCTCGGCGGCGGCGGAGCGTGACTCTGTGTCCCACTTGGAGGCCGCTTTCCCTCTGCCCCGCTCTGGTGTTCCAGAGAAATACACTGGGCTCCAGGCAGCCGCCGGCTGTCTCGAAATCCAGTTCCCAACGCTGCGTCCGCAGCCTGGCCGCGGGCATCCCTCCGAGCGGCGGAGGCCCTCCTCCAGGCCACGTTCCTGGGCGCAGGGGTTTCCCGTCGCCTGCCCCCTACACGGCCTTTAATGCTGTGGAGCCTTGGATCATAACGGACCTGAGTAAAGTAATCTGCTTGTGCCTCGCAGATCTCTAAGCATCTTAGAGGCTGTGTGTAATAGAAAAGAAACTCTCAAACACAATGTAAAGAGTCCGTCATTATTGAATTCCCTAAGAGTTACTGTTCGGGTAGCCATAGGTGGCTAATGAGCGCTGGAAATGTGGCTAGTACCGAGCTGAGATGTGTGATGGGTGTCAACCATACACTGGAGGTCTGAGACCACCTCCTTAGTAAATTTTAAATTGATTACGTGTTGAAACAATAATATATTTGATATGTTGGGTTAAATCAAATAAGTTAGTAAATTAATTTCGCTGTTCTTGTTTAACTTTTTAAATGTGGTTTGCTACTAGAAAATTTTAAATTACACAGGCTCTAAAAAGCAAAGAAAAGGCACTCTGGATCATAAGGTAACAGTGTTTATCTTAATTTAAAATCAGTCCAAGGAGATGTTTTAATCTAGTACGAAATGTTTCTGTTTGTTTCTTTAGCCCAGATGAATTTATATTGTTCCTTGATTGTTTCATGTTTAGACAGTGTTTATTATTTCAAGTGATTTCCTTTTAAATAATCCATTACCCCCTTGAGAGATTTCAGAATTGAATTCAGTTTTGAAAAGAGTTTATTTTATCAGTGAAGTTTATAGTAGTTAATATTGATTAAATGAGCTACCTCAGTCTCCGGTTAAATGATAAACTACAATCAGGAAAGAGTTTAAATTAAGGTCTCTATTGAGAACCAATCCTGGACTCGCTGTACTGTTTGTTTTATCGGCTTTAACATCAGTGAGAAAGAATAGAGCTTAGAAACCAAACTCCTATTGTTGATTGTTATTGATTGGTAAGTTAATGTTACAACAGGGTAGTGTATTAGTATTGAAATAATATTACAAATGGAAATTTTAAAACCTCACTGTTGCAGCTAATCACTCCTAAGACATTTTAAAAAAAAAACAATTTAACCTGTTTTAACATTTCTAAAATGGAAATGTATCTCACAGTCAATGAAGTCTTACAATTAATTGGTGGGTGTGTTTTCTTAATCATATATAAAATCTCATACATTGCATTTTACAATTAATACCTTCATAGATTTCATGAACTACATCAATTGGTCGATTTAAGCATTTTGTTATATTCTTCATTTCTCCAAAACGTTTTTGGGAACCTCCTGACAAAGGATTTAATGCAGTATGATCAATTACATGGAAAATGAAGCCAAAGAATGGTGAAGAAGCAGATATTCTTAAGGGTTAACAGACTTGCTATCATTGAGCATAATCGGTAGATTAAAGATCAGCTATGTTGTACTTGAGCCTAGTTAAACTTGGTCTATCTGAAACTGTTGCTAATTTTAAAGCAGCAGTTTTAGAAAACTAATGTTAATTTTCTAAAGATACAATAACAGTGTAAATTTCTTCCATGTAGTGCTGACAGGAGTCTAACTAGCAAAGACCCTGTCCACTCCTCTCACCTTTAGTAGTTAACATTGTTTCAGTTGTTTGTCTAAAGGGCCTCTCTTTTAGAAAACTAATTCTACCAAGTTCAGGGCTTCTGACTTTTTCCAATGGAAATCCAATAACAGTATATATTAGAATTCATACAGCTTAAAGAACAATGTTTCTAGAGGCAAACAAAATCCAAATCTGACTGTCATTGAATGGCCCTAGATATTTTAGTTTATAAAATCTAAACACGGAAAGAACCCAAAATGTCTGGTTCAAATCAAGTAATTGAAACACATTATTTACTTGAACCAAACTCAAACCCAAACAATTTAATTATAGCTGATTCTAAACTGAAACTGAAATGAAAATGTATTGGTTCTTGTCCCATGTCCCAGAAAAGAACAGAAGGCTCCGAGAACACAGGTCCATAATTTACTTCAGAGAAACAAAGCAATTAAACTTTGGGAAATTGATATCCTTAGTTACATTTTATTCAGAATGCCTAAACTGTATTATAAAAGTTCCTGTTACTTTTTTTTTTAAGTTATAACATTTTTAATAATCATGATTCTTGACTTGGGTTGTATCTAAGAAAAACATCACCTTTGGTGAGATTTCTAGATAAATCAAGTTTAAATGTGACACTGAAAAGCTATGCACAGAAAAATGACGGAAAGAAATTACACCACACAGCTATGAGTATTTGTCTTTGAGGAATAAAATGTTGATTTTTAAAAATTTGCCTATTATATTGTTGACTTTCTATAATGAGCATTATTGTTTTTATGATGAAAAGTGACCATTTTTCTATTTTATAAAAAAGTTAATACATGATGAAAACCATATAGAAATTTTGTATACTTTATTATTTTTTTTTAAAGTATGAGTGGTGCCCTGGCCAGTGTGGCTCTGTTGGTTATAGCATCGTCCCTTACACCAAAAGGTTGTGGGTTCAATTTCTGGTCAATACCAGGTCGCAGGTTCAGGAGGCAGCCAGTCGATGTCTCTCTCCATCTTTCTCTCTCTCTCTCTCTCTCTCTCTCTCTCTCTCTCTCTCTCCCCCCCCTTCCTCTCTCTAAAATCAATAAAAACATATTTTTTTTAAAGGTGTATACATTGCCCTAGCCAGTTTTGCTCAGTGGATAGAGCATCAGCCTGTGGACCTAAGGGCTCGATTCCAGTAAAGGGCACATACCTAGGTTGCAGGCTTCTTCCTGGCCCAGGCCCTGGTCAGGGCACATGCAGGAGGCAACCAATCAATGTGTTTCTCTCACGTCTATATTTCTGTCTTTCCCTCTCTCTTCCTCTCTCTAAAAATCAATGGGAAAATATCCTCCAGTGATTATTTTTTTTAAAAAAAGGAGCATACATCAAAACCCATAGAATGTACAGCACCAGGAGTGAACCCTAATGTAAACTATGAACTTTGGGTGATGCTGATGTGTCAGTGTAGGTTCATCAACTGTAACAAATGTACCACTCTGGTACAGAATGCTGATGTTGATAGTGGGGGAGGCTGTGCATGTGTTGGGGCAGGGAGTATCTGTACTTTCTGCTCAGTTTTACTGTGACCCTACAACTGCTTTGAAAAATAAAGTCTATTAAATTACTGAGTGCTCTGTTAAAGGAAAATTAGTGGAAATGCTATGTGTCTGAATAAGTGAGATAAACTAGTTTGTCATTAGCTCCCAGGGCCTTGCACCTTCTAGGCCAGCTATTTTCAACCTTTATTATCTCATGGCACATATAAACTAATTACCGAAATTCAGCAGTGCAGCAAAAAATATATTTTTTTTGCCAATCTGACAAAAAAACAAATAGGTATAATTTTTATTCATTCACGCCGGACAGATATTGTGTTGGCTGTTGTCATTTTTCCATTTGACAATCTAGGTCAGTGCCCCTGACTAAATTGTCAGGTGTTGCATGTTTTAAAAATTCTCGTGGCACCCCAGTGTGTCTTCCGAGGCCCAGCAGTTCAAAATTGCTGTTCTAGGCACTCCCATATTTGTTGAACGAGTGAATAAATTATCTGTATTGAGGAAAGTCACTGGAAAAATTGCTCACTTTTCTCCTTCGTTTGCTAATACTTTAACCTTTTCTTGTTGAAAACAACCCCTCTTCTGTGTTACAAAATTAGATCAGAGTCAGTGTGAGAGTAACTACATATTAGTTCACCTAATCACAGCCTGAAGACCTGCTGCAAAGCCCATGCTCTACTTGACAGTCAATAGCATATTTTATGTCAATATTGGACATAGTTTCCATGTTTGTCATTATTTTAAAGAATCTTTCATATATTAAACATTTTAAAGATCACAATTCAGTTCCTGTGGTTAATGTGTTATTTTTAAAAGGCATGCATACTGTAAATTTTCAGCTCTATAAAAACTTTTGAAAAAACAAGTTTGTTTTTAAAGGAGATCCTCAAGGAATTGGGTGAATTTGAAATTTCAAAAACAAAGTTAGAATTTATCTGAAATTTGTGGTGCTAATGCCAAAAGAAGCTATTTAATTCTTGTCCTTCTCCCCCCACCCCCACCCCCCGAAGCATTTTTGAAATTAGAAAAATGTCTTACCTACTTATCAGCTCAGGTGCTTAACTTAACATTAGTTTTGTTACCCATGAAATTGCCTTCATTGTAAAATGCCTTCAGATCCTCAGATACTGTGTTACTGTGAATCACCTTCAAATGCACAAAGCTTCTAGGCAAATAGTTCAGGGCCTCATCTGATAAACCACTGTTATAGTGTGTTGGCATGTATGGGTGTGGTCCAGGGGAGTGCCTAGAGTTCACTAGAGTTCATTTCATTCTCAGCTGTTTTGCCAACTCATATCCAAATGACTAATTAAAATGTTTTACCTCATACTCATTTGTCTTTTCTTTTTTTAAAAAAAAAAATATTTTATTGATTTTTTACAGAGAGGAAGGGAGAGGGATAGAGAGTTAGAAAGATCGATGAGAGAGAAACATCGATCAGCTGCCTCCTGCACATCTCCTACTGGGGATGTGCCCGCAACCCAGGTACATGCCCTTGACCGGAATCAAACCTGGGACCTTTCAGTCCACAGGCCGACGCTCTATCCACTGAGCCAAACCGGTTTCGGCTCATTTGTCTTTTCAAATGGTATATTTGATTTTGTTTTAATCCAAAGTGTGCCAGGTTGAAGCACTAGTGTACATCGTAAAGCAAGCTAAATTTAAATATTTAAAATATTTCCAAATGTGTCATGTGTAAATATCAACTATTTTCTTGTTCAAAGTGTTTTTAAATTGCTTTACTTTTAGATAAATATTTATGACTCAATTCAAATTATTAAAGTTTATAATGTTAAAACATTTACCTAAGCTGTGAATGTGTGTAAACAAACTTGGTAACTTTATTGGAGAGAGAAGCTCTAATATTTATTGAATACAGGGAGATAAGTTGTATGCCAAGCAAAGTTTTAAAGTATTAACTTGATTTTTAAAAAAGTGATGAAATGTATAACTGGAAGCCAAAAAGATTAACTACTCAGGTGACATATCTGATGACTGAGGGAGCTGGAGTTTGGACTTAGGACTATTCTAATCCTAAGCCAATGCTCTTTATATAAACAAATACAATATTAAGTCAATTTAAACGATATATGGTAGATGATCAGTCCTCAAAGTTCAGATTGCAAAAGTAGATTCAGCTCAGTGTTTTTCAGTTTGGTGACCATTCTATAGAAGTCATAGAAAATATATTAAGAAGACATAGGAAAATATATTAAGAATAGATCATATATTTTATGCTAAGATGCACTGGCAATTTAAGCACCTGGCTCTTCTTTACCGTATGTTTTGCTTCAGTTAAGAGGAATTTCATGAAATATACTGTCATTTCAAAACAATTTACCTAAAAGAGTAAACAAGTAGAAAAATTAAAAAACAATAAGAAAATGAAAAAAAATCTGTGTCCTTGTGTATTATCCCATAGTATTAAAGACACTATAATTAAAGTGTGAATTTAACTTTTACTAAGGAACAAAGGCTGTAGATAACCTGGATCTCCTGAGTTTGGGATCTCTACAAAGCACCTTCTATCTTAAGAATGCTCTGTTTTAAGGTACAGTGTAGACTACTGGTTAAGCACATATCAACTGACGGTTTGAATCCCAGTTCTACCATTTCTTAACTATATGAACTCTGTTGTGAGGACTAAAGTGAACATGTAAAGTATTTAGAACAGGTCCAGGCAAATGTAAATTCTATGAATGTTTTATTATTATTCCTTAATAGAGTTCATTCATTCTAATTTCATCTAGATCATTAACTTTTGTTTTCTCCATTTCTCCCTTTACTGTTTCTACCTATACAAAAATAAAATTAACTATACTTATAAGTTATTTTTAAAGCAAATCAGTCTCTGTGACAGAAACATACAACACTCACAATTCTGTTTATTACATAAACCAGAATGTTCTATAGAAACCATCTTCTTGATAACATAACTGGCTTAGTCAATTAGGTACAAATGAAGTTAGATGACAATTGTATGGAATAGAAAAATTATAATTAAATAGTAAAGAGCAATCAAAGATACTTTTATTCCATAAGAAAAATAAATTTTAGGCATTGAAATAAAATATTCTACACAAGCAAAGCATAAGATTTAAAAAGGTATTTATATATATACTAGGGGCCTCTGACATGTAAGAAACGTTGATATTAAATAAGTGCTAATGCTATTTTTGGTATATTTAATATACTCAGAATACAAATCACCAAGATATCAGGTTTAACAGAAGGCAACGTTTTCAGAGTCTAGTTTACACAATAGATGACAATATTACTTCTTAGCTCAGAATTGATAAAAAAAAAAAAAGTAACATTTGCCTGAATGAGTACCAAACTCACAATGAATTTGTGAAGATGAGTCCTCTACCAAGCCTAATAATTTCACGTTCAGAAGTCATATCAGATTATTTTTAAGCCTTTACTTCATTGTGGTTATAAATTTGAAGTGCTATCTCCAATGGGAAGAAGCATGAAACAGTACATGGTGCAAGTCAAGGAAATAGAAACAACCATTGGGGCCTCTTCTATACTAAGTTCATCCCTGAATTCAATCACCCGTTTAAATTATTTTGAGATCATTTGGGTTCATGTGCTATCATTAATGGTTAGTCACCATACAATGGAAAATATTGAGCAGAATTATTTGAACGGTCTGTCAAGATGACAAAGTAAATGAAGTAACAAATCCAGTTACTCCTTTTCCTTTATTCCTCAACAAATTTGATGAAAAGCAAGTGTGTTCCAGGAGCACGCTGTCCTCATGCTTTGGATACAAAGTTCAAATGATAGAATTTTTTTTCCAAAATAGATATTAGAATGCAATGTTACGTTCAAGAGATATGAGGAGAACTGTTTGGGACTTGGGAACAATTGCTTTTCTTTAGGAAAGTCTAGAAAGATTTCATGGAGGAGTGCTGGATCCAGACGAAACAGTAAGAGGTTATCAGGTAAAGAGTGAGAAGAAAGCAGGGTGTCCACTGTGGTTACTTTTCGAATATAAGTATTTGAAACAACTGAGCAATCCGGGGGAGGAGGCTGGGAGACAATCAGAAAACAGTCTGGATGAATACAGTTTGCAAAACAGTGATGTTGGTTCACTGATAAACTCATTGATAGGTATGTAATTGAAAATCCAGTTACAGGGATTTAAATGATTGTCTAAATCAGGACACTTGAGAAATAAAGGGGCACCACTGACAATCAGGCTAGGAGAACGGTGTAAATGGAGACCGTCCTAGGCAAATTAGCTGATCAAACACTATTGGCACAGGAGTCAGGCAAGGCTCAAGCGAGGCTCTTGCTCCATCCTTCTGGCTCTGTCAGCTTTGTTTTCATGGTTGTAGATGGCAGCTAACAGTTATCTGTACCTAATGGTTTTCCCTTCGCACGCAGGAAGAGAAAAAATTCTTAGTTATTCACAACCACCTAACAAAAATCTTAAGTCTCTCTCTCCCGCAGCCCCCAACTGGAATGCTCTTGATGCCGCTTGCTAACTGATAGTAAGGATGGTAGTAAAGGTAATCACCCAAACTGATGGCAGTGATATATATACTGGGGGAAAATCGAACTAAAGGGATAATAACCACATACTGTATTGAGTTTTTCCAAAACAATGGAAAATTTCTAGTTAGTCTTAAAGATGAAAAATCCCAGTTAACCTCTTTCAGTGTTTGTTATTTATTTTAAATATCAGCTTTACTGAAATATAGTCACTTAACCATAAAATCCACTCTTAAAGTATACAATTACGTGATTTTTATATCACAGAGTTGTACAACTATTACAACTTAACTTCATAACTTTTTCATCACTGCAAAAAGAAACTCCACACCTATTAGCAGTCATTCCTCATTGCCCCCTCCCCTAGCCCATGACAACCAGTAATTTAATTTCTGTCTATAAATTTGCTATCCTGGGCATTTCTTTTTTAAAATATATTTTTATTAATTTCAGAGAGGAAGGGAGAGGGAGAGAGAGAAATTTCAATGATGACAGATGATCATTGATGAGCTGCCTCCTGCATGCCCAACACTGGGGACAGCCCAAAACCCAGGCATGTGCCCTGGCTGGGAATCAAACTATGACCTCCTGGTTCATAGGTCAATGCTCAACCACTGAGCCACGCCGGCTGGGCTATCCTGGACATTTCAGTAAAATAGAATTATACAGGCCAGGCTGACCCACTTTCTGTATTAGCTCCATTTCCCTTCCACTTCCGAACTTTGGCCAGATAC
Source organism: Myotis daubentonii (assembly GCF_963259705.1). Taxonomy (NCBI): domain Eukaryota; kingdom Metazoa; phylum Chordata; class Mammalia; order Chiroptera; family Vespertilionidae; genus Myotis; species Myotis daubentonii. Next base: position 64,428,434 of record NC_081850.1, on the reverse strand, counting down.
GCTGACATTGCCAAGGGTAATAACATTTATCACCTTCGTTTATCATAAGTAGTAATTCTCTGTTCTGTGGTACAACATAAAACCAGAGTGACAGACAATGGTCAGATCATTTAGGGCATAAATTTTAGTCTAAATTTTAACATAGATCTGAAGTTCTGGTCATTGTTGCAAGATGCAAAATAGAGATAAAAGGTATAACTTGGGGAACGGGTCAGAGAAGTTTTAAATTATTTATTTAAAATACATGTTAGGCAATATAAATGAACAAACAAAACAGAAAGACTCAGGCACAGAGAACACACTGATGGTTGCCAGAGGGGAGGGAGGTAGAGGGACTGGGTGAAAAAGGTGAAGGAATTAAGAAGTACAGAATGGTAGTTACAAAATAGTCATGGGAGGTAAAGTGCAGCATGGGGAATATAGTTAGTAATATTGTTCATAACTATGGTTGGTGCTAGTTGGGTACTGGAAATATCAGGGGGAGCACTTTGTAAAGTATATGATTGTCTAACCATTTTTCTATACACCTGAAACAAATATAAAATAATACTGAATATAAACTATAATTGAAAAAAAAACATTTAAATACATGTTAGGGTACAAATCACATACTTATTAATTCAATCATATTCATTTTACCTAAATCTTCTGACCTTATTTATTTTCTTTCTACTTAATGTTACTAGTTGATAATGTTGACTTAAAATTCCAGTTATATTTTTTGTTTCCACTTTATTTTGTATTTCTAATCACTTTTTATTTATAGATTTTATACAGTAACATAGGACATGAAGTTCAAATGAATTAACTTCTACCACATACTTGAATTTACTTAAACATCACACTGGGATGGTGCATATTATTTGCTACATTTTTAAATAAAGTGAAAAATTGAAGCTATAGATGTTTAATTGGCTTGCCCTCAGTCATTATGTAAGTAGTGGAAATGGGATTTGAACCTGGATCAGTGTGGCCCCAGAGCCCTTGCCCCTCCCCTTACCTTTTATTCCATACAACCAACACATAAACTCATTCTCAAAAGCCCAAGGTCTGTGTTCTTCATCACATTCTAAAGATGGTGAACATATTTATTTCCTTTGGCATAATCTGCCTTCACTTGTTCATTTTCTGGCAGGATAGAAACCTGAGGCCCATTAGTTTAAATCCATCATAAGCTTTCAAAATACAGACTCTTATTCGCCAGGTGACAGTGGCTCCTCCCTCAACCCCTCTGAATGGTTAGAGCCTGTTCTTCCTGTGCCAATTAAACATGGGTGATTCAATTGGGATTAGGAGCGTCTCATCAGACCAGCTGGAGAGAGCGGGGTGGCCTGCCCTGGCTATACCCAAGTCTCCTCTGCAGAGTTGCTCTCAGTTACTAAATATTACCCCACGTCTGTTCCACCTTCTATGCTCCCCATCTCAGTGAATGTCATCACCATCCATCCTGTTGCCTAAGTTAGAATCCTCTGAACCATTATTAATACTTCCCTTTGCCTCATCAGTACATACAGGAAATACCAAACCCCCTTTCCTTAACTTTTATGTAAAATTAATCACCTTCCTATTTCAGGCCACCCCTTTCTTAGGGATAGTAGTGATAATTTTTTCTCCTTGCCTCCAGCCCATTCCAGAGTGGTCACTCCAAAATACAAATCTTGTTTTTCTTTTTCTTGAGGTATATCTTATTAAAGGTATTAACTTAGTAAAGTACCCAAATCTTAAACGTATGACTTAATATTTTTTTAAATATGCATTCCAGATTAAGATACAGAACATTCTGGCACTACAGAAGGCTCCTCATGCCCTTTTGAGTCATACTCCACCCTTGAGGTAACTACAACTCTGGCTTTTATCACCACAGATTAGTTTTGCTCACTTTAAAAATTCATATAAGTAGAATCATATAATAAGTTGTGTGTGTGTGTGACATTCAATGTCTGTGGTATTCATATGTGGTATGTATAAATAGTTTATTTTTCTTTATTGCTATATAGTATTTAGTTCTATGAATAAATCTCAATTTAATTACTCTTTTTACTGTTGATGGATATTTGGGTTATTTGTAGGTTTTAGGTATTATAAATAAAGCCATTATAAACATTTCTGTACATATCTATTGGTTGACACAAGCAAGAGGAGCATCATCAATTGGCTGCCTCCTGCACAGCCTCCACAGGGAATCAAATCCACAACCTGGGCATGTGCCCTAACCAGGAATTGAACCAGCAACCTCTTGGTTACTGGGTTAACACTCAACAGTCAAGCCACACCGGCTAGGCACAAGCACTTATTTTTGTTGGTAAATAACCGAGAGTGTAATTCTGGGTCATAGAGCATTAATAGGTATCCTATATAATAAAAAGGTAATATGCAAATTGACCCTAATGGTGACATGATCAGGAACGACCGGTTGCTATGACACACACTGACCACCTGGGGGCAGATGCTTAACACAGGAGCTGTCCCCTGGTGGTCAGTGCACTTCCACAAGGGGAGCTCCGCTCAGCCACAAGCCAGGCTGATGGCTGCGAGAGCAGCGGCGGTGGTGGGAGCCTCTCCCGCCTCCTTGGCAGCGCTAAGGATGTCCAACTGTGGCTTAGGCCCACTCCCTGGACATCCCTCGAGGGCTCCCGGACTATGAAAGGGCACAGGCCGGGCTGAGGAACAGCAACCCACCTCCCCACCCCCAGTGCACGAATTTTCATGCACCAGGCCTCTAGTTGTATATAAGAATTGCAGTTACTCCACATTCTCATTAACTCTTGGTATTGTCAATCTTTTTAACTTTAACCATCTGGTGACTTAAAAATCTTTCTATGACACCCCACCTAGATAGAGTCCAAATTCCATGACATGATGGGCAGAGTCCTTAATAATACGACTTTTGCTTATCTGTTGAGCCTCATCTCTCACCATTACCTACCTTGACTTTTAAGCTGTAGTCATACTAAACAACTGTGGCTCCTTGAGTGTTCTTTGGTTGGTTGATTTTGTTCTCCTGGCCTTTGCACTTACTCTTGTGCCTTCATTTCATTTGGATAAGTCCTTCTCACCCACCGAGTCTCAGCTTAGCCAGTAATTTTTAAACTTTCCCAATTTCCAAGGTTCAGTTAAATTGCCCTTCAATGTTCACCCAGTTTCATGGGCTTACTCTTTTCTTGATATGCATCACATTGTATTGTAATTGCCTGTTGACTTGTCAGTTTTTCTGAGGGCAGGAACTGTATCTTGTTGACAAGTATGGACACATAATAATTCGTTGAGTTAATGAACAAATTTAATGAAGGAAATAACTGAGTATCAGTGGAATAACTCAAATTATTATTAGAAACTAAATTCCCAGGCTGCTTCCAGGTTAATATGTTGATTTCTAAATTTCCATTCCTTAGGTTGTGTTTTTGATAATCGATAGTGAGGGAACAATCACAGTAAGTACTAAATAATCCCATAGAATTAGATCATCTTAAATCTCATCTTATTAAATGACTCAACAGGGGATGAGCATTTTTCAAAACACACATGCCTCCAAAGATTCAGTTCTTGCAATTTGCAACTAAGGCAGAACATTAGAATAATCTGTAGTGTTTTAAAAAAATACTGATGCCCAGAGATCGCTCTGGAGTTTCTGATTTAAGCCAGAGTCAGTCTTTCTGAAGCTTGCCCACCGTAAAAGAGAATAGGGCCACAGTCAGAAAGTTCTGGGAAGGAAAGTGATTTACTGACATGAAACAAGTATAGGAAAGACAGTAATAGTATTCTACAGGCTTCTTAGAGCTGTGAAACTATGGGGTCTGTATGTTTGTACTAAACTATGATTTTCAATGGAAAACCTCCTTTAAGGTAGAAAGAAGAGAATCAGGTAGGAAGAAGAGAGAATAATACACTGACCAGGAATCAAACCGTGACCTCCTGGTTCATAGGTTGACATTCAACCACTGAGTTCTTTCTTGTTGTTCTTCTTTTTGAGCAGTAATCATAATAAACTTGAGATCAAAGAAAGCAGAAAGTAAATGACAGATAAATTTAAGGGCTTCCAAAATTTTTTCTCTACGTTCTGTAGCTAAATCTAAGGTCAGTGTAAGGGGGGAAGGCAAAAAGTGTGGGAGATTTCCCATTTCTTTTAAGAAACAGGTTTCCTAGGCACACAGCTTCATAATTTTGGAATATCGGAGTCTCTTCTGAGGACAAACATTAGTGCATAAAAATGCTTTTTACACCACCTGATATTTTTAGTTCATTATCCATTTTGAATGTGTATTGCAAATGTCTCATAAAGGTCATGGTTGCTCATCTTTCAGTTTTTATGGAAATTCAGATAACATTTATTATTTTTCTCATGTCCCATTTTATATTGTAATAGATCTTTGTGCTTTTCTAATTAATTTCACAAAGAATACTTTAGTTCAAATGCTATGTTCTGGCTTGTACAGATGGAGTGAAATAAATATAGACCCATGTACAAAAGGTTAATGTCCTAAGTGTGTGGCTCAGAGAACCTCAGGCTGGCAAAATGCATGCGGATCATAACGCCATTTCACCTTGAACAGGATTCTTACTCTTTCAGGGTTTTAGATTTCTATTCTCTAAAATAAGAAGAGACTGGACCCAGGAAATACATTTCTTTTTTTCCCCACTGATTTTTAGAGAGAGTGAAAGAGAGAGGGAAAGACAGAGAGAAATATCAGTGTGAGAGAAATACATTGATTGATTGCCTCCTGCACATGCCCCAACCAGGGCCTGGGCCAGGGAGGAGCCTGCAACCAAGGTACGTGCCCTTGGCCGGAATTGAACCCGGGATCCTTTGGTCCACAGGCTGATGATATATCCACTGAGCCAAACTGGCTAGGGCCCAGGTAGTATGTTTCCATTAGAGGAGAAAAGAGTGGCATCTGAGTTATGCAAGGAGCAGTGAATCATTCTCCCATCTTCGCTTTCATTCAAAGTCTAAGATTTTATTACAGTTACTATTCTTTCCCCCATTATATTTTTAAAATGGATTTTTAGAGAGGAAGAGAAAGAGAGAGAGAGAGAAACACCCATGCTAATTGAACCAGTGACCCTTTGGTGCACGGGACAATGCTCAACTGAGCCACACCAGCCAGGGCTCCCCCATTATCTTGAATGAGAACCACTAGCTAGAGTATCTCTGATCTAACAATCTATGGATACACAAATTTCCAGGCCAGAGGTGAATAAAATATTAATACTGTATATAAACAAAGAGGCTGGTATGTCAACCTCACATATGTGGCTCAGACTCAGGCACGCTAAGAGAGTGACTGCACAAAACGCTCAGGGTGAACACATATTTGGTGTACCCGTTAACCCTGTGTTCTAGCAGAGCACATGGAAGGCCATGCCCAAGCATAACTGAGGAAGCATTGTGTTGGAATCCCAATGCCCACCTGTCTTTTCAGCATGACTAACCCAAAGGGAGGGGCTAAAGGTCTTTTACTCACCATCAGCCTGCTCTGAGCCTGCACTTAGTGTATCTTCCTGGTACCTGGAGACAATGTAAACAGGATAAGCAGGTCGGACAGAAATACTGTGTAATGGTGACTTGTCTTTTTTTCTCATAAGGTCTTACTGTAACCATGGGGCCCACACCACAGACATACTAACCAAACATACACACTTGTCAGAAACATGTGCATTGGCCTACCACTCACCAACACACTAGGGCTCCATCCAGTACACATAAACTCTGTCCTAGCTAACACACACACTCTCCCGCTCTCTTGCTCTCTCTCACACACACACACTTATATTTTATCCAAACATAAATATATATAACCTATCCCTATACAAACCACTTTTTCAAAAACATATCCTATTCATAAATAGGTATACATGTCCCAATAAAATGAAACCTTCTGTTCCATCTGTTCTAACAAACATTCTGCACAGAATTCATTCTTTAATTAACTTTTTCAATATTTCTTGAACTGCACTGGATGTCATGCCCTATAGTAGCTATTGGGGAAATAATGGTCAGAACCACCTGTCCCAACCTCTGTTGCAAAATCTACTAACAATGACTTCTCTTGGGATATGGAGATGGAATTATGAAAGAGAACTTGAGTAAATCGGAAGAATTGGTAATGTGAATTAGGAAAGATACATGATTGTTCAATAATTTGGGATTGGTTAGTCATTTCTGCTCTCGTGTTGAAATGGGAGCTAGAGAGGAAGCAAAAATTGCAGGAGCACACAATTTGACATAAGGCTAGGAGAGAGCTTTGGTCCCAGAGAAAACTGGAGATGTCAATGGAGTCCAAAAAGGTTAGATGACGGCATCTCCTGGGTGTCTGGGGCAGCCCTGGATCCATGGGTGTCCGTGATGCTAAGGTTCCAAGATAAAATATATGACATTCAAATAAATGTTAATTCCAGCCAGAAAACAAAAAAATTAGCATAAGTATACGTTATGCACTAGTGAGACATAGACTACAAATTATCCATTAGTTATTAAAATTCAGATTTAACTGGGAATCCTATACTTTGAGTTGCTAAAGCTGGCAACCTTCCATGATGCCAATGGGAGGTGAGAAAGCCAGGGCTCTCCATTTTGTGTAACTGGCCTTTTCAATTGACAAGTAAATAGAAAGGACGTAAATGGAGTCAAACAGAAAAAGCCAGAGCCCCAGAGCTCTCCACTGGGTAGAAAGAGGCCAAAGGAGGAGGTCAGGACCAGGGAACCGGCAAGTGAAGATAAAGCTAGAGCCAATGACCGAGGGCCCATTCCTGGCATAGACCCTGTGCTACAGACCCTACAGTTGGGTTTTGTTGCCAAACCAAAATCCATTTCAGATCACGGGCATGTCTTAATTTAACATTTTGGGCAGATAAAAAAGGAGCCAGAAGGTATAGGTTCTCTTAACTATTCTAATTGCATTTTTGGCTGAGTTCTAGTTCACTGTGGGATTAACCTGTGATCTGAAATTTTATTCTTTTTCTAGTGATGGTGTATCTGACATGGTTTGTCTGCTAGCTCATTTTCATAGCAAAACTTCGTTTTAGAAAACTCCAACTGGTCTAAGAAGAAAAGGATGTGTTCTATACCCAGGACTGGCTACATAATTTGTAGGGCTCAGTACAGCGGTTCTCCACCTGTGGGTCGCGAACAATGAAAATACATCCTGCATATCAGATATTTACATTACGATTCATAACAGTAGCAAAATTATAGTTATGAAGTAGCAACGAAAATAATTTTATGGTTGGGGGTCACCACAACATGAGGAACTGTATTAAAGGGTTGCGGCATTAGGAAGGTTGAGAACCACTGGAAAATGAAAATGCCTGGCCCCTTGTTTGAAAATTGTTACAGATTTCAAGATGTTAAGCAGAGCATAGGTCGTCCAAGTGCAGGGCCCTATGCAATAACACAGATCATATTCCCATGAAATTTACCCTTAGTTATAATAAGAGAGATAAATCCGTATACTCAGAGCTAGGGATGGTGATGGAAGAAGTTTGGACTCTTTAGAACTCACAGGGAGAAGAGGAACTGGGCAGAAACAGGGAACACAGGAAGGACTGACCTTGGAATAGATGAATTCATCTAGCAGATCTCCTTCTTGTTGCTTTCCAAGTTTTTCCACCACTTTCATCTGACATGGTTTTAGAGTCTCTTTTAGTTTTGTTACCTCATTGTCCTTTCCCTCACCATCTACCTCACCTGTTCTGCCTCACCATAGAAAATCATGCTTCAGATATGACAACATAGAGAACAGTATGATGATTCCTTTCTTTGATCTGCACCCTACTCTTAATTCACAGTCTAATAATATGTTAGCCTTTTCAATAGCTGCTTCATGCTTTGGGCTTATATTAAGCAAATATGCTATTAAAACCCCTCAATCTAGTCCACATGAGCTAATCTAAGTCAGGACTTGAGTTTCTACAAGTTCTCTTTAAATTGAACACTTTGAACTTGATGGCTGCCTAATTTAAATTTCAGCTGGTTGGTTTCATACAAGCATTCCAGCCAATTGAGATCATTGTGGAAATGGATTCCGTCATGCATGGTTTTATCTATCCTTCCTGGCTTTGATTCACTTGCAGATTTGGCAATTCTGCCATCTATGTCTTCATACACATCCCTGCTAAAAACGGCAAACAGGACAGGGACAAGGGTAAACCAGATCCTCCACTTGTTCCCGAGTGACACAGACAATAATCCCATTCTAGGTGTGCTTCTGTCACATGTAAATATGTGAGGAATCATAAGAGAAACTATTTGACATTCCTTGAGAAGTAAGCAGTCTGAAGAATTATTTCAAGTGTTTTTTTAGGAAATATCACTAGAAGAAAATTTAAGTGCCCAAAGAGATACTGGTAGACATAAGATGTAAATTAAGAAGGAAAAATCAAAGGAGACAAAAAAAAAAAAATGGGCAAAGAGGAAGGATGGAATCAAAAGGAAGAACAGATGAGAAATCAAGACAGAGAGATAGAGAGACCTCGGTGACAAGTTTTAAAAGTCATGTGACCTTATTTTAAGATTTAGTACTTCCTGCCTCTGAATGCATAATGAGGCTAAAGAACCTCTCTTGTGATATAATCATTGGACTACTGGGCCACATCAGATAAAAATCAGCATTTCCTGGGGCTAATCCAAATTGACTTGGAACTCTTTAAAGTTTGGATTCTCTTCGATACAAGCAGTCATGCTCCTCTATCTTAAAAATAAAAAGAAGAAGAAAAGAAAAGAATGAACATCCTTCTTATTTTGATGAAATACTGCCAGGAAAATCAGCTGAGAATAATTGAGAAATTATTTTCTTGATTTCTTCAATTAGCAACCATTGCCTTGGGCATATAGAAAGAGTAACTATTAAAAGGAAGTTGAAGAGATGAAAAACTTCCTTTTAGTATCCCTTTCCTGTATTTGATATTAAGGCACTTCTGATTAAATGATATAGAATCAGATTTTATTCTTGTCAGCTTTTTCAGAATTCTACTATAGAAGAGGGTTAAAGTGAGGGCTCATTTTATTTTTACTGAAATGCCATGATCAGAACAGGTGCCCAGGACTCTCCTTTACCCACATTTACACATTTTGCTCAGTTGGGTCACCCATTTATAATGACCACTACCATGTCTCTCACTCTTCCATGGTGTTTCAAGACAACTCTTCTGTTTGAAATGTCCCTGCCTCCCTTTCTCCTTGGCTAATTGCAACGAATGCTTTAAAGCAGCGGTTCTCAACCTGTGGGTTGCAACCCCTTTGGGGGTCGAACCACCCTTTCACAGGGGTCGTCTAGGACCATCGGAAAACACGTATATAATTACATATTGTTTTTGTGATTAATCACTATGCTTTAATTATGTTCAATTTGTAACAATGAAATTGGGGGTCACCACAACATGAGGAACTGTATTAAAGGGTCACAGCATTAGGAAGTTGAGAACCACTGCTTTAAAGGATGAGTTTAAGCATTATCTCCCTAGAAATATTTCCTGACTCAGCTGAGTTGAGGCATATAGATGCCCCACCTGGGTTCCTGGATGTAGTAATATAGTCTCTCTTTTCTCTATGAGACAGAGTACTAAAGGCAGGAACTGATTATTGTTCCTCACTAAATCCTCAATATTTAACATAGGGCTTGGCACCTTGCGAGTGCTCAGTAAATTTGTAAAGAGGAGGACTAGGAAGAAGAGAGGATGGAATAAAGTAAAGAAGACAGGAATAAGTTATAAAATCCCATCCTGTGTGATGGCTTGTACAGTAGTGCCTGGAAAGAGTAGGTGGTCTTTAAAAGACTCTTCTAGTCTTATCATTATAGCCTATCTTTTAATTTACATATTTCTTCTATCTGAACTCTGAAAAATGACCCATGGTTCAAAGAGACGATAGATGGCCATTTGGCAGAGCTACACTGTAGATATTCAAGCACATTGATTAATATCATCCTGTTAGTTCAAGGAAATCTTCAGATTTCTGGGGAATGTTCAAGTCTACTTAGTGATGTTATTTATAACCTGTGTGTTACCGTGAAAAAAAAAAAAGTGTTATGATTGTAGTAGTTCAAAGAAACATAAAATAATTTAAAATAAATAATGAGGTAATTGAGACTGACAAAGCAATGATCAGAAAAATAAAGCTCAACTTTATCAGAGAGAATTTGGAATATGATAAACTTCTGAGGAGTAGTTTCAACAGGAGGCCAAAGGCATGCTACCCAAGTGTTCATCAGCATTTCTCAGCCCCTGCTTCTTTCTACTCTAAATGTAGCATATACTTTATTAGGAGGTAGAACTCAAAAGGGGAGGTTGAAATATCTGCAGCATAATCCCCTGTGACTATGGGAGCCTTTCTTTTGAAAAACATGGCTGCACACTGTCCCTAAGTGCTTCTTTAGTTACACCAAAATATAAGAATTCTTAATAAAGACCCAAAATGACACAGTCATTTTTTTTTAAAATATATTTTATTGATTTTTTACAGAGAGGAAGGGAGAGAGATAGAGAGTTAGAAACATCGATGAGAGAGAAACATCGATCAGCTGCCTCCTGCACATCTCCTACTGGGGATATGCCCGCAACCCAGGTACATGCCCTTGACCGGAATCGAACCTGGGACCTTTCAGTCCGCAGGCCGACGCTCTATCCACTGAGCCAAACCGGTTTCGGCGACACAGTCATTTCTTACTCAGTCATAGACTGGAGAATTTTTTCTGAAGATTGAGATAAAATTCAGAATTATAGCATCTGGGTTTTCAATACAACTGAAATACATTTAAATTAAAGGTGTTAATATGCCCAACCTTAAAGGCACTAGGAAAAGAAATACTCAGGGTCACCCCTACCCCATCCAAGTTAATATATGGTCACATGCCTTTGATGTGTCAGATTAAAGAAGAGCTTGGATATCTAATATGGCTCTCTTTCCTAAAGATACATGTCTGCATCTCCAAACCTCCTACTTTGCATGTCTACTGGAATGGGCCATCAAACTCTATATTTTAAAAACTGAAGTTCCAATTTCTAATCTTATTCCTAAAAAAATACTTCCCCTTTTCTGACTTTCTTACTTCTATCAGTGGTGGAAGAAATGCTCAAAGAGGATATTTCCCAGGTAAGGCAAAGGCCTAGTGAACAGGGACCTATCTGGTACAGAAGCTTCTGAGATCCAGGTAGAAAGGGAGACATTAATACCAGAGAGTTAACTGATGGAGTAAGGCGCATGAGGAGGCAGAGAGGGACAAAATTCAGAACACAGCTTTAGATCAGAGAATTTGCTTTAGACCAGAGGAAAGAGGAAGGAGATGGACTGATGAAAATAATTTCACATAATGGAGATGAGAACAGAGATTTAAGGTACTTTCTAATACCTTTTATTTTCTCTCTAAGGTATTAAATGAGGTCATCTTGTACGAGTGAAAAGGTAAGGTGGGTCACAGAAAGGGTAGAGAATTTGAAGAGAATAGAGAAATTGGAAATAATTGTTATGGGGAATAGAAGAGAGAGTGGACCAGTGATGTATCATGGAAGGCCAATCTATTTTTCCAGGTGGGTTAGATAAAAGGTTAAGGGGACAAAAGAACAGATAGTTTTATCAACACAGTAATTGATCTGAAGAGCTAAGAATTTAGGTTGGATTGGAAGAGACAAATAGGCTGGAAGAAAATGGTCTAGAAGGAGCAAGATTGAGAGAAATGGAAGATTGAAGCCAGAAGCAGGATACTAGAGTTTAAGGTTGTGGAGGTGGAGTAGTTTGGAGCAGTTGACAAAATCCAAGATTTGTCTATAAATGGGGCTGACTAGTTACATGGTGGTCATGGGGCTGAATGGTCAAGAAGTTGTTGGATAGATCACCCCGATGGATATTGTGGTCATTCATGGTGATTTTGGGACTGGAGATAAATGTGGGGATGTGACCAGGAGATAGTAGTTTGAGTCAATGAAGGGAGCTAGTATAACTAGTGGCCTAAAATTCAACAGAAAACAAATTTTTAACTAGTGTGTACAGGAGTAATAGTCTAAATTACATTGGGATGTAAGAACGCTGCTCTCTCTGCTGGGCCTTGTGGAGGATGGAGTATGGAAAGGCAGTAGAGGAAGTGGTGTCCTTAGGGGAGAACCTGTGTCAGTTATGATTGGAGAAGAGGTCACAGATGTAGAGGACTTTAGTTATCATGGTCCAGGGGTGGGAGTGAGGGGAGAGTGGGAACCTGGTATTGGAAGTGGTAGTAGAATATGTGGACCACTTCCTCCAGGGAACTTTTCCCACCAACCCAGTTTTTATTTGTCTCTTACTCTCTGCACTTCTAAATATTAATGTCTTCAAGTACAGAAACTGTAGTATTCAGAGAGTCTGAGTCATTGTACAATGCTGCCTTCCAGGCATCCTCTTAGATTCCGATGAAGTTATGCGTTTCCCTGAGTTCATATCCTATATTTCCTCAGCTGGTCCAGCAAGCTGAGAATGATCAACTTGAATGGGTAGTTATTGCACGCTCTGGCTGCCAAGATGCCTTAGTAATCCTAATGCATCCTGGTTCCTGCCTTTTCTTTCTTTTAAATATATATATAATTTTATTGATTTCAGAGAGGAAGGGAGAGAAGAGATAGATAGAAACATCAATGATGAGAGAGAATCATTGATTGACTTCCTCCTGAATGCCCCCTACTGGGGATCGAGCCTGAAACCCAGGCCTGTGACCTTGACTGAACTTAACCCAGGATCCTTTAGTCTGCAGGCTGATGCTCTATCCACTGAGCCAAACCAACTAGTATTCTTCCTTTCTTCCCTTCCTCTCTCTCTCCCTCCCTCCCTTCTTTTCCCTCCCTCTTCCTCCCTCCCTCCCTCCCTTCCTTCCTTTCTTTCCATAGCAGGGTTAACCAAAAGCCAGAGGAACCCTTACCAACAGATTCTCCACTGTGTCCGTCCTTTCTAAGTACTCAGACCTTCAGCACCGAAAGCAAGTGCACTGTTAGGATTTAGGCATGAGGTTAGAAGAGCCAAGAGCAACTCTTTTGCTTCCTCCCCTCCCCCCAAGAAATTCTATCAATCAGGTAGTCCAAGTATTTGGTCACTGGCACAAGTTGCGTATACTGTTCACAGCAGCAGATTGAAGTAAAGGCCATGGTCTAGAACAGTGATGGCGAACCTTTTGAGCTTGGCGTGCCAGCATTTTGAAAAACCCTAACTTAACTCTGGTGCCGCGTCACATATAGAAATTTTTTGATATTTGCAACCATAGTAAAACAAAGACTCATATTTTTGATATTTATTTTATATATTTAAATGCCATTTAACAGAGAAAAATCAACCAAAAAAATGAGTTCGCGTGTCACCTCTGACACGCGTGTCATAGGTTCGCCATCACTGGTCTAGAAGGTCCTGACCATCAAACCAACAATGCAAAGATGACTGGTGATCAGGAATTCACAGCCATTCTGATCTTACTGAGCTTAGGTGTCCCACCTGGCAGAGAGAGGGACTTGAGCTCTCTTACTGATCAGGCAGGAGAGCAATAAGCAGAATATCTTCACTATCACATTGAATATCTTCCATCTGCTGCCTATGGTCTTTCCTTCCTGTGACAATGGTCTGGCTCAAGGTTTCTGGGACGTGCAGCTGGCTATATCTCTGAAACAAATGGTTCAAGTTCTAGGTACTGGCTCCTCCCCACCTACCCTGCAGTTAACTGAGCCATTCATTCTCAGCTTTGTTCTAGGGCAGTGGTTGGCAAACTCATTAGTCAACAGAGCCAAATATCAACAGTACAACGATTGAAACTTCTTTTGAGAGCCAATTTTCTTAAACTTAAACTATATAGGTAGGTCCATTGCTATTAACTTAATTAGGGTACTCCTAAGGCTTAGGAAGAGCCACACTCAAGGGGCCAAAGAGCTGCATGTGGCTCGTGAGCTGCAGTTTGCCGACCACGGTTCTAGGATATGACAATTTATCATGTTGAGAAGATATCATTATCATTGCTAATAATAATAAACATTTATGAGAACTTATGTATCAGACACTTTATACATATATATTGGCTCATTTAATCATCTTAACAACCTTATCAGATTGGCCCCATTAGCCCCATTTTGTATATAAGGAAACTGGGAATTTAACTATACCCAAAGTCACAAAGCTAATAAGTAGAAAAGTAAGTCTTCAAAATCAAATATGGAGCTCTTGCTCTTGACCAGTACATTATACTAACTCGCTTGTTTTATACAGATAGGAACGGTATGTGGTTGTTGCAGATTGTATATTTCATTAAAAGAGAACTCTCCACAGGTAGTATGGGCTGCCTAAGTGAGGGGGGAAAATTCTTCAAGCAGTGGCTGGGTATCAGGGACAACACAATGGGTCTTCAAATCATGGATGATGGTGGAAGACAGTCAACTTAGGGAGCAGTGAGGTTGAAACTTAAGGGAACTTCCCAATGCCATTCAGTTGGATCCACTGGATGCTAACCTCTCCCATACACACATGTAGGATTAACACATCCAGCATAGCTGAAGGCATCCATCACTTCAGAGAGGAAAATACATGCTTTTATCATTCTAATGAGACATCTCTTCAGATGAAACTCATAATGAAACAATAGCAGGGGTGCAATTTCAACCACAAATAGTCAAGTATGTACTTGTTTCATGCTTGACCTTGTGTCATTCATCAGTCAGTCCACTCCTCCAGGGTGCACAATTGTAATCATCTTTACTGACATGTGTGCACTGGTGGGGGCAAGAAGGGTAGAGGGGAAGAAGAGGAAAGAAAGTTATACGTATCTGCCAGGTCCTCTGCTACATGCAGATTTTTTTGATAAAATCTCATTTAATCCTCATAGCAACTCCATCACATACACATGATCTGCACTTCACAGATTAGGAAACCAGGAAATCAATCACATAACCAATAGGGGTGGAACCTTGACTTCAAAGCTCCTGGGGTTTTTTTACTGTAGCATCCTGCATACTCATGTATGGGTGGGAGGGCTGGCAACTTCCACAAGGCCTTAATGAACAACAGGAGAAGCTGAGATGAAGTAAGTACAGCAATGTTTATTATGCCAAGGACAATTATATCCTTGATTCACTTGGCATGAACTGAATAGGGAGAGAGGCACAGGGCTCTGAGCCTCCCAACTGTATTTTTCCCTACTGTCCTAGATGCAGGCTCTACAAGGCTACCAACCAAGGCTTGCTGCCAAGTCGCTTTTATGCTTCTAATCTCTGGAAGCCAAAGTGAGTATAACCACAGCCAGACAGAACAATAACGACCCAATCCTTGCATAGTACTGGCCAAAAGACTGAAGCCCAAAGCGAGGTAAGGACTTATTCAAGGACAGGCCTAGAGTTAGGATGAAAGCTACAACTAAAACCTGGATCTTTCTCCCAGGCAGATTTTTCAGGTGACAATAGGGCCCTGAGAAATTGGCACTTCTAAGCTACATCTCCTTCATTCCTCAGTGTTCAAGTTCAATTGCATATTTCTGGGGATACTCTAGAAGTATCCCATATAAAAATGTCAGTGAGGATGAAGATAATATAGTTATGTTCAGGAGAAGTATTTATTTGGAAGTTAAACATCAACAGAACTAATATGAGGAGTGACTAGAAACCAGAAGACCCATGATGAAGTCTGAATCCTAAATTAGAAATGTACTAGGGTCTTCAGAGAAACCCTGGGCCTGGGCTGCTTCAGCGCAGGGGACCTCATGTGGATGGTGTGCCTCTCCACACCAACCCGTGTTCCGACTGATTTGTAACTCCCTGACCTTCCCATCAGAAATCACAATCAGAGAACACAGATCTGCTTCTTAAAACTACAGTACCTTCGTGGGCATGAGAAAAAGGTGCCTGTCCTCTGCACTCCTAACCCCTCTAGCCTAGTGAGCAGAGCATGGGCCAGATTTTAAAACCTATATATATTTTTATTGATTTCTGAGTGGAAGGAAGGAGGACAGAAAGAAACATCAATGATGAGAATCATAGATCAGCTGCCTCCTGCACGCCCCCTACTGGGGAGCAAACCCACAACCAGGGCATGTGCCCTGACCGGAATTAAACTGTGACCTCCTGGTTCATAAGTTGATGCTCAACCACTGAGCCATGGAGGCCGGGTGCATGGCCAGATTTCTGCCCTGACTCACCTCCAGCAGGTACTCCTTTGCACAACCCAACTTGCACAACCATACTGTGCAGTGCCCCCTTCTGTTCCTCCTTCAAAGAGCCCTGATACTTCCATCCATTGTACTTATAATTGCCCACAGAATCTTAACAACCAAATCAGGTGTGGGTGTAGGAGCGGGCGTTACTCAGGCAGATGCAACCCTAGTGGGAATGGCTCAATTTTAATTGGCGTTTGTTCCACTTATCCCTGAGTCAGAGTCTGACATAAACCCACTTCAGCTCCTGATGTTGGGGTCTTTCAGACTTTCCTAAATTTAAAGGTGGCATATGTTCTTAGCACCTTTTTTATTGAAGCAGTGTGTGGTACATATAGTTCAAAGGATGTCTGGTGAGATAAGGAAGGGAAAAGGGAAGAAGGAAGAGAAGGGAGGGAGGAGAAGAGATAGAGAATCCTCTGGACAAAGATCATGTCACTGTGATGATGAAGGATAGACTACCAGGATCAGCCGTGGGCCATCTGTATTCAGACAGCTGATGCATGATTAATTGCGCTAAATTGCATGTCTAGGTGGCAATGATCTCTATATGTCTCTCCTCCCACCTCCAGTCTGCAGGTGTGTAATTGCCAGACAATGCTTTAGTGGATGTGTTTGGCACCTAAAAGATAAGAACAGACCACTTAATAATATGCTTTCTATGCATGATGCTTTGCTCAAATAGTGAGCACTTATGGCTTCCTGAAGGCTAGATTCCTCCCAAATGCCTGGGTCACTGTCAACCACAGCATCAGCCACTGAGTGGAGGGCATTCCTAGTCAGTGCTGCCAGACCTGATGATGAGATAGCTGGAAAACCCCCTTTGGGGGCAGGATAATATGCTGAGAAAGTATAGGAGAGAGACTCTTGATAGCAAGTGGAAGTCCTGTCAAGGGTAGTGCCCAGCCCTGAGGGAAATGGGCAATTGCATTGTTGACATGCCATTCTGCGGAAATCAGTGTAGACTCCTCACAAAGCTGCAGTGCTTTGGCTTGTGTACTGACAAAAAGAGTGCTTGCTCATCTCACCACTGGCACTATCATAATCATTATCAACACTGACAACAACGTCAGCAAATATTTATTGGGTGCCTTCTCTGTAACACCGTCAACAGGATCTTTGGGTTTAGGTTCCGGAAGGCCATAAGGAGAGCCTTAAACATTAGTCATGTTATCAATTTAAGATTTAGAGGTTAAAGCTGGTGGGTTTCCATAGACTCTTCAAATAAAAAAGAAAATCCATGCCTCAAATTTGAGAGGTATAGAGAAAAGTAAGTCTTCCTCATACCTGTCATCTATTCTTCCAATTCCCCTCAAAGAGATACTTATTCTTTATGGGAAGTTTTATCTGTAAAGAGAAGCATTCTGGCTGAACATAAAAACCCTAAAAGATCTTTGCAGTGCCGTTAATAAGTTTTCTGAACATGCAGTTAAAAATCCTAATGATTTGTTGACTGCTGCCCCTTGGCAGGGAAACAAGCTTACATATACCACTTAAAACACTAACGACCCAATATTCATTGCCCTCAATGTTAGCTGATGTGAGAATGTGTGGTTGTTATTAACAATGGTAGAACCAAAACTCCTGTGTCAAAGCTAATACAAAAAAAAAAAAATGCTCAGAAATCCCATGGAGCTATGGCTCCTCTCAAGCCATATACTCTCAATAATTTGTTCAGGCTGCACAGATCCTTCCTGATGGGAAATGCCATTAGCAAACCACCTAGGTGGCTTCTGCTGGGAGGAACAATTCACTTCTCTTGCTTTGGTTGCCTATTTCCACCATAGCCGTGCTGAAATGTCTGTGCGCCCTGGGTCACCAGTCATCAAAGTCACTCTGTAGCCTCCTTGTCTTCACCTCTCCAGGCCCACTGGCCTGTCGTTCAGGCATTTGTGTCTTCTTACTGTGGACATGGGAATTTCCCCCCTTGACTTAAAAAAAATTATGATAAATATTATCACATAAAAATGTCTATTTAAGCCATTTTTAAGTGTATAATTCAGTGGCACTTTTGTTCATATTCACATTGGTGTACGACTATCACCACTATTCATTTCCACAACTTTTTCATCATCCCAAACTTGTTATCAGGTAAAAGGAGTCCATTTGCCTATATTCATCAAAGGCCTATGGGACACAAACAGGAGCTTGCATCAAAGAGTCAGAATTTATTACAGAAGTGGTCCACACCCAGAGTCACTGGTGAGCTAGTGCTCAAAGACCTGGCTCCTGATGGCTTCCAGGGGATGAATTATTCAAGGGGAAAATCATTAATCATGGTGACTAAGGGAGTTAGGGTCATGTTTTCTACTGATTGGTTGGCACTAGGGTAGGGGGTGGCTGATCATTGCATCTGGTCCTGATGCCAGCCATGGTGTTGCTTCACCTGATTTCAATGCTTTTCTGGGTCTGTCATATAAATATGCCACATTTTACTTAAAGTACCTATCCATTTGTGGATGGACAGTTAGGCTGTTTCCACCTTTTGGCTATTGTGAACAATGCTGCTGTGAACATGATTATAAAAATACTAGGGGCCCAATGCACAAATTCGTGCACCTTGAAAGGAACTGTGGGCTACGAGGCTGCAGTAGACACAGGGACGGGTCTCGGCCCATCCTCTGTGCCCCCGCCCAGCCCCTCCTGTCGTGGCCCCAGTCCCCTGTCTGCCAGCAGCCCAGCTCCTGCCGCTGTCGCTCCCACATGCTGATGGCGCCAGCCTGCTTGCACCCACTGAAGGCGCGGAGTAATTAGGGCTGGTGCCAGCAGCGGGTGTGAGCGGGGCTGGCGTAGTCAGCAGTGCGAGCAGCAGCTGCTGCCCCAATCGCCCCTCAGGAGCAGGGGGAGGCGGAGAAACCCTCAGGGGCAATCAGGGCCGGCAGCCTCCGCTCACACCCACTGATGGGGCAGAGCGATTGGGACCAGTGCCAGGCACTGGCAGCGGGTGTGAGCAGCGGCTCCGGCGCTGGCTGCAGCTCCAGTGCCAGCTGCGGGTGCAAGTGGGGCCAGTGCTGGCAGCGGGTGCGAGTGGGACCGTCACCGGCAGCAGGTGCAAGAGGCGGCTGCCAGACCTGATCTCCACTCAGGAGCAGGGGGAGGTGGAGAAGGGGCGATTGGGACCGGCAGCCACCACTCACTCACGCTGATGGCGTCAAGCAATTGGGGCCGGTGCTGGGCAATGGGTGCAAGCGGCGGCGCCGGCAGTGGGTGCGAGTGGGGCTGGTGCCAGTAGCAGGTGCAAGAGCCAGGTGCGACCGTGGTGTGCGGGAGCAAATAATTTTCAGTAATACCAGAGGCTTGCCCCAATGACAGCAACCAGCACCCAGCCTTGGTCTGGCACCCCCGTCCACCTGCTCCCCCATCCTGCCACGGCCGACGCCTGCTAATTTCTGCGCATGCCCCCTGGTGGTCAGCACACATCATAGTGACCGGTTGTTCCACCATTCGGTCTATTTGCATATTAGCCTTTTATTATATAGGATATAGTTTTCCTTTCAGTTTGATTGAACAAATAATATGTATTGAACATTGGTCACATGTCCACCACAACTGGAGAAATATTGCCCTTGCTCTGATGACAATTCTTATCATTCTACTACACAGATCTTCAAGGCTCCTTTAATCTCCTCCCTTGAGTTTTATGGAAAGTAAGCTCACAGGGTGATCTGACCATAAATTCCTAAATGGGCAAGTCATGATGAGTAGTCATGCCCTAGGTATAGAACTTCTTTAGCAAAAGGGCTCTCCTTTTTTAAAAATATTTCTATTTATTTCAGGAAGGGAAAGGGAGAGAGAGATAGAAACATCAATGATGAAAATTATTGATTGCTGCCTCTTGCATGCCCCACACTGGGCATTGAGCTGGCAACCCGGGCATGTGCCCTGACTGGGAATCGAACCATGACCTCCTGGTTCATAGGTTGATGTTCAACCACTTAGCCATGCCAGTGGGCAAAAGGGCTCATCTTAAACTTAAGCAAGCCCTGTACATTGTTTCTGTGCATTTACATCAGTGCCTCTTTTCAGACCCCTCCCTCGTAAGGAGGACCTCCCTCAAGAGAGCACATAATTTCAGGAACTATCTTGTAATCAGATCCCACCTTGCTTTCTCCTACCTTCATGTAGCCTTCCTTACGTTTCCTTTTTAATTCCAAATGCATAGAAGAAGCTACAAACTGTTATTTCTTGGAAGCCTTTTTTCTCAGTCTGTTGAGATCTTGCTTCCAACCATGTCCTCTGTTTGACCCATATACACTCACCCAGGGGTGTGCAGGACTCCCAGAAGCTGTCTCAGGCCCATCTACCTGGTTACCTGCGTTAGCCTTTGTTCCTCCTCTGCTCATAGGCTCTCTGCTGGAGACTCAGGCTTTACACAGGTGTCCCAGGCAACGCCTTGATGATGGTTTGATGATGGTTCTCCTGCTCTGAGAGCCCCATAAACCTCAGCAAAATAGCTGATGTAGATCTTCAATATCCCTCTTGGAACTCTGCCTGAAAAGTGTAAAGGATAGAACTGCACCCATGAAACCAAGTTATTTTAATGTCCTCTCCAATTCTCTTCCTCCCGCCAAGTCCTGGGAATTTCACTTCCTTTTGGCTAGGAAAACTGTTCTTACATTCTCCTATATTGTCCCAAAGTCTGATAATTATGGTATACATTTTATATTTGGCTTTTGGCTCTTGATTTTCAAAGCCAAGCTTCTGAACTTAAAAATACTTTCACTTTCAAACAGCCCAGTTTAAAAGACTGTGCCTGCAAGCCTACTAACAAAGTTATCAATTTCAAGAACCTATTTTAGAATTCAAAGCCAAGAATTTGTGTTCTTGGCTGTATAAGCCCTCCCCTAGGGCAATACCTATAGAAGCTATTTGCCACCTAATAGCTTGTTCAAGAAAACACAAGAGTCAAAAGGAAAACAATCTTCAATATCTAAAAATATTTTACAGCTGTTAGCGTGGCTATAACACAGATCATGGCTACAAAGTCTGTTACCTAAAATTCTGGGGGTATGAAACCAGTCAGCCAGAGACAACCTGAGATAGTTCCTCCAAACTAGAGTATAATAGAAAGCTCAGGGACCTGAGAACCCAAAGTAACATGATGCTCACGGATCCTAGGATAGGGATCCCAGCGAGGCAGATGCCATGATCCTAGGCAAATACCAGCACTGAGATCGGGTGCTGTGACTGACTCTGACGTGCTCTCTATGGACTAGCTGAATTGAAAGGGCTAGGAACAGGGTAACACACACAGCATGTAAGTGAACCACCTTACATCCTACAGTGTTCTGGTACCCATATGTGCAGCACCTCAGCCTGCAAGTCCCCCCACAGGGACTCAGCAGGACAATGTACTTACCCTTGTATTATCCAAAATTACTGTGGATGAAAAGGGGCCACATGCTAAACCTGACCAGCTCAGGGGAGGCCTGCATGGGGGCCTTACAAACTCAGAGACCTAAAGTAACCACATAGGATGGTCTGAAAGTAAAACTTAAACTAAAAGCAGTTTATGGTGTGCAGTCATGTCCTAGGCTAGAACCTTCCCTGAAAAAAAGTCAATCTTTACCTTAATTAAGCCTGTATCTTGTCTACCATAACAAACCTTTGGAATGTCAGGGTAACTTCCCTTTTTCCAGACCCCTTAGGGCATACCCAATGAACCAGAGGGGAGACCACAAATCCTCATTGTTACCCTGTTAACTGTTGACTGTTAACTATCCTGTATCCACCTATGCAAAAGATGTGTCTATCATTTTACTTTTATCCTATTCCAGAGGTGATCCTCCCCCATTACCCCTTTTGCTTCCTCCCACCTCCTTAATCTATCACCAATGGATTTCATGTAACCAATTTAACGTCTTCTCTTTTTATTGTAATGTATAAAATAAGGTGCAAAATTGCCATTCTCTGGAGCATTTTCTCAATTCCTTGAGATTTTGCTTCCTGGCAACTGTCATCAGTTTGGCTCAAATAAACTCACAAAAATTCTCTATAGATTTGAATATGCCTTACGTTGACAGTACATATGACAGAAAAGTCATTGCTTAGGAAAAGGTTTTCTCAATAAATGTGTGTGTGTGTGTGTGTGTGTGTGTGTGTGAAAGAAATAGATTCAAACATAATTTTTTGTCTGCTTATTATATAAACCAAGAAACAACAACAAAGCCCACTCTGAATCCCACAAGCATAGCTATGAAAAAGAACCATAAAATTGTTGAAGGTATGGAGAGAAATAAACTTCCCTCTATCCTCAAGGTTCTTTCGGCTGGTCTAATAATCTGTCTATGAGACAGATTAACAAGAGAAAATGACCAAATTTAATTACATGCATATATATAGGAACCCCATATACTAACAGAGTCAGAGACCCACATACATGAGAGGCTGGAAGGCAGAATGGGAAAATGAGGTATTTATGACATTCTGAGCTAAGGATCACCCTGGGCCTTTAGAGGGGAGGAGTCATTGCAGGACAATAAGAACAGAAGTTTGCCCTGCCCTATAGAAGGTCATAAAAAGTTATCTCTGATAACCTCTTATTATGGGCAAGGCTCCTGATTCAAATTCTTCTAGTTGAGTGAGTGTGTGAGGATGGGGTGGGACAGCGTAGAAGTTTTCTCTTGAGCCTGCTGGGTCTTGATTGTCTTTAGCTCAAAATGATCTTCATACCACAGAGGCATTTATTGGGGTGACTCATTCTGAATCCCTACAGAAGTTAAGAAGGTTGAACAGGCATTGTGATTTGAGATTCACGGCTCACTGAATTCTAATCTTTATTCTCGCCCTTAACAAGCTATGGCTTTGAGTAGATTATGTCTGTTTCTGTGCCCCTGTTCCTTCCTTCACTTGTAAAATGAGGTTAATGATAAGGACTAGCCTCACTCCCAAAGTGGTTACGGTTGTTGACTATTGTAATTAGTAAGTCGTTTAGTACTAAGAATTATGAACATCAACCATCTACCTGCTTTACCAGTAATTGTACGAATGGAAATGCAAATGTCACATATCTGAAGTTTTTGACAAAAGGAAACCAGATAAGGGTCAGTCTCTTTCAGCAAGTGCCAGTTCATAAGAAATCAACATTTCTTTGTCGTAGAGACACTTAGATACCTCTCCATTCATCTTAACACAATCTTAAATCTCAGGACCCTGAAAGGAAATGCATCATCTTATTCTTTGGCTTTGGTGAATTGTACCAGACTCTCTGCTTCCATGTTTGTAGAAATAGGGATTGTTTTCCCAAGCAGAAAGAGGCACACAGTCTTCTTAAAATTAATGAGCGTTCATGTGAATATCCCATATCCTGTGATATCAGAACAGCTATCTACTCCCTGGCCTTCAGACAATGTTCAGTTGGTCCCAATCTGTCACCTGCAGGCTCACAGGGGATCCGACAGAGGAAAAGCACCATTCTGCGCCAGCACCTGCTGGTGTTTGTGCTTACTCTCCTCATCTGCTTCCACAACTACCTTAAGGGTATTTTACATGTGAAGGAAGTTAATATGAGAGCTTAGAGCCGCCTTCTTATGACCACACAGCTATGAGGTGACAGAACCAGAACTCAGACTCAGAAATGTATGAGTCCAAGCCCAGGTTTTTCCTGAGATAATATATGGAAAGTATTCAGAACAGTCCCTGATTCACAGCAAGTCCCAGGTTGGATCTTCTTTAAGTCACTGCTGTTAATTACAGTGTTTCTCAAAAGACTGCTCCCTCTTTCCTTTGACAATGACTCTCGTGTGCCTGCAATCAATATGGAGATGCTACTAGGAGATGACTTTATTCCCCGCTCTCATTCATACCAAGAACTTAAGACAAGGATTTGTCCTATTTATGGATAGGACACACTGTTTCCCACTGAAAAAGCCAGTTTTCAACTTGTTTGAGAGTACTGCTTACTCTCTCTGACCTTTCTATCTGATGTGAAATTACTGACATTTTCTTGAAGCCCCCAGAGGGCACTGGGCTGGCCGCCACAGGTTTCCTTCTTTCTTTAATCTTAGTGAGACATAACCATGTCTTGTGATACACTTGGTTTATACATCTAAAGCATTCAGCACAGATATGCAAATTTATGAATAAGGAAGACTTGTTCTCTCTTTTTTGGGGAAGATATGAAAGCCATGTGATTGCCACATAGGATAGACTCAAGAATGCCCTCACCACTGTTGGGAAAATTTCCTGGGGCTGATAGACCAGAGGAGAAACTGACAATTCTGTCATTACATTAAGAGTTTATTGCCGAAACCGGTTTGGCTCAGTGGATAGAGCGTCGGCCTGCGGACTGAAGGGTCCCAGGTTCGATTCCGGTCAAGGGCATGTACCTGGGTTGCGGGCACATCCCCAGTAGGAGATGTGCAGGAGGCAGCTGATCGATGTTCCTCTCTCATCGATGTTTCTAACTCTCTATCTCTCTCCCTTCCTCTCTGTAAAAAATCAATAAAATATATTTTTTAAAAAAAAGAGTTTATTAAGGGAACTGACATAAGAGGCGCATCCTGAGCAGCGGCAAGACACCATGGATATCCTCCACGCAGCGTGGCAGACACTAAGAGGTTATATATAGGACAGAGCAGGATGGATAGGGTACCTGCCCCAGATAAGGGGAAATGCCTACCATGCTTGTCCTGGGTGGGGCAACAGCCAGCTCAATGAAGAAGCACACACCAGCAGGCTCTGGGGCACTGGGGAGGGGTGGATCAGACGGGCTCTGAGGGGATTTAAGGGAGGCAATGTCTGTTTTGCCCTTGATCTAGCTGGCAGGTCCAGCAGCTCTCAGGCAGTGGTCACTTCACGGGACAGTCTTTCCTCCAAACCACAGGAAAAAAATGGTAATTATGTGACGTGATAGAGGTGTTAGTTAACACTAGAGTGATAATCATATCGCAATATATAAATATACCAAATCAACATGTGCACACCTTAAACATACACAATGTTGTATGACAACTAGATTCCACTATGTGTCAAACTGCTTTGAGTGTTTTAAAAGTTTCATATTTGGACAATAACTTATATGGTTACTTTATTTGTAATCTCATCTCCAAAGTTCTAGTAGTCAATGTAGTATTTTTTTTAACTATAAAGGATTATATTTCAGCAAGTCAAAATTTTTATTTATGTCTAACCTTCTTTTTGAAAAGATATACGCACCCCCATGCTCACTGAAGCATTATTTAAAACTAGGGGCCCAGTGCATGAATTCATGCAGCTTGAAACGAACTGCAGGCCACAAGGCTCCAGTGGGCACAGGGGTGAGTCTCTGCTCATCCTTTGCGCCCCCGCCCGGCCCCTCCCTCCGTGGCCCCCGGTCTCCTGTCTACCAGCAGCCGCGCTTCTACATGCTGATGGCATGGAGCGATTGGGGTCGGCACCAGCAGCAGGTGCAAGCAGCAGTTGCTGCCCCAATCACCCCTCAGGGGCAGGGGCAGGTGGAGCCGGCAGCTGTGGCTCGCACCCACTGATGGCGCTGAGCGATCAGGACCAACGCTGGGCGCCAGCAGCAAGTATGAGCAGCACCTCCGGTGCCACCTGCGGTGCGAGCAGGGCTGGTGCCGGCAGCAGGTGTGAGCGGCAGCTGCTGCCCCAATCGCCCCTCAGGAGCAGGGAAAGGTGGAGAAGCCCTGAGGGGCAATCAGAGCTGACAGCCGCTGCTAGCACCCGCTGATGGCGCTGAGTGATTGGGACCAGCGCCAAGTGCTGGCAGTGGGTGTGAGCCGGGCTGGTGTCAGCAGCAGGTGTGAGCACTGGGTGGGACCGCGGCGTGCAGGAGCAAAGAATTTTCAGTAACCACCAGAGACTCGCCACGATGACAGCGACTGGCACCCCACCTTGGTCTGGCATCCCTGCTCACCTGCTCCACCATCCCACCATGGCCAAAGCCTGCCATGGTCCCCGCTCTGCCGCCTGCTGCTGACACCCGCCATGTTCCACATGCACTCCCTGGTGATCAGCACACGTCATTAGTGACCAGTTGTTCGGTTGTTCTGCCATTGGGTCTGTTTGCATATTAGGGTTTTATATATACAGATAGCCAAGACATGGAAACAACTTAAGTGTACATCAATGAATGAATGGATAAGAAAATGTAGTGTATATATACACAACAGAATATTACTTGGCCATATAAAAGAAAGAAATATTGCAATTTACAACAACATGGATTGACCTTAGGGGTACTATGCTAAGTTAAGTCAGTCAGACAAAGGCAAATACTGTATGATTTCACTTACATAAGGAATCTAAAAAACAAAACAAAAAAGTCATAGATACAGAACAGACTGGTGGTTGCTAGAGGAAGGGTTTAAGTGGAGGTGGGATGTATGAAATGGTTGAAGGGAATCAAAAGTTCCAAGCTTCCAGTTATGAAATAAATAAGTCATGGGATATAATGTACAGAATGGTGACTATAGTTAATAATACTGTATTGTAGCCCGGCCAGTGTGGCTCAGTGGCTGAACATCAACCTGTGAACTAGGAGGTCTCAGTTGGATTCCCAGTCAGGGCACATGCCCAGGTTTTGGGCTAGATCCCCAGTGGGGGGAATGTAGGAGGCAGCTGATCAATGATTCTCTCTCAACATTGATGTTTCTGTCTCTCTCCCTCTCCCTTCCTCTCTGAAATCAATACTGTATCATACATCTGAAAGTTGCTAAAAGGGTAGATATTAAAAGTTCTCATTACAAGAAAAAATTGTAACTATGTGTGGTGATGGATTTTAACTAGACTTAGGCATTTATTTCACAATATATACAAGCATTGAATCAATATGTTGTACACCTGAAACTAATATAATGTGACATGTCAATTATATCTTAATAAAAAAGTATACATACACAAACCATAAGACCTAGCCATTCACTCCTACACAAACATTGATAGCAGCTTTATTTGGAAAAGCTCAAAACTAGAAATAACTGAAATGTCCATCAGCAGGTGAAAACAAATTATTATATATTTTTATCTATAATAAAAGCGTAATATGCTAATTAGACCAGACATCCGAACGACCTTCCAGATGTCCTTCCGGACAAAGCCGGGGCTGCGAGGGCCAACCCCCTTGCACAAATTTCATGCATCGGGCCTCTAGTTACAATATAATTGACATGTAACACTGTATAAGTTTAAGGTGTATAATGTGTTGATTTTGATATATACATGATATACTGCAATATGATTACCACCATAGAGGTGTTTTAGCTAACACCTCTATCACATCACATAATTATCATTTCTTTTTTGTAGTGAGAATATTTAAGATCTAATCTCTTAGCAATTTTGAAGTATATAATACAGTATTGTTGACTATAATCACTATTCTGTGCATTAGATCCCCAGAATTTATTTACCTACTAGTTGTATCGGTAGTAGAGAAAAAGAGCTACCCTGGCAAATGCTAAGTAAATGTACAGTGCTCATATGTCAAGAACATCCTCATTCTCTTCCTCTTGCAGGCCCTTCCCTGTCCGCCAGTATTAGCAGAGCATGTGATTAGGTTGAAGAGATCCAGAATACATGGAGATGACAATTCCTTCTTATTTGATCTCATGAGGCTACACAAGGAACCATTCAGCTTGTTAAGAGTGCCTGGAAAGCAATCTTCAGTACACTGAGAACATAACAGAATGCAAATAAATTTGTGAGAAAATTTTATGTGCTTTTGCTCACTATTTTACCCTACCTATTTCAACAGAAATTTGAGGACACATACAAATGAAATTATAAATTAAAGAACAAAGACCTGCTAATATTAGAACACTTAAGCTAAATATAGTTGCTGCAATTGAAATTTCTCACTGAAGTGTTAGGCAGCTAAGTCCTAAAGGAAAACATAAATTAGGTAGTTATTACTGGAGGTTTGAGGGGGGGGGGGAGTGGTATCCACTACATGTTTCCATGCAGAACTTCAGTTAGAATAATATTCCTGGCCTTTATCGTCACCCCTTCATTCGCCTTTGGGAGGGATGACTTAACTGTTAGTACCTTTAGGAGAAGAAATGGGAAACGCACGGTTCAGCATCTTCTGGCTCTCTACAGACAAGGTTAACACCAGCTTGTTCTCTGCCATGTGGTAAGAAGCTGTGTCTTCCAGGGAGGCCTGAGGTTGTCCAATTTGCCTGCAACACGATAGGGAAGTTTAATTTTAAGGTGGCATATGAGGAAGTCCAGTTTAGACATACATCAAAACCATGTCCTCCTATACAGCTTTTATAGTATGTAATTAGCTAACATTTTTACTTCAGTCTGGTTCTGTGTCTATTTTTCAATCGAGTCTGCCAGATTTTATGTGCCAGGCTTCCAGAAAACAAATAAATGGACTGTGTCTCAAGAGCTCACAGGTTGGTAGGGGAGACAAACAAGTTAACTAGCAATTACTAAACAGTATGGTAAGCGCTGCAATAGAGGTAAATACAGGGTATTGTGGATGAACACAAGAATAGCAGCTTCTTAGTCTCAGGTGAAGAGGGGTCAGAGAAAGAGACCCAGAGGTGATACCAACTGCATCTTTAAAGAAAAGCAGAAGTTTGCTGGATGGAGAAGAAAAGTAAGAAATGTTCTAGGCAGGGATGATCAACAAAGTAGCAAAGTAGGATACTATTCGGGGAGAAAAGAACAAAATATTTAAAAATTTACTCATTATTTAGCTATAAGTCGAAAGATATGTGTGTCTTAATTATCTCTGCATTCCTGGTTACAATCTATGTGATCATGGTACATTTAACTATTAAAATGCTGCTGTATCATTTTGCTCATGTTATTTAGTATTTTTGCCGTTATTTCATTATTAAGATTGGCCTACAGTTTTTCCTTTTCTTCTGCTATTTCTTACTAATTTGGTTTCATAGTTGTTAGTTGTAGAATATGTTATAAAGTTTTCCATGTTTCTCATTGTTCTGTAAATAATGTAGTCCCTAAAACTGTTGATAGAATCCATGTTTAAAAGCATCTTGACCTGGTGTCTTTTCAGAGATAGAACTTTGGTGGCGGCCCCATTTCTTCTACTGTTAGTGATCAGTTTAAGTTTTTCTGCTCTTCTTGTATCAACTTACATAATTTATAGTTCTTAGATAATATTCTACTTTGTCAAAACTTCCACTTTATTGACAGGTTAAACTTTGAGTATTCCTGTAAGTTTTAAACGTCTTGGATGTTTAAATTTTTCTGTTAATTCCTTTTTTTTTTTTTTTTTTTTTTTGCATTTTCAGCTGTTTTCTCTTTCATCAGTTTTGCAAGAGGATTGTTTGTTCTGTTAGTATTTTCAATGGACCATCTGTTGAGTTTATTTACCTTACTTGACCTTTCAAAAACATTTTGAAATCAGACATGCGTTTTCTGTTTCATCACTTGGCTCTCAGTAACACAAAATTCTTTAAAAAGAAGCTGTGGGAAATGACAGTAATTCACAAGAAAGCAGAGCCCTCTGGAGGCTGACATTTCAAAGCTTAGTGTTTATTGACATTGTACTCCACAATTTTAAAAAACCCATTTGTAGTAACAGTATATAAAGCACTTAATATATTTAATAAGAAACATGAAGTGCAGATAGTATGTATACACATCTATAATAATAAAAGGGTAATATGCTAATTAGACCGGACATCATTCTGGATGTCCTTCTGGACGAAGCCGGAGCTGGAGCCGGAGGGAAGCCCGGGTCCAGGGTGCCAGAGGGAAGCCGGTGCCAGCAGCTGGGGGAAGGAAGGCCTACTCTTGCAGGAATTTCGTGCATAGGGCCTCTAATAGAATAATAAGTAGTACTTACATGGTACTACATGTCAGATACTGTTTAAACACTTTACATACATAACCCATTTAATCTTCACAGTAACTCCAGGAGGCACTATTATTATCATCCCCATATTATAGGAGGGGAAAATGAAGCACACAACGGTGTTACATGGGTAGTACATGGCATAGCTGAGTTTGGGACCCATGCAGTCCGTTCGTGCATGTATGCTCTGAAGCACCATGCTCTATTAAAGTGTTCACACGAATTGTAAAATTATAGAACCACTAGGAGAAATGAGAGAAGACTTGAGTAAATGGAAGACCATATCAGGTTCATTGATTTTGAAGACTATATTAATATGTGGCAGTTCTCCTAATTATAACTTTTACTCCATCTCAATCAGAATCCCAGTACCAAAAAATGTGGGATCTTGAAAAAATATTTTTTATGTTTATTTTTAAGAATAAACCTTAGATACCCTAGCAGGTTTGGCTCAGTGGGTAGAGCGTTGGCCTGCGGACTGAAGGGTCCCTGGTTTGATTCCAGTCAAGGGCACATGCTGGTTCAATCCCCAGTGAGGGGCATGCAAGAGGCAGTCGATCAATGATCCTCTCTCATCATTGAGGTTTCTATCTCTCTCTCCCTCTCTGAAATCAATAAAAAATATATATTTTTTTAAAAAAAGCATAAACCTGCCCTAACTGGTTTGGCTCAGTGGATAGAGCATCGGCCTGAGGACTAAAAGGTCCCAGGTTCGATTCTGGTCAAGGGCATATACGTTGTTGCAGGCACATTTCCAGTAGGAGGTGTGCAGGAGGCAGCTGATCGATGTTTCTCTCTCATCGATGTTTCTAACTCTCTATCCCTCTCCCTTCCTCTCTGTAAAAAAATCAATAAAATATATTTTTTTAAAAAGAATAAACCTTAGAAATATTTTTTAAAAGAAGAGTAGTGAATGAATATGCCACCCAGAAGTTTAAACTTCAATAATTAAAACAGTATTAGTAAATAAAGATAGCTCAGGAGCAAACCATCAATGGAACAAATTATACACCTAGAAAGTTTATATATTTATAACTTCATCAGAATTTAGTATATGGGAGTATATGATAAAGATGTGTTAAACTGAGAAGGGAAAATCAATAAATGAATCACTAAACTATGTAAGAAAAATATTAAATTATAAACCTATTTCATGCCATACACACACACACACACACACACACACACACACACACACACAAAATTCCAGAGATTTTAAATGTAAAGGATGATGTGATAAAATCAGTAGAAGAAAATATATTTAAATATCTGTACAATCTTAGGGATGGAGGTGGCCTTTGTAAGCATGACCCTGAAAGTAGGAACAGTAAGGAAGAGAATGATAAATGTGGCTACATAAAAACAAAAATTGAAATATTATTCTCTCAATTTTCTTCCTACTATTTTATTTTTTACAGAAATTGACCTTTATTTATTGTACTAAAGTTTAGCTTTTGATATTAAGTAAGGTTTCAGTACAGAAAATACCAGTCTGTCGGAACAGTCCCTGTGCACACTTTACCATCACAGTCCCAGTGTCGGCAGCTCAGAGAAACAGCCCAGGGCACAGACCCGTAAGAACTTGAGGCAGCCTACAGTTTATCTTAGTTTTCTCAGCTAGAAAACTTGTACCTGTAGAAGGGCAGCACTGAGGTCTGAAACATATCTCTTTTTGAACACTCTGCATTGAGGTTTCTCTCTCTCTCGCCCTCTCTGAAATCAATAAAAAATATATATATTTTTTAAAAAGCATAAACCTGCCCTAACTGGTTTGGCTCAGTGGATAGAGCATCGGCCTGTGGACTAAAAGGTCCGTCGCCTCCCTTTTTTAGAAATGTCAGTATGGCTAAACTACAATCTAGTGTCTAGAATAAAATGAAATCAAAGATTTCTTGCTAGTAAAATGAAATGTTAGGAACGGTATGTTAGTACAGCATTTCCATACCTATGTTTTAATACAGGTCCTACCCCAGTGACAGACACAGAGCCCGGTACAGTACCTATTATTAACAGGGCGCACAGGTTAGGGAAGAACCACATCAAATCTGCAGCCAGAGACGTCAGGGTCAGAAGTGAAAAAACAAGCAAACAAACAACAAGCAAACCCCGAATGAAGACGTCCTCATGGCGCACTGTTCATGCCGTGAGTGCTGTAGCCAAGACTAAAAGATCCCGCTCTCTTTAGCATTTTTGACCTTGACAACACTAATCATTAGGCTTCTCCAAAGACTCTCAATTCAAAATCAGAAACACTTTTCAGATCCAAAAGAGCTGCTGTGTCTGCCCCACGCTATAGTTTAAGCAGCACCCGCAAACGCTGCACTGATAAAGGCTGCTGCCACGTGCAGAACCTACACAGGCCCAATGGCGTGCAGCAGCCTCACCTCCGCCCAGAACTATTTGTCGTCGTGAACCCACGAGGCTCTGATGGACCAGAGAGAATGCTGAAATGATAGAAGCCGATGGAGAAGAAATGAGGGGGCGTGGATGACAGGAAAGGAAGACGTTTACATCGCCTCCCTGCTGCTGGCCAGGCGGCCCCACAAAGGCACTGGTTCTGCCACCACTGATGTCTAAGATCTGCAGGCGCATCGTCCATCCGGGAGCAGAATGTTTTTCAGAGCTCTGGTCCCACCAACGAGAACTTTCCAAAGCAAAACAGCTCCAATGAAGTTCCAGAGTTGTTTTGCTAGAAATGGGAACAAAAACACCAAAGCAACACAGGGGATCCACAGAAGGGCAGGGGCTGGGCACCGACAATATGGGGCCATTCATGTAAACAGAAACAACCACATACTTGGAAAAGGCTCACAAACTTGTGGTCTGAAAGGTTCTCTTTGCAGCATCTCAGATCAGCTGGCTAAAGAAAGGCTGTTGAACCTCTCTAGCAGTCTTTCATGTTTTTTGTTTTGTCTTAAAGCCCAGGTATGAGAGGAAGACAGCCTGCTGGGCTGGGCCCGCCTACTGAATTGAAATAACGTATAACAATATTTGTTAAAGGTGTGTGGCACTGTTGTCCTTAAGTGGGTAATACAGACTTCAACCTCTTGCTGCCTAAGCTTTTTTTTTTTTATCAGAACAGGATGGGTTGTTTTCCTTCTGCCTAAATGAACAATTAAATTCTATGTGTGAGGATGAGTCACATCCTAAAGTGCTCTTACTCTTGGTGGCAAATAAATAAATCTCTATGACTCGCTGAAAGAGTATGTTCATAACAGTCATTTACTCGTTCATTCAGCATGTATTTAATAAACATACATGCTCGGCTAGGGGAGAACAAAACTCTGAAGTCATGGGAAGTATAGTAGAAAGAACCCTCACCTAGAGCCATAGCTCTTGGGTTAGTTTGAGTCATTCTAGAACACTTCCTTTTGGCCGGTCCCCTGACCACTCTGAGCCTCAGGTGGTTTTTTTCTCTTAGTAAAGTATAATACTACCTTGGAGAATTGCTATGAAGATTAGAACAAAACAAGTACATTTATTGAGCTCCTACCCTTTGCCAGATTCTTACCATATATGAAAGTGTTTGCAAAATCCTAAACAAATATGTTACTACTAATAACAAAGTTTGAAGGTGAAAAAACTCCACCAGAAGAGAGAGAGAGAGAGAGAGAGAGAGAGAGAGAGAGAGAGAGAGAGAGAGAATCAGAGAAGATTAGAGAATTCAGCTGGGAAGCTTGAATTGGGCTTTGAAAGGTGGGTAGGTATTGGACCTCTATAGAAGTGTGAGAAGGATAACATAGAGTATGATATGAGAGGGAGCAAATAGAAGGGGGGAGAAAACTACAGAGGTAGCAGAGCACAGCACTTTAACAAAAATGTGTGGTGTGTGAAGGTCAGCAATAACTAGAAAAAGTTTGGAGCCAGATTACAGGGTCCTAGAGGCCAAACTAAGGAGTTAGGATTTATTTCCTTAGAGAATGAAAAGCTGTATAAAATGTATAGACTTTGGCATAAGACTGGCTTGGGTTTGAAACTTGACTCCTCACTTCCTGGCTATGTCGTTCTTAGCAAGTCACTTAACCTCTCTAAGCCTCATCTCTCATCTATTTGATGGAGATACTAATACTAATTGAAGCCAAGTCCCAAGCATAGCTCTTGTAATTACTTGAAGCTTGATTTGGTATCACGTACAGGCATTGGTTGACTACTAAAGGACTCTGATGAGCACAGTGGACATAATCTAAATTCTACAGCAATATGCAGGTTAGATTACAGGCTGGGAGAATAATTAGAAGAAAATTCCAGTAGTTTAAGAGTCCTGGGGGATACAAAAAAGTTAAAAAGCACAAGTTTTAGAGAATGTTTTAGGATAGATTATAATTAAGCACATTTTAGACACAGAGGGAAAACACATTATATGGGAGAGAATGAAGATCCTATATAATAAAAAGGTAATATGCAAATCAACCGAATGGCAGAACTATCGGTTGCTATGATGCATACTGACCACCAGGGAGCAGACACTCGACACAAGAGCTGCCCCCTGGTGGTCAGTGCACTCCCACAGGGGGAGCACCACTCAGTCAGAAGCCGGGCTCATGGCGGGCAAGCACAGCTGTGGTGGCGGGAGCCTCTCCTGCCTACATGAGAAGAAATAACCTACGAACTAAATTCTGGAAGTGAGTAGAGATGAGATAAAGGATCCAAGGAAAACAATACTCTCTGCCTAATTTCTAATTTGCTTTTATTCTGATACAGAATGCATTTTTTGTAGGTAGCATAAATAATTTGGGGAATAAGATAGGGCATAACTATTGAAAGGTAACAGTTTGGGAAAGAAAGACAGCTATTCACAGAAAGAAGAGAATAAGAAAATGCCAAATGAGGTTACACAGACATTTTGAGATGAAAAGAGAAAAGTGAAGGAAGGCAATTTCCCATTCAAGAAGTACGTGAAGTCATGTGCAGGGAATGAGACAGGTTTTGTATGCACGACTAGAGGAGTGTGGAAATGCTTGGGTGTTTAGTTGGTTTAGAGCAGGATTTCTTAACTTTGGCCCTATTAATGTTTGGGGCTGGATAATTCTTTCCTAGGGAGATGAGCTTTCCTCTTCATATAGGATGTTTAGCAACATCCTAGCCTCTACCTAGTAGATGCCAGTAGCACCTTTTCCCCAGTTCTGACAATCAAAAACATCTCCAGACATGACAGAAATGTCCCCTGAGAGGCAACATTACCTCCAATTGAAAACCATTGGTCTAGGTCCGTGATGGCGAACCTTTTGAGCTCGGCGTATCAGCATTTTGAAAAACCCTAACTTAACTCTGGTGCCGTGTCACATATAGAAATTTTTTGATATTTTCAACCATAGTAAAACAAAGATGTATATTTTTGATATTTATTTTATATATTTAAATGCCATTTAACAAAGAAAATTCAACCCAAAAAAATGAGTTTGCGTGTCACCTCTGACACGTGTGTCATAAGTTGGCCATCACTGGTCTAGGTGTTGTTGGAATATGGTAAGGGGCCTAAAGATATTTTCTTGGGACTTTATTCCTTACATATGCAATATTGCTGGCACATACTGATTCTGTCTGTCTCTCTCGATATAGATAAATATGTAGAAAGATACCGATATGAAATTAAGGGACAAGTGATTGACAATTGACAATGAAGGTCTATCTGAAGTTGCACAACAGATATTTGTAGTGAAACCAAAGAGCCTGATTCTATGGTTTTATTATTTTCTCCCCACATTATGAAGAGTCCAGAAGCAGAACTGGTGAGAGAAACTGGCAAGCTAGAAGCCAAAAGAGGAGACTATTTAAAAGAGAAGGTTGCCACTAGTGCTACATGTTATTGCCTCTAACTTCTTTTCTTTTTCCCTTTTTTCTTTTATTCCTGTAAGAGACAAGTTATCTAACTTCCCATTAAATTCTATGTAATAATCTATGTATTAAAAGCGTAATATGCTAATTAGACCAGATGTCCTTCTGGACGACCTTCCGGATGAAGCCAGGTCTGTGAGGGAAGCCTGGGTCCCAGGTGCCAGAGGGAAGCTGGTGCTGGCAGCTGGGGGGAGGAAGGCCTACTCTTGAACAAATTTCATGCATCGGGCCTCTAGTTTGTATATATTGAGCATATAATAAGTATTCAAAAATTATTTGTTAAATTAGTTTATATTCTGAGGTATAAGACTGGGTCTAAGTTTAAAACATCAAGTGGTAAGAATTGCTGTTTACAATACATTTTAATTTATGAGAAAATCCTACCCTCAGCTTTTCATAAAATAACTTTTCCTGCACATGAAATTATTATTAATGTAATATCCTTCTTCCCAAAATTTAGCTCAATGAACTATCTCCTCTATTTAAAAATTATAAAGCATAACTGCAATCTAGAATGCCTCATACAACAGTAAAGACTTTTTTGAAGATAAACAATAATAGTTGTCCACACGGCATGGCTCAGTGGTTGAGCATTAACCTATGAACCAGGAGGTCACAGTTTGATTCCTAGACACATGCCCAGGTTGCGGGCTCAGTCCCGTGTGGGGCATGCAGAAGGCAGTCGATCAATTCTCATCACTGATGTTTCTATCTCTCTCTTCTTCTCCTTTCCTCTCTGAAATTAATAAAAACATTTTTTAAAATAGTTTTTCCAGCTTTTGTAAGGATGATGTTTGCTACCTTAAATGTTTGCAACACTTGTTATAACTTATCATAGCTCAAATTTGCAAGCTTAGATCCTAGGAAGTTATATGTTTACAAGTTAGTTCATTTTCCTTTAGAGACATAGTAGTGCTGTTATGGTTTTTGTGGTTCAAGCAACTAGATTTCCCATAGGTGTGTTAACATGGGGAAATACTGAAATGAGTTATTTAATCAATTATTTTTCTGTATCTCTACAACTTATTTGTTAAAATAATAAAGCATTACAGTCATGTGTCGCTTAATGACAGGGACACATTCTGAGAAATGCGTCATTAGGTGATTTTGTCCTGTGAATGTCATTGATTATATTTAAACAAACCTGGATTGTATACCTACTACACACCTAGGCTATATGGTGTAGCCTATTGCTCCCAGGCCACAAGCCTGCACAGCATATTACTGTACAAACCAGCACGAGATTAAGTCAAGCACAAGAGAAAATGATGCAACTGAACATGGTATGTATGAGTCTGCTGTCGGCCTACTGTTTCACAGCAAACATTTTTTTTATAACAAGAATACACTCTTCAAAAAGGATAAAATATACAATACATAAAGGAGAAAGAGAGGAGAATGTGTGAGAGAAACATCAATCCATTGCCTCCCATAAACGCCCCTATCCAGACCAACCGAGACTGACTGGGAATTGAACCCACAATCTAGGTACATGCCCTGACCAGGAAACAAACCTGCAACCTTTTGGTGCACCTGGAATGATGCTCCAGCCAACTGAGCCACCTGGCCAGGGCATATGTTTTATGCTTATACTACTGGCAGTGCAGTAGTTTTGTTTACACCAGTAACACCACAAATGTGAATAGTGTGTTGCACTATGATACTATGATGGCTACAATATCACTAAGAGATTGGAATTTTTCTGCTCTATTTTGATCTTATGGGACCACCATTGTATATGTGGTCCATTGTTAGCCAAAATGTTATGTGGCGCATGACTATATTTCCTTTTTATACTCCTATAACTTACGACATAAATTTCCTCAGGGAATAACTAGTCATTTATACAAACATCTTAATTTGTCTCCACATTGACAGAGTAGAATCCTTTGCTCTTCCCAGCTAGCATAGTTCCTTACACATAATATGTGCTTAAAAATAACTAATGGGTAAATCAATGAATGAACAACTACACTCACTGGATGGAAGTCAGAGGACCTGTCTAGACCTATCTATGTAATTATAGGCAAACTGCTTATCCTCACTGGACCAAAAAATATGAGAAATATTAGAGTGTTACCCAGGAAAATTTTAAAGCATAGAATTATCCCTTCCATTTTCCTCAAGGAAATAAACACTCAAGTGTAAGTATTTATTCCAGACTCTGGCTTCTTCAGGGATACAGAATCAGGTCTAAGCATGGATAAAACTTTCATCCTGGCCAGAAGCTTAGCTCAAATGAATTGTTCAATGTATGTAAAAGACCCAAAAACATGTAAGGTCTGAATAGGCTCATAATTACAAAAATGTTGAGGTGTTGAATGTATGGAACAGAAAAATGTCAGTATTTATAAAGACAAATGTTGTAAATATAGGCTACAATAGCACTTGGCTTCTTTATTTGAAAAAAGGTAAAACTACACGAATATGAAATGTTAGGTTTGTCTTCTATACTTGTGAGAATTTCCTTACATGGTGATGCTACCACAGCTCTTTTCTAGCATTATTATCTAGTTTAATTATATTAAATATGGTATGCTAAAATGTTTGCTCTGAATCTATTGATGTAAAATAGTCCCTTACTGATCAAAAGATAGTATGTGAGACTACACCCATAAATTAGCACCATAAGACAAGTTACTTATGCAACACATTTGTGCAATATTATTTCATTCCATATATCCAGATTTTCTGCATTTTCTAGTTCAGACTAATCAGCAATTCCATCTCAAGCTGACTATCTGCCATATTCATGCCATGCACAGGACTCTCCAGAATAAGCAATGCATCTGCTAGGCTTTATTACAGCTGAGTGACCATGTGACTAGGTCCTGGCCAATCAGATGGAAGCAGAAGTCTTATGTAGCAGCTTATGGGAACCTTCCTTAAGAGGCACCTGAATACTTACCAGATTCTCAAAATTAAATAGTATAACATTGCTAAGGGTTGGTGAGGATACAAAGCAACAGGAACTCCCAAACAGTGTTGGTGAGAGTGTAAACTGGTACAATCACTTTGGAAAACAGTTTGATATTGAATAAATGTGAAGTTATGCATACTCAATAAACCAGAAATTCATTCTCAAATTTATATTCTAGAGAAATGTATATGTGTACTAGGATACGTGTAAAAGGATATTGGTAGCAGCATTATTTGTAATTGACAAAAACTGCAATAACCCAAAGATCCATCAGCAGCAGAATGAATAGATAAGTTGAGGTATATTTATGTGCTGGTATACTATTCAGCAGGAAATTGAATTTACATATACATACAACATCGAATGAATAGAAGCGAAAACCAAACTAACACAAATAATAAGATTCAAAAATAGGCAAAACTATATCCTTTAAAAATGCATACATGGAAATGCATACTTTAAAGCAAGGCAAAGCAATGATTACCATAAAGTCAGGATTATAGTAATCTCTAGATCTAAGGGGAGATTTCCTTTAGGGAGAGTTGTGATTAGAAAAGGAAAAAGAGTTTCTGAAATTCTCAAAATGCTCTGTTTCTTCACTTGAGTGGAGGCTGCAGGGATGTTTTTAAAAAATATATTTTTAAACTGTACATTATCTTATGTATTTTCTATATGACCTAGAGGCCCGAACGATCAGCCCCCGGCCTCCTCCCCCTCTTCCTCTGCCTCTGCCCCCGCCCACTGTGGTGGTGGGAGCCTCTGCCTCTGCCTCTGCCTCTGCCTCAGCCCACTGCGGCTTGGTCAGGAAGGACGTCCAGAAGAACATCTGTTCTAATTAGCATATTATACTTTTATTATTATAGAAGATATTATATTTTACAATTTTAATTACAGATATATAAAGAAACATTGTGCCCTGGGCCTCTCATCTTTTTCATTCCTTTCTCTATCCTGCTGCCTGAAACAGATCCTGCCACCTGAGACCATGAAAATAAGGATCACAACATAGAAATATCAGAGTAATGAGCTGGAAGGTAAGTCCCTGAGGACTTTGTGGGGCACAGCTGCCATATCAGTTCCGAATATTTCACCTCTGTACTTCATTTACTGAAAGAGAAATAAATTTAGTATTATTTTAGAATTTTATGTTATTTCTATAGCCAAACCTGATATGAACTAATATGCTTGTATATAAGATCTTCCAAAAGACAAACTATTCAACAGAAAAAGTGCCTGATCTCAGACACACAAACATACATACACATACATATAATATACATATGTGTGTATATATATATATATACATACACATTAGGCAATTAATTCCTGGAAGAACAATCCAAAGCTCATAAACATCTAAAAAAGTGGGTAATCTCAGCAGTAATCAGAGAACTGTGAATTAAAACAAGATAGTATTTTTTATGCAGATCAGCAAACACTTTTAAAAAGCAATATATTCATTTCTGTTGAGTATTCAGGATAATGGTCCCTCTTAGGCACTATTAACATAAATTGCTACAAATTTGCATAAGGTAAATTGGCAATATCTATTACATTTGAAATGCTTTATCATTTGAGACAGCAAAGCAACACAATTCTACATCACAGAAATAAAAGCAACAATATTCAAGACCACATGTCCAAGAATTCTTACTGTGGCATGATTTGTCAAGGTAAAAAACTGGAACCAATCTGTTAAATCCAAAAGTAGTAGAATATTTGGATAAATCATGGCATTACCTTACTATGAAATACTATGCAGCTGTTAAAAATGAGTTAACTCTATCTATCCTGATCTAGAAGTTTGTTTATGAGGTATTGATTAGTGAGAAAAACAAATTACCTATTTTTATATAATTGGTCAACCTATTTTGTGTATGCATGTCTATATAAATTTGTATGAATATGTAAGAAGGTGTGAAAAAATACACCTCAGACTAACATTGGTTGCCTGGGACTCGGGGTAGTAATGGACATTACTTTTTCTATATTCATCTTTGGATGCTTTTACTTGTTACAATGAGTAGAACTAGGTGTTGCTTTAGTTTTGTGTAATTTTAAATTAGTCTTATTAAAAGGTATACATCCAAGAATGCAAAATAATTAATGTCCCTCAATGCAAGATGGACATCTTTGTAACTGATTATTGCCCAACATTTAAATCCACATCACTGGAGCAAACTGCACAAACCTGTACAAAACAAAGCAGGTACCTTAGGAGAGTAATGTGGTTTATTGACCGACCTTTCACAATAGTGCTTCGTTAATCATTAGCTTTGTAAGACAGCCATGTGTTAGTAAAATAAATACATGCATGTTACTTCTTGCAATCTCCTGGGAAAGAATGTCATGTCTGGCTATGTTATGGAAAGGAAGGCAGGAGTTAAGAAACCCAGAAAGGAACAATTCCTTTTCTTATCAGATGGGTCTAAAGATTCCCCAATGAGTGTGCGAGTGAGGGCGTGGCCATCAGTCAAGGTATACAATCCCGAGGCCCCAATTCTAACTTCCGGCCGCTCCTCACATGTTCTTCCGCCATCAAGGCCCAGCCAACACCTAGCCGGACACCTGAGTCACGCTGGCCTCCACCCTTTTGCTTGCTCTTTCCCTGGATCTGTTTGGTTGCCAGATCCTCTGAATTTCACCTCTGGAACGCTTCTGCCCTTGCCCTCCTCCTGGACCCGTCGCATCTGGCCAGGATTATATTGTAACGGTGGCGTGGCCGCTACGGAAGAGGCGCAGGCGCCTTCGCCAGGTCTCCCGGACCTTCCCCATCTGGCACCCGTGGCTTCCACCACCTTCTCCACCTGCCCCCTCCTTTGCTCGGTGTGACCTGGATTTTGCTCACCCCCGAGGGCCTCGGCGCTGACCAGGTCCCGCCCTCTGGTGGCCTCCACAAGCCTGGGAACACCAGGAAGGAGCAACCGCTTCCGGAAGCTCCGGAGCCTGAGGGGCGGGCCTGTTCTGGCCGGGCTGGCCAATGGGGACGCTGAGCTCAGGGTCAGAGGTCACGGGTGCTGTGAGCGGGCATTTTCTCCAGCGAAGGTCGGTGGGAAGCTGTTTGAACCTCCGGCAAAAGGTCAGAGGGGCTGGAGGGAGAAGGGAGGGAGAGTGTTCTTGATGTGAGGAGAAGGGAAGGTCGGGATGGCAGCTCTGAAATCCCTGGAAAACAGGTTTATGGGGCTTTTAAAATAAGTCACAGGACCTCAGAACCAGCGTCCACTCACCTCATTCGGCGGCAACAGAGGATGGGAAGGGCACAGACAGGCCAATAGCACTTCAACCCACTCACTAGTAGTTGCATAGTTTACACAATGTGAGAAAGTATGGAATATTGAAATTTTGAATTGCTCTTCCGCGGTTTTACTGAAAGTGCCGTTTTTATGTGACGGAGTGAGGAAGGGGAGAAATCTGATGCTTTAGGCTGGTGGGAGGAGATTCACACTCGCCTGTGTGTGGTCTTACATAATCTCGGAAATTACGTGCATTGTATATATGTACACTTTAAATATATGCAGTTTTTATTTTTTAAATATATTTTTGTTGGTTTCAGAGAGGAAGGGAGAGAGAGAGAGAGAGAAATAACGATAAGAATCATTGGTTGGCTGCGTCCTGCACGCCCCCTACTGGGCTTGAGTCTGCACACCCGGCTGTGCCCGGGCCAGAATCAAACCCTGGCCTCCTGGTTCATAGGTCCGTGCCCAACCACTGAGCCACGCCAGGCGGGCATGTACAGTTTTTAATTTGTCAGTTACACCTCAGTAAAGCTGGGAAGAAAAAATCTTGGGAAACTGTACTTTTCCACCTGGTGCATAAGCACCTGGCCTAATTATTTGTATTTATTTCCATTTTGGCCCAATAAATGCAGGTCAGTAGGTAGCACAGGAGAAATAAAATGTTTAAAAACAGGTCAGGAAACATATTTCAGGAACTGCTGCTGTTCAGAAGTTGGCTATTTTAAAATACATTTTCTCTAACCATGATTTTGCTTATTCCCCCCCCCCTTGTCTTTGATTTTAGAAATAAGGCCTATTTATCTTCCTATTCATCCACCACTATAAGATGGATTCCAATATCTAGAATGCAATAAAATTAAATTGCAGCTTAAAGGAATTCTATGAGTGTATATAACTTGGTGTCTTATTTAAGTACTATATATTTAGATGAGTTTAAATGATTAAGTTCAATACAACAGTAATTATTGTTTAAGGTAGTCAATGGGCATGATGAATCTAAAATAGAAATACTGGAAAATTTAAGAAGTTCGAGGAAGGAAAATTTAAGGTGAATATTGACAATAAACTGAATGGATAAACTAGGTAGAGTTCGTTTTTAACTTTTGTTTAATATAGTTTTATTGATTTCAGAGAGGAAGGATGAGAGAGAGATAGAAGCATCTATAATAATAAAAGCGTAATATGCTAATTAGACCAGACA
Organism: Myotis daubentonii; assembly: GCF_963259705.1. Classification (NCBI taxonomy): domain Eukaryota; kingdom Metazoa; phylum Chordata; class Mammalia; order Chiroptera; family Vespertilionidae; genus Myotis; species Myotis daubentonii. The sequence goes on along the minus strand of NC_081850.1, from coordinate 64,385,335 downwards.
TCTGAACAACCTTCCAGACTTCCTTCCAGGTGACCTTCTGGATGAAGCCGGGTCTGCGAGGGCTGAGCCTCTTGCACCAATTTTGTGCATTGAGCTTCTAGTCAATGATAAGAGAGAATCATTGATTAGCTACCTTCTGCACGCCCCACACTGGGGACCAAGCCCACAACCTGGGCATGTGCCCTGACCAGGAATCAAACTGTGATCTCCTGGTTCATAGGCTGATGCTCAACCACGGAGCCACACTGGCTGGGCATGTTTACTGCTTTTTAGAAATAGAGGAAGGATGAGGGAGAAAGAGAAACATCCATATAAGAGGGAAACATCCACTGGCTGCCTGCTGCAGGCCCCCTACCAGGGACCGAGACCACAACCTGGGCATGTGCCCTGACTGGGAACTGAACTGGCAACCCTATGGTGCATGGGAAAACACCCCACCCATTGAGCCACACCAGCCAAGGCAGGCTTTTTATTTTCTAAGCAGAATTTCCCAAATCCTGCTCCACTGCTTCAGCACAGTTTTGCCCTTGGTTATTCAATATAAAGTCACTTAAGAAATACGGTTATCCTGAGAAAACTACTCTATCAATTTTGTAAACTCTAGCCTCTTTTGCAACAAAACTATCACATTAAATATATTTCAATCTCCCAACTAGAAGTTGAGTGAATTCAACAATGTGAAAATTTCATATCAACATATTTATATATTAGCTATAAGTCTTTAATAAGTATTATGTTCATAATTAATTTTTTTTATCATTCAGATCCTTTTTTTTTAATGAATGACCAAAGTTTTGTGGTTAAGAATGATTTGTCTGTTCCTGGCTTCGCTATTTTACCAGCATTTAATTTTATTTTTATTTTTCCAGGTGTTGAAATTTGTACTGCTTTGAAAGGAAGAAGAAATGTTTTCAATGTTCAAATATTGTGCAATAGACTATTTATACGAGGTAGGGTGTTACTGGGTCACCACCTTCTTACTAAGAATTGTGATATAAAAAGTGCTATCTGCATTCACAACATGATTATGAACATTTTGCAGTTGTCCTTGGAATCATCCTCAGTCTAGTTGCTTTGAGATTTATTTAAAATTACTTTTTACTTTTAATATACCTTAAAAATGGCAGTTTGGGAAAGATAATTGACAATATAACATGAAATTAAAACTCTTAGGGGGAAAAAAAGGAAACTTGGCAAGTTTGGGCTGCTTTTATGAATAATCTTGAGTAATCTTTATTGAAAGGAGGGGGAGGGAAAGGCAATCTCAGTTATCTTTATGATAAAATAACAGTATTGACCACTTACCATGGGCCAGGTACATTGTTTGTTTGATGGGTTATGTCATTTGATCATTTGCTCTTGTGATAGATTATGTCATTTGATCGTCATAACTACTTGAGGTAGATACTATTATTATAAAGGTTTTACAGTGTTAAAGGTTAGGAAACTAATGTCTAGAGAAGTCAAATAGTTTGTACAAAGCTGAGAGTCAACCAAGGCACATTGTTAAGAACTAACTGGAGTACTTGTCATACAACAGTTCACTGTTCTTATGGTCTTAATTCACAAGTTAAATTTTTGGGTTTTTTTACAACCTTGACCCCATCTACCAGGAAAAAAAATTATTCCAGTATAACCAAAATTGTGTTACATTTGACAGAAAATAAAGGCATCTTCAGATTTTATTACTCCTTCATAAGTGAGGGAGGCAAATGTGTCATTATAACATATATATGGTAAGAAATCAGAGATCATTGTTATACAAATATATTTATGAATATACTAGAAACCCAGTGCACAGATTCATGCACCAGTGGGGTCCCTCGGCCTGGCCAGTGGAGATCAGGCTGAAACTGACTCTCCGACATCCCTCAAGGGGTCCCAGATTGTGAGAGGGTGCAGGCCAGGATAGGGACCCCACTGGTGCACAATTGGGGCTGGGAGGGACCACAGAAGGGCTCTAGGGTGTGTCCAGCCCATCTTGCCCCGTCCTGATCAGCCGGACCCCAGCAGCAAGCTAACCTACCAGTTGGAGCATCTGCCCCCTGGTGGTTAGTGTGCATCATAGCAACTGGTCAAACAGACAGTCGGACACTTAGCATACTAGGCTTTTATTATATAGGATTGGCCACTTGCAAAATTAGTCTATACTCAAACATCTTCAAACTTTAATCTTGCCCATAGTACCTTAATTTCTTGTTCAAATACAGTACAAATATGATACTAATAAATGGCAACTCTTACAAAAAATGCAGGATTTTGTAGAATTCATGAAAACAGTGTTGAAGAACTACTCAAAAGCAGGTAAACCTTTTATCAAATGAGGATCTTGCAAAATTATATCAGTGAACAAACAAAAAGAAGAGAATGGTTTGAATATCAGAGTCAGAGATACCTTGGGAAAATTTGACTAAATCCTCAAATATTTTCTAAAAATATCTTTTTATGATCAAAGGTGAAGTAATGACTAATATCATGCATATCATCACTTAATACAGTTTGTAGGGAAATTATGATAAAACTATTACAATTATAAACAAAATTTTGTTAGGTATAAAATTTAATTTTTTATAAGTTTTGTGTTTTTTTTAGATAAAGTTCCAATCGAGCTGTTTTTCCTTCTTACTGTGAACCTTTGATTCTCATATAAATTAACTGATCTTTTCTTTGTACCATTTATTCTTGGATAATGAGGATCTGTTATTTAATATGTTTTAACACCTTCAGCAAACATAAAACTCTTGGGGAATTATGCACGAAACAATCATTTGTTCAACTTCCTAAAATAATGAACTCTGTGGGAAGTTGAGAATCATTGAGGGTTGGCTTGGTAGAGGAGCTATTGCTTAAGGCAAGCCTTGAAAGACGAATAGGTTGTTGATAGAGTAGAGTAGTGGGGCATTTTTGAGAGGCAGACAATAACCATGGTGTGCCTGGTAAGGAAGTGACTGCTAAATGTTAAGGGAGGTAATAAGGAGACAAGTCTATTTAAAGAGAACCGTTAGTATTAGAGAGTAATGGGAGATAAAACAGGAAAGTAAAGGCAGAATGGAATTATAGAGAACTTCAATTTACAAGTTTGCTTAGCTGATTTAACATTCTTTTAAAGAACTAGCTTTATTTATTAGAGTTTTTTTTAATATATTTTATTGATTTTTTACAGAGAGGAAAGGAGAGGGATAGAGAGTTAGAAACATTGATGAGAGAGAAACATCCATCAGCTGCCTCTTGCACACCCCCTACTGGGGATGTGCCTGCAACCAAGGTACATGCCCTTGACCAGAATCGAACCTGGGACCCTTCAGTCTGCAGGCTCTATCCACTGAGCCAAACCGGTCAGGGCTATTAGAGTTTTTAAAATTAGAAAAACATTTGATGGTTCTCACAAGTGAAATAATGCAAAGACATAGAAGAAAAATATTAAGACAGCTATGTTTTACTAAGTGAAAAAAACCACATTGCTAAATGGTATGTAAATGATGTGATCCCATTTTTTTGTCAGACACACCACACACACACACACATATTTTGGCCTAACCTGGAAAAAAAGACTGTGGGAAACTATACCAAACTATTACTGATATTACCAGGGACCTTGATTTTCTCAGTATGTGGTTCTGTGTTATTTTATATTTTATAATGAGCATATATTACCTTTAAATAAAAATAACATACATTTAGCCCAGCTGGTGTGGCTCAGTTGGTTGAGCATCATCCCATGCACCAGGAAGTCACTGGTTCAGTTCCAGATCAGGGCACATGCCTGGGTTGCAGGTTCGATCCCCAGTAGGGGACGTGCAGGAGGCAGCCAATCAATGTTTCTCCCTCATTGATGTTTCTGTCTCTCTGTCCCTCTCTCTTCCTCTCTCTGAAATAAATAAAAACATATATATATATATATATATATATATATATATATATATATATATATATTAAAGCAGTGGTTATCTGGGGATTTTTTTTAAACCATATATTTTAAAGAATAGAGAATTTTAATATTCTGAATATTGATAAATATGTTTAATATATTAAAATATTTTATAATCTTGCTTTCTTACATAGAATGTAGTTAGAAAGAAATTTTGCAGAGATGCTTTATTGCTTCGAATCCCTTCATGTTTATATAAAGATGGAAATTATTATGCAGAAGTTACTGATCATAAATTTAGGAGGCCATGGACAAGAGGTATGTTTTACTTTTATTTCTTAATAATCTATTTTAAAAATTATTTTAGAGTTTAGCACAGTAAATTAAGAAATACAGTGCTTTTCTTATTAAATAAAACACATTGAACTTATTTGGGTGGCAAACTAAGGAATTGAAAAGCTTATTCTAGAAATGAATAAAGGATAAGACAATAGTTAATGTGATATGAAATTTTAGGAGTAGAGAGTGCTATTTCTGAATATGGTTAGGGAAGGACTTCTATGAAGAGGTGGACATTTGAGTTGAGATCAGAATGATGAAAAGGCAGTAACCATAAAAAGATTGAGAGTTGGTAAGGGAATGAGTATTGAAAATTCAAGGGGAGAAGTGTTAAATAGTTAGTTGTCTTCAAAAATGAGAAAGCCAGTTTTATTAGGAAGTTATATTATTATCATCTGTCAACATTGGATGCCCTTTTGAAATTTATGATCATAATTTCAAATGAGATCATTTGGCATGGCTGGGAGACTTTTCCCCCAATAATTTTCAGCTGCTCTAGAGTACTTACACAAAGTGGAGAGTTGGGGGAAACCTTGTAAGTTAGTACAAGAGAAAAAGAGGCAACTGAAGAGTCTTTCAAGGAAGTGGTAATGGGGCTGCTATGGAACCTAAACTGAGAAAGGAAGTGAGGATATGAGAGAGGATGAACACTATAAAAACGGAAGGGTCAATGGATTGAAGGTCTCAATCGGGTTGCAATAGCTTTTATCAAACTGTTTTTCTAAAAGTGCAGAAGGGAAAAAATTAGTTTATAATTTCTTCCTACTTATTTTCCTTTTCATCTTTTAAAAAATATTAACACTCGAAATTTATTTGGCTCTTATAATATTTCAGGTACTGTTCTAAAGCAAATTACATTTAATGTCTCATCACATTTAATTTTTATAAAAACACTATGAAAAAGCCATTACTATTTCTAATTTGTAGATAAGGAAACTGAGGTACAAAGAGGCTAAGAGATTTACCCAAGATCATATAGTTAATAAGTACCAGTACAAGTATTAAAAACCAGGCAGAGTGATTCTAGAACTTGTACTCTGCATAAAAGATTTCCACTAAACTTTCATATTTTTTCAGTGAGGCACAGACTCAAATGTTGAGTGATTTGTTCAAGATAACAAAACTAGTAAGAAGTAACACTGGTAGTAAAATACAGGTCATTTGACTCTTCCTTTACTCAGTTGCTTTATTTGATATTAGTATATGACACAGCTCCTGTCCTTAAGGAACCAAGGATCTAACTTGAGAGACAAGTATAGATACATACAATTTTAATATGTGACTGAATATGATTAAGTACCAGAGGGAGTACTGCTGACAATATTACTGCCCTTCATGGCGAATACATTAGAGTGACTTGGAATGGTTAATAAAGGCTTTATGAGGAGTAATATGAGCTGTTGAACAGCACTTCCTGGGAGGATAGTGCTGTATAAGCAAAAGAGAGGCTGTAAAAATAGGATGGTATCTTCTGGTGATATTGTTCTGACTGTAATTGAGGGATTTGGGTGAGGGTGGGGGTTGTAGTAATGAGAATAATTGTTTGAATATTTGGAATCTGGTATAACTTTGGGGGAAACTACATGATGAACAAATAAAGGTAACACCATAATGTAAAAGTTGAATGTTTGGCTTCCTTGTATTAAGTGTAAAAGAAAATTCTGAAAGCTAATGTTTACCATTCTCCTTTCTAGTCTCAGCTGTTTCAGTTTGGGGAATGACAGATAGCTCAATCTTGGACCAATGGAAAGCAAGCATTGGGGAGGAATTCCTTGAGAAGTATGTGTCCTTAACCTCAAATTTTCCTTTTACATCTAGAAGTTAAACAGTAAGTCCTCAAGACAACCAAAGAGAGAAGATCCTTTCCTTTATATCCTCACATATCTTCTTCTTTTTTTATTTTTGGTTATTAATCCTCACCGAGGATATTTTTCCATTGATCTTTGAGAGAGGGAAAGACAGAGAGAAACATCGATGTGAGAGAAACACATAGATTGGTTGCCTCACTCCCACCCTGACCAGGGCCTGGGCTGGAGAGGAGCCTGCAACCAAGCCCTTGACCAGAATCGAACCCGGGACCAATGCTCTATCCATGAATCAAACCATCTCAGGCAGGTCTTCTCTTATCAGAAGAAAAAGCCTTAATCTGACTACAAAAGTGAGGTTAATAGAAGTGACTTATATCCTCTTTTTATCCTATCCTCATTTATCATATATTAACTGTTCTCTATGCATTTGGTTACAAAGACAGACAGAAATAAAGCAAATATTATTATGCTTTTATTCAATAAGTATGCTTTGTGTAGAAAGTGTATATAGAAAATTCTTTATATTAAAAACAGTCTTTTCTCCTGTAGATGTAAGGCTGTTTTCTAACATACCTTGTCAAAATGTTATTTATTACTAGAGGCCCAGTGCACGAATTCGTGCATGGGTGGGGTCCCTCTGGGTGGCCTGCAGGGATGGGTCCGAAACCTGCAATCCAACACCACCTGCAGCTCCTACCTGCCACTCCTGCTCATCCCGGCCCCACTGTACCTGCTGTGGGCTCGTGCCCAACCTATGTTGAGTAACCAGATATAAGATGATCTCTTCACTCTGTGGGTCAGATTGGTAGGGCTGTGCATTTATAAGCAAGAGAGATCAGCTTCACAAAGAAGTAGGAATTGAGCTTGAGCTGGACATTGAAGGAGAAAACTACTTGGAAGCATTTCAGGCAAAGGAAACAGCATGTCTGAAGGCACAGAAGCAGGAATATGATGTAAGTACTTAGCAAAAGCAATGATCAGGCTACCTTGGCTCAAACCAAAGATTCATGTGTGAGAGAAATGAGAGGCCCTACAGGAATGGACACCCCATCATATCTGACCTTCCATTTTGCAGTGCCAATATATAGTCCATGGCAAAGCAGGTTGAACCTATGGCACCACCTAGAATAAGATTTACATTTCTCAACCTCCCTGTAGCCAAACCTAGCCATTTGACACAAGTTCTTGGCAGTGGGATAGAAGCAAAAGAGGCTTTTGCAATTTCTGGGGCATGTCCTTAAAAGGAAGTGGCATGTTTTTCTCCTTCAGTTTTCTCCTTCCTGATGCTGGAATACAGATGTAATGACTGGTTCCAGCAACCACCTTGGACCATACTGACAAGAATTAAATCTAGGCATGGCAGAGTCGAACAGAAGGGGCCTCAGTCCCTGACCAATGGTAGAATTGCCATGCTAGCCATGAACTTCACATCTCCAGACGTTTTGTGCGTGTTTAAGCCACTATTGAGTTCAATTTTTGTTTCATGCAGTAAAATTTAATTTTTTAATAGACTATTTTTTATAGTAGGTTTTGGTTCACAGCAAAGTTGAGCAGTAGGTACAGAGAAAATGATTTAGGAGCCACTGCTAATGGAACTTAAGAATAAAATCCTGATCATTAGCACAACCTAGATTTCCTAAATCTTGCTTTTCCTCTGTCTCACCTCTCTTTGTTTCTTGTTTCTATTTCTGTTACTTCTTAATATTGATTGTAAGGCCTCAATTATTTTACTTTTACTAATTTGTTGGCATACTATGTCTTAATATATATGGGCATTTTTTGCCATGCGTATCTTGAGAAAACAATTAGACAAGTACACAAATATATCCCTTGCATTATAATAGCAAACAACTAAGCAAATTTAAATTTTCAACAGGGAACTGGTTGAATAAATTATGATTTACCAATATAATTGGATCCTGTTCATCCATTCAAAAATGAAGTAAATGTACATTGATTGACATATAAATGTACTCACTTTACTATTTAGCAGAAGAACAGGTTACAGAATACTATGGACATGAATCCACTTTGGTTTAGAAATAGTCAACATAGCCCATGGACACAGACAATAGGGTGGTGAAGACCTGGGGGCATGGGTAGAGACTGGGTGGAGAAGGGTAAAAAGGGGGGAATGGGAGACATCTGTAATATTGTCAATAATACTAGTAAATATCCTATCTAATAAAAGAGAAACATGGTAATTAGTCATACCTCTGCTACCCTTCCTATTGGCTAATCAGGGCGATATGCAAATTAACTGCCAGCCAAAATGGCGGCTGGCAGCCAGGCAACTTGAAGAGAACATGAGGCTTGCTTGCTTCAGTGACGGAGGACTCCAACGTTCCCTGCCTGCCGCTGCTGGCCTCTGAGCTTGCAGTTTGAAGCATTGTTACAAATATAGAAGCTAAACAAAACCCCAGAAACCTGCTTTCAGCCAGCCGGGATCTCAGAGCTGGAGTTGAAACAGTGTTTCAATTATAGAACCCAAACAAACCAGATACCTGCTTTCAGCAGCCAGGCCTCAGAGCTGGAGCCAGAGCTAAAGCTGGCCCAGAATAAAAAAAAGAAAAAGAAGAACTCTCATAGCCAGTTAGCCTGGAGGTCAAATCACCCCCGGTATTGCCGCCAACAATCAAGGCTTAACTACAACAAGACTGCGCACAAAGAACACTAGGGGGTGCACCAAGAAAGCATAAAAAATGCGGAGACAAAGAAACAGGACAAAACTGTCAATGGAGGATATTGAGTTCAGAACCACACTTTTAAGGTCTCTTAAGAACTGTCTAGAAGCCGCCGATAAATGTAGTGAGATACTCAAGAAATCTAATGAGACCCTCGATGTTATGATAAAGAACCAACTAGAAATTAAGCATACACGGACTGAAATAACGAATACTATACAGACTCTCAACAGCAGACCAGAGGAGCGCAAGGATCAAGGCAAAGATTTGAAATGCAAAGAAGCAAAAAACACCCAACCAAAAAAGCAAAATGAAAAAAGAATCCGAAAATATGAAGATAGTGTAAGGAGCCACTGGGACAGCTTCAAGCAAACCAACATCAGAATTATAGGGGTACCAGAAGATGATAGAGACCAAGATATTGAAAACCTATTTGAAGAAATAATGACAGGAAACTTCCCCAACCTGGTGAAAGAAATAGACTTACAAGTCCAGGAAGCGCAGAGAACCCCAAACAAAAGGAATCCAAAGAGGACCACACCAAGACACATCATAATTAAAATGCCAAGAGCAAACGACAAAGAGAGAATCTTAAGAGCAGCAAGAGAAAGAAACTCAGTTACCTACAAGGGAATACCTATACGACTGTCAGCTGATTTCTCAACAGAAACTTTGCAGGCCAGAAGGGAATGGCAAGAAATATTCAAAGTGGTAAATACCAAGAACCTACAACCAAGATTACTTTATCCAGCAAAGCTATCATTCAGAACTGAAGGTCAGATAAAGAGCTTCACAGATAAGGAAAAGCTAAAGGAGTTCATCACCACCAAACCAGTACTATATGAAATGCTGAAAGGTATCCTTTAAGAAGAGGAAGAAGAAGAAAAAGGTAAAGATATAAATTATGAACAACAAACATGCATCTATCAACAAGTGAATCTAAGAATCAAGTGAATAAATAATCTGGTGATCATAATAGAATCAGGGACATAGAAAGGGAATGGACTGACTATTCTTGGGGGGGGAAAGGGGTGTGGGAGATGCGAAAAGAGACTGGACAATAATCGTGCACCTATGGATGAGGACAGTGGGTGGGGAGTGAGGGCGGAGGGTGGGGCGAGAACTGGGAGGAGGGGAGTTATGGGGGCGAAAAAGGAACAAATGTAATAATCTGAACAATAAAGATTTAATTTAAAAAAGAAAAAAAGGAGCAGTTGGGAGCTTCAGTCAACCCGCCAGCCTGAAAACAGCCCTCAGCCCCTCACCCAGACTGGCCAGGCACCCCAGTGGGGACCCCCACCCTGATCCAGGACACCCTTCAGGGCAAACCAACCGGCCCCCACCCGTGCACCAGGCCTCTATCCTATATAGTAAAAGGGTAATATGCCTCCCAGCACCGGGATCAGCATGACAGGGGGCAGCACCCAAACCCCCTGATCGCCCTGCAGCTCTGTGTGTGACAGGGGGCAGGGCCACAACCTCCCTATCTGCCCTGCTCTGTTCGTGACAGGGAAAGGCACCCCAACCTCCTGATCAGCCCTACTCTGTGCCTGACAGTGGGGAGCTCCTCAACCCCCTGATTGCCCTGCTGCTCTGTATGTGACGGTGCGGCGCCCCAACCCTCTGATCGGCCCTGCTCTGTGTGTGACAGGGTAGAGCCATAACCTCCCCATCGGCCCTGCCCTGAGTGTGACAGTGGCGGTGCCCCCACCCCCTGATCGGCCCTGCTCTGTGGGTGATAGAGGGCAGCGCCCCAAGCCCCTCATCTGCGCTGCTCTTTGTGTGACAGGGGGCGGTGCCCCAACTCCCCTATCGGCCCTACTCTGTGAGTGACAGGGGGGAGCTCCTCAACCCCCTGATTGGCCCTGCTCTGTGCGTGACAGGGCGGAGCTCCCCAACCCCCTGACTGACCCTGCTCTGTGCATGACAGGGGGTGGCGCCACAACCTCCCCATCGACCCTGCCTTGAGTGTGACGGGGCGGTGCCCCAACCCCACAATCGGCCCTACCCTGAGCGTGACAGGGTGGCATCACAACCTCCCGATCCGCCCTGCTTTGTGCATGACGGGGCAGTGCCCCAACTCCCCAATCGGCCCTGCTCTGAGCCCAACCATGGGCTGCACCTAGGGATTGGGCCTGCCCTCTGCCACCCGGGAGCAGGCCTAAGCCAGCAGGTCATTATCTCCTGAGGGATCCCAGACTGTGAGAGGGCACAGGCCGGGCTGAGAGACCCCTCTCCCCTCTCCCCCCCCCCCCCCGAGTGCACAAATTTTTGTGCACCGGGCCTCTAGTCCTATATAATAAAAGCCTAATATGCAAATCAACTGAATGGTGCAACGACCAGTTGCTATGATGCTCACTGACCACCAGGGGGCAGACACTCAATGCTGTAGCTGCCCCCAGCCCGCAGGCCCCGACTGGCGGTGGTGGAAGGCGTGGGACTGGCGAGGGTGCAGCACCAGGCCAGCCAAGGCGGGTGCCAGCGGGGGCCCCCGATTGCTCCACTAGTCACCCCACAGATAAGCCCTCATCGTCGGCCAGGACTAGGGACCTTACCCATGCATGAATTTTGTGCACCGGGCCTCTAATGTATATAATAAAAATATTAAAAGTAACTACAAAAACACATAATTTTAAAATTTATTAAGTGGTGGGGCTATGGGTAATTTTTCTCTGTATTTGTTGAAATTTGGTATTTTTTTTTTCTACAGTGAATGTATGCTATTTGTTAACAAAGATGTTTTAAAATAGGACATATATAAAATCAGTAATTTTACAATGTCATAGAAAAACAGTTACAGGAATGGTGACTCAGATTAACTCTGAATTTGAAGAAATTGTTCCAAGTTCAAACCCAAACTCCCAAACTGAAGTCGATGAAGCCATCTTACACACTCAGAAGGACTGCACTGAAGTCTTTACACCTGTTAGCTGTTTAGAAAAATGTCCAGCATTTCAAGCACAGAACCAAGGTAAAACATTTATTTCCATTGTTTTAAAATATTTCTTACTAATACTCAGATTTATCCCAGTGAATTTTGTTTTATTAGATTAAAATTTTTATTTTATTGAAAATATCCATCTGCAAAATTATAATTCTAAGCTTTGCCACATTAGGGAAATATTTACCCTTTTATATTAATCCCCTTATTGTAAGTTAGGTAAGTTTAAGTATGTTGGGCCTCAAAATAGCCTGGGAGATTTGATCATAGTGTGCTCACAGCATATTGCTATAATAATATTAGCATCTGGGTACGGATCTGATGACACAGCAATCTGGTATTATATTAAATTAGTAGATTACTAAGTGATGCTTTTATTTCCTAAATATCCTGAAGATTTTCAATGTTATCACATATGTGAAACCATAATTCAAAGTAGAGATGGAATAATTTCAGTATTATGTCAGGAAATTTGCCCAGTTTTTACAAATTTACCAAAAGTAATAAAAGTATGTTTTATCCAAAATATGTCCCAAATCTTTCATAGTATTAAAGGATGCTGAATTCTTCCAGCCTCATAATAACTTGCTAAGAGCTACCTTCCTAGTATGGAAGCCTATTCCCTTTTTAAATGAAAAAACTTAAAGCTCTTTTATATAACTAGAGACCCGATGCACGGAATTCGTGCAAGAGTAGGCCTTCCTTCCCCTGGCTGCTGGCACTAGCTTCCCTCTGGCTTCCCTCACAGCCCCGGCTTTGTCCCGAAAGACGTCTGATCTAATTAGCATATTAAACTTTTATTATTAAATTGGTTTTATCATTTAAGATATGCTATAGTTTGAGTATGGAAAATAAATTGATTGATTTATTGCTGTTTTTATGTAGATACATAAATTGTGTATAAGTTTTTAGTATTGGCAAATAGGTGTGTGATGATATAGAGAGAGTTAAATCCCTCTTACAGTTTCAGAAGAGAGTGATTGCATTAAAGATTAAACTTCAACGCATGATATAGTAGGAAGAGCCTGAATTTAGAATCAGAAGCTTTGACCAGAGTCCAAACCCACCCTTAAAAAGTGGTACAACTTTGGGACAGTTATTTAAAATGTCATGGTTTTCAATTTTCTTCTATAATTTCTTTAATTTATTCTAATTTCTTATAAAAATTTTGTGGGGATCAAATAATATACTAGTATATGCATATGTAAAGAGATGGTTTGTAAAAAATAACAGGCTACCCAAACATAGCTATTATTAATGTGGCAAACTAGAAGCTATTATTGGCAAATTTTATAATAGCTACTGTCTGCAAGAATTAGAATTTTCTTTATGATTCACTGAATGAAAATATGATTGAGTTTCCCAAAGCAACACTCATAGATACAGAGAACAAACTTATAGTTGCCAGATGGGAGCGGGGTTGGAAAAAGTGAAAGGATTAAGTACAAATTGGCAGTTACAAAAAAGTCAAGGGGATGTAAAGTGCAGTATATCCCTATATTCCCATAGAGTCAATAATACTGTATTAACTATGTATGGTAGCAGGTGAGTACTAGACTTATGGTGGGGGATGATTACTTTGTAAGTTATATAAATGTCTAACCACTATGCTATTTATATGACACTAATATAATATTGAATGTCAACTGTAATTGAAAAATAAACAAATATTTTTAAATACATATGAATTATTCATATCCTATATTTCGTTAAGGATCCTATTTCATTATATTTCCTTCTTTGTAAGGCTGAACAATTTTCCCTTGTGTATACATATACACCACATTTTTTTTATCCATCTCTGTCAATGGACACTTAGATTGCTCCATACCTTGGCCATAATGAATGCTGCAGTGAACATGGGAGTACAGATAACTCTTCGAGATAGTGATTTCGTTGGCCATCTGTTTCTTCCTTTACAACATTTATAACTTTCTTTGTCTCGCTGTGCTGACAAACTTCCAGTACATTGTTCAACAAAAGCAGAGGAAAACAAGACCCTTTCTTGTTTCTGAGATAAAGGAAGTCCTTTAACTTTTCGCCATTAAAAATCATGTAAATATCATTTCATTGTTTACGTCATTTTAAATGAATCATTTTTAATATTTACATTATTCTCAATGGTGAAATGTTAGAGAATTTACTTTATTGGGTTGGGGAAGCTTCTTTTTGTTCTGAGTTTGCTAAGAGCATTTGACCATGCATGAAGATTGAATTTTACTAACATTTTTCTACAACTATTAAGATATCTACATCTTAAATATATAGAATGTCTCTTTACTAAAAAGTTATAGTCCTATAATCTAAACATAAATTGTTTTACTATTGTGATCATGCTGTATATGTGTTACAGTATTTTTAAATGTTAACATTATCTAGGGAATATTTCACCATATACTAAGATTTCCTCAAAAACCTGGTTTTTTATTATGACAGTTTTTAATCTTATTTATGATTCATACACTTGAGAACACTAATGTCTTTAATTTCAAATGTGTTTCCATTTTCAATTATTTCCTTCTTAAAGTGAATCCTTGGAAATGGAATTATTTGATATAAGTATATTTTTTAGCTATATGTTCACTAGTATGGTATGAGAATACCCTGTGTACACCAACCTTATCCTCACTGGATATATTATTACTGATGTTGTAATAATATATTTATACAATGTGATGGGCAAAAAATGCAATATTTTCTACTTTCACTTTAATAATTACTGGTGCTTAGTGCCTCAGATTTACTTTATAACCACTTTTCCAGGTTCCAAAACACACCTCTTGAGAAATTTAATGTTATTGGGACTTTGTAGAAATTTTAGTATAGTCTTTTTAGCCAGGAAAGGGTTTATCTTACCTTTTCTTTAAGTTTTTAAAAAATTATCCTCATTAAAGTTTAATGGTTCCTCCATATACTTTTTGCACATTTTTGTTATGTTTTCCCTCAATATTAATATATTTATAGCCATTATGAGTTTTTCCATTAGTCTTTTTTACTAGGTTTTTGTATGTATTGATTTTATAACTTTTACCAGCACCTTAGTGAATTCCTTTATTTGTTTTCATTCTGTTATGTTGGGGTTTTTAAGTAGACAAAAATTATCTTCTGCAAAGAATAAATTTATCTTCTTTCCTACTCATAGACCTCTTTTTTCCTGCTTCTTTTCATAGTTAACTAGCAAATTTTTTTTCTTAAGACAGTTTAAACACTCTTCTACAATAGAGGAAAATAGTCTCATATTTGTGTTGGTCCATATAATAGAGTTACAGTAATAAGTAAGAACTCAAGGGAATGCTGTATAGGCATAAGAATATAAAGAAATAGCACCCTTGGTTAAATACAAACAACAAAAAACTACCTTTGTAGTTATAAAGAACATTAATTGTGGTGTTTGCTGCCATCTAGTGGCTGCATCTAAAAAGGAAGAATGTCCCGGTGGACTTCCAGAGATATCAGGAAGGAAAGATGGCTAGAAGGTCTGTGTTTGAAAGTGGAGTGTGAAAATGGGGATATAAACAAATGCTGTTTGGGTTTTTACTATTAATATAACTTTATTAATATTTACAGAATGGACCATCTTTAAATTTTCTCAGATATGCCCTGCTTAGACAGGGAACCAATAGCGAGTTTTCTTTGGTGTGTAATGGGAAGCTCTGGGAAGCTCACATGTTTTTGCCCAGGAGATTGTCAGGAACATAACAGGTTCAGATAAACAATCTTTTAGGAAGCTAGTTTATATAACTCGTTCCTCTTTTTTTAAAAAAAAATCTTTTTATTGATTTCATAGAGGAAGGGAGGAGAAAGAATCATTGATTGGCTGCCCCTTGCACGCCCCCTACTGGGGATCGAGTCCACAACCCAGGCATGTGCCCCTGATCAGAATCGAACCCAGAACCCTTCAATCCACAGGCTGAAGCTCTATACAATGAACCAAACCAGCCAGGGCTAACTGGTTCTCTTTTGACACTTGAAGTTAGCAGCAGTCAAAGGGATGGTCCCCGCTGCTCTACGTTACATATTTATTAAGCACAAGCATACCAATGATATGGTTGGTCATGGGAGACATGGCTCCATGCTCCCTCTCTCATGCCATTCTAATGTTACTTAACTGAAACCCAGTGCCAGGACAAGGGACCATGCTCCCCTTCAAGGTGCCCTTTGCTTTGGGGTGCTTGGCTTTCTGAGTAGTTCCTCATCTGAGCTTACATTTCCCTTTTTCTCTTTCCACTCAAGAGTTTTTGAAGAATGGGGCCAGGTTCAGAAACCGTTAAAGCCCTGACACAATTAGCTAAGATTCTAAAGTAATACAAACATGGTAGGATGGGGACAGAACAGAAATGTATTCCAGCAATTAATTGTTAGCAGTAATATGTAAGATACATCACACTTCTCACGTATACTTAGCTATATAACTTTTTCATTGTATCTAACTTTATAGCAACATGCTTGACAACTTTAGAGTGTTAGAATCAAAGTTCGTCTCACTTGTAGGCTTTGCAGACCATCTCTATTTCCTACTAGTACATGTCAGAGTCTCTGGGGATGAACTGGGGACTTTAGGAGGCAAACTGATGCAGAGAAGAAAAGACTGTAGTCATCAAAAGTCAAATGCTTTGACCTGGCTGGTTTGGCTCAGTGGATAGAGTATCAGCCCATGGACTGAAAGGTCCCAGGTTCGATTTCAGTCAAGGGCATGTGCCTTGGTTATAGGCTCGATTCTCAGCCCTTGTCAGGGTGTATGCAGGAGACTCTCACATCAATGTTTCTCTCTCTTTGTCTCTTCCACTCTCTGTAAGAATCAATGGAAAAATAACTTCAGGTGAGGATTTTTAAAAAGTCAAGTGCTTTCATTCCTTTACAGTTTTATTTAGGCTATTCATGGCTATGTTAAATCATGGCACAAGAGCTTTTCCTCCATTGATTAAACTAATTTTGTTGAACAGTTATAAGCTATTATAACTCTTTTAGGATATTTGGTTACTACTCAGTGTATGAAATAATATTAAAACTTATTGAGCTTTTACCTACTTACTAGTACCGTGCTACATGCTTTATATGCACAGTACAATGAAGAATTAAAGAATTAAACATGTATTTGAAAACCCCAACTTTATCTAATGGCTCACTATAGTAACTAGATCCTTCTGTATAACTTTCAGATTTTTTTCTTATTCTTTTATATTTCTTATTTCCTTTTAGATTTGTTTTTTGATGATGAAGAGATAATTTTCACAAATAATTTGACGACCTATAAAAGTTATCTACCAACCTTGGATACTCTGTTGAGTAGGCTGAAACTGTTTTTGATAAAGGACCCCCTTTTAGATTTCAAAGAACAGATCTTCACAGATGCTGATTTTTTCAGGTACTTCGTTGCACAGTGTTGTAAATATTTGTAAGAAGAGAAAATATTCTTTGTATGCTCACAAATCTACATGTTACCAATAATAATATTTTATCATTGTTGTACTTCAACTCTAATTTTAATTATTGTCTATCATTTTTGGCTACATTTTATTACATGTAACTTCCTATTAGTAAATGCTAATTTAATGTTTTATTTTTTTGTTAAGGGAATGTTTCTCTTTTCAAGGAGATTTGAAAGATCTTATAAAAGAAGATTTTTATGTGGATAAAGAGAACTTTTGTCAGGAGAAGCTAGAAGATACAGTAGGTTTCAATGAAGCTGTAGTACTTTCATTAATATTTTTACAGAAATAGTAAAGCACACTTGAAAAAATTTTAGTAATATACCCTGACCATCTACTATTCTCAAATTAAAAAGACTTGATAATGGGTTGAATGCATATCAGCTAAGAAATCAAACTTACTTCTAAGGTAGTAGTTCTAAACTTTGGTAACACATTGGAATTACTTAGGGAGTTTTAATAAAATACTGAAGTCTGGGTCCTACCCACATATATTCTGATTTCATTGGTCTGGTGTGTAGCCCAGTTATAGAGAATTTTAAAACCTCTCCCCATTATTTTAATCATTAAACCTGGTATAGGACATTAAGTGATCATGTTCTAATTTAAAAATTTAGAATTTTTTAAATGTATTAGCCCAAAAGAAGACATTCCTGCCTCTATGGATATTGTACATCACTAATATAATCAGTGACCATACAAGACATTACTCAGAACATTGCTTATTATGTAGCAGAATATATTTTTGGCTGCTACACTTCTATTTTTTAAAGATATGCATAGTATTACAATTTTTGAGGGTGGGTTTGGTTTAAAATTTGTTACATCAATTAAACAAATATAACTGTTTATGAATTTAGAAATATTTATTTGCAAAACCTAACTAAAAATTTGTTTTACTTATATATCATTTCAGCCATCAGAGTTTTCTGAGTGTGAATTAATAGCTCCAAACCTTGATCAAGAAGTTGGTATTCCATCACTTTCAGAATTGAAGGAGTCATTACACTTAGTGCCAGAAATAATAACTTACGAAGATGAAAATGAATATGAAAAGCTTTTCAAAAGAGGTGAAGATTAATTTAAAATTTTATTACTTATAAAAACTACTTAATAATGTTTGTTATAAAAATTCTTGTTCATTTTTTTCTCAACCTCCAGATTTTTTAAAAAAAATATATTTTATTGATTTTTTACAGAGAGGAAGGGAGAGAGATAGAGAGCTAGAAACATCGATGAGAGAGAAACATCGATCAGCTGCCTCCTGCACACCCCCCACTGGGGATATGCCCGCAACCCAGGTACATGCCCTTGACCGGAATCGAACCCAGGACCCTTCAGTCCGCAGGCCGACACTCTATCCACTGAGCCAAACCGGTTTCGGCATCAACCTCCAGATTTTTAAAAAAGATTCTGCAGGTTATATGGCAAAATCTCAGAATTATTGATGAGACTCTTTTCTCATCTTTCTCTTTATATGCTTGCAAATTAAAATGTCTCTGAAATTCATCTGACCATTTCAAGTTAATTACACTAATAAAGCTAAGATACCTATGACTGTACTACTTTTTTAGTTGTTTTCTTATATAAAATGACAAAGCACTAACAACTTATGTGCTAACTTTAGTTAAGTACAGAGAAACTCATAACCTAAAACTTAGATGGTTTCATCTCAGTTAGACTTGGTACATGTTGTTGAATTCTTTTTAAGACAACTTGGGCCCAAATATTTAACTCCCCTCTCATAAATTTCAGTTGAAATTATGAAAGACATAGAATATTAGAGGAGTGAAGGAGGATTTGTGATACCCATTGAGAACAGGGTTGCTTGCTATCCATAGACCACAGACTTGAAGGAATTCTGCAGACAAAACTAAATTGAGGGAATTACTGATCAGCCTACAAGTCAAAGCAAGGGAATGAAAAATCAACCTGAGTATGTGAATAAAATTTATACCCAAACTTAAAAATATAGCAGAGCTCAGAATGCAGGGTGACCATGGGCTTTTCAGCAGGACACAAATCTATGAATGCTAATGGTAAAGGACAAGCAACTTTATTGGATGACTGTGGTATTACACTCCCAGCATTTCCTTGGCTCCGATGGTGACTAAGTAAGAAAGAGGCATTACCACGGAGGAATGAACAAGATTACAAGACATCTATCCTATATAATAAAAGGCTAATATGCAAATCAACCAAGCAGTGGAATGACAAGTCGCTATGACACACACTGACCACCAGGGGGTAGACGCTCAACACAGGAGCTGCCCCTGGTGGTCAGTGCGCTCCCACAGGGGGAATGCCGCTCAGCCAGAAGCCGTGGCAAGTGCAGTGGTAGTGGCAGGAGCCTCTCCCGTGGTGAGCAGGCGTAAGCCATCAGTCAGACATCCACCGAGGGCTCTTGGACTGCGAGAGGGCACAGGCCAGGCTGAGGAGCATTCCCACCCCCCGAGTGCACAAATTTCTTGCACTGGACCTCTAGTATATATATAAAAGGCTAAGTGACCGACCGTATGTCCATCTGACCAACAGACCAGCCGGGACATATGACGTGCACTGGCAATTTAAAAATAAATGTTGACTCGCACATGTGCGATATATATAAAGCTCTCACTGGCACCAATTACATGCATGTGTTTCAATCTGTCATTGTTGATCGTGAATTTGGTTGTTTTTGTTGACATTGTGAAGCCGAAAGAAAGCTGCATCGTCAACAGAATATGTCTAAAGAGCAACTATTGGCTCAGTGTACCTCTGAAGCCAAAAGAAGCCAGCGTCGTCAGCAGAATGTATCTGAAGACCAATTATTGACACAACATACCATTGGAGTGATGATTCCATTGATTCAATGGATGATGCCGAAAAGAAAAATTTTCTCATCGAATTTCTTAATAGTATTACTCTTTCAAGAATGCCATGTCATAAATTAAAATTGAAAGTAGGTGCAATCATCATGCTACCGAGAAATCTTAATAGTAAATGGGGTCTTAGTAATGGTACTAGATTTATTATCAAAAGATTGCGACCTAACATAATCGAAGCTGAAATATTGACAAGATATGCGGAAGGAGAGGTTGTTCTGATTCCAAGAATTGATTTGTCCCCATCTGACACTGGCCTCCCATTTAAATTAATTTGAAGACAGTTTCCCGTGATGTCAGCATTTGCGATGACTATTAATAAATCACAAGGACAAACTGTAGGAATAGGCAGAGTAGCAATATTCCTACCTCAACCCATTTTCGGACATGGTCAGTTATATGTTGCTTTCTCTTGAGTTCGAAGAGCATGTGATGTTAAAGTTGTAAATACTTCATCACAAGGGAAATTAGTCAAGCACTCTGAAAGTGTTTTTACTCTTAATGTGGTATACAGGAAGATATTAGAATAAGTTTAATCAATTTATCAGTCATTGTATCAGTGTTTATATCATGTTTTTGTTGTTTTTATATCATGTTTTTGTTTTTATATCATGTCTGTTATATCATGTTATTATTTATTAATCAATTTATATATTATTTTCATATGCATTTTACTAATTTTCTTTCATCTCTGACTCTTCAATTATAGAGAAAGGGCAAATAGCGATATTAAATTATTTCTTCTAATTAATTTCCTTTCAATATGCACAAATCCGTGCACCAAGCCACTAGTTTATTATACTAGTACTTTGGCTGAAAATAGACTTCCTTCCTTTTCTTTCCAGATCCTACTACCAAGCATGCAATTGACATTGAAGATATAAAATGCAGCTCCACAGAGAATTTGGCCATTCAAAGCCAATGCAAACCAGAGCACCATAAACCAGGTAGAAATTTTGACTAAATCATTGAGTTTTCCAGCCCTGGCCAGTTTGACTCAGTGGATAGAGCATTGGCCTGCAGATCAAAGGGTCCTGGGTTCGATTCTGTCAAGGGCATGTACCATGGTTGCAGGTTCTTCCCTGGCCTGGACCCTGGTTCAGGATCATGCAGGAGGCAACCAATTGGTATGTTTCTCTCACATTGATGTTTCTCTCTGTCTTTCCCCCTCTCTTCCACTCTCCCTAAAAATCAATGGAAAAATATCCTTGGGCAAGGATTAGCATAAAATACTTTAGTTTATCAGAGGTTACCTATATCTGATGTAAAAGTACACTGCATTCACATACAAAGTCTACTATGGGACAGTTTTCATGTTTAAAATTTGATTATTGTAATCCAAGGTATTATATTTTTCTCTTATCTGTTCTTTTACGTGTATTACTATCACTAACTCGTTATCCTTCTAGCATCGAAACTGAATACTTTACAGAGAGAGTTACAAAGATCAAGGAAGAAAAATAGAGGAAATAGCATTAATATTAAAAATAGGAATCTTACAATATTATAACTCAGTAAATGAAATTTTATATTTTATCTCAATAAGTAATCTTGCTAATCCTTGTTATATTTTTATAAATTTAACCTTTTTAATCTCTCAAAGCAATCTTATAATTATTGTTAATGTTATAATTTTATCAAATTTGGAATCTTAGAATAACCTTTTGTTCCAGTGTAATGCCAAATTGTGTTGTTTCTTAACTATGTTGATGATATTTAATTATGTTATTTAGTCATATTTATAATTGGATCATATTAATAATCTATTTGGAAGTTTACTTATTTATTTATGAAAGTGATAGGAACATACTGACTACTTATGAATAAATAAGGGTCAGTTTGTCAGGCCCACCCTATTAAAATGTAACTCTGCTAGGTCACCTAGACCCCAGACTTATTAAGGTGAAGGATTACCCACCATTAATACTACTTATTTAACATCACCAATATTTATTCTGGAGGTTAAAATAGTACTGACAACAAAATTGTCAGAATTAAAAGCACGATTACATATAAAGCTCTTAGAATTTATCTTATATAATAAACTCAATAAAGTTTAGTTGTCAATTGATTTTTTAAAATTATTTTTATTGATTTCAGACAGGAAGGGAGAGGGAGAGAGAGAGAGAAACATCAATGATGAGAGAATCATTAATCTGCTTCCTCCTGCACATTCCCGACTGAGGATCAGGCCCACAACCTGAACAGGACCTCCTGGTTCATAGGTCAATGCTCAACCACTGAGCCATGCCAGCTGGGCTCAATTGATTTTTTTAAAAACCACCACTATCACAGTTGAGACACCATGAAATGTATGTGTAATTGCTTATATAGATGAAAAATTAAGTTATTTTGTATTTCAAGTAAGCCAAGTTTTTATTGAAAATTTTTTTTGTAACGTAATGATCAAACATAATAATTGCTAACAAAAATTCTAAATTATACTTAATTTTATTCAATGTTTATGTACTATTATGATTTTTAAATTTGTATGCATTCTAGAAGAGTTAGAAGAAGAGTTAGAAATGCCATTGCCTCCTCTACACCTAGCAAACCAACATTCTTCTGTGAATTCATTATGTACAGGACTTCAGACATTTCCATTTTCTCCTGATTGTAAAATGTAAGTGAAGATTATATCTAGAACTCCAATTGCAATTCAGATCAAGCAGTTTTTAATTAAATCTCTTTATGTAAAGGCAATTTCTAAGATACCTCTGTGAAAAACATTCTAAGAGAAAGAGCAGTGTCTAAAGTAAGCAACTGGGGGGCGGGAATATATGAATATACATGTACATACTTGGTTTTACATGCATAGAATATCTTTTGAAGGACACAAAAGGAAATATGGAAGCTAGTAAGGGATAGAACCAGGCTCTTTTATACTTTTAGTATTTTGAATGTTAATATATTACTATTACAAATAAACAATTTGAAAATTTTATACCATGTGACATACATATAACTTAATATTTTCCAAGTTAGATTAGTTTGCTCTCCTGGAATAAAGTTACCCATTCCTCTGTTTCTTATACCACTTATAAAACTAGGAACATAACTAGTATAGTCCCCTTCTTCCTTACTTTAATCCTGGAATTTAATGTGTCCTAAAATAGCACATTTTCAGAAAAATTACCAAAAAAAAAGTCTATAAATCTTTAATGAATTATTCTGAGAGTGGGCATCATAGGAGCTACAAGCAGGGTTTTGAGTTCTTAGCTGTGATTGGCTGATCTATCAGAGGAGAATGCTGTTGGGTTACCAGGAGCAACTCATCCCTAGCTGCAGATTCCTGCTAATGTTCTGAGAAAGGTGTCACAGCATAAGGTGGAGGGGTCTGGCATTGAGGGATTATCATCATCATCATCATCATCATCATCCCTGGCAAAGAATTAGGTCATTTGGAGGGTATATCTGTGATACAGAGAACTCTACCATGAACTAGAACTCCCTGTATCAGACATGAGCTCTCTAAAAGCAGCATGGGACTAATATAGAAAATACCTATAATTTGTCCAAGTAGTTTGAGTCCTTTTGTAGGACCTATACTTTCTTTTTATTGCTCTTTTACATTTTTTTATTTACTCCACATACCATGATCCTTCTGTTAAGGCAGATTGGCAATCCGAAACAGAAACTAGCAGAAATTAGTATAATCTTGAATTTTAATTTGATATAAAAATATTTACTTAAAAATAAGTTATATATCTATTTTTGTTATAACTCAAATATCTAATGATAATTTATGAAACTTATCTATGTATTAAAACTTGCCAAAGTTAGAACAAGAGACTAAAATTAGCCAAGGTCCTAAGGTCATTAAAAACAATTTAAAGTGGTCTCATCACCACTACATTCATTAACAAGCAGTATATCACTTTCATTTGGTTTGCGAGTTATATAAACTTAAAAATTCCTATTTAAAAAATGGGTTTACACCTCAACCATGAAACTGCAAACAACGAGGAAAAGTATTAAAATAAAAATACAACAGAAGGGGGAAATAATATATAATATTTTTGTATTTTTAACTTGCTTTTATGACCCCAATTACTTTGTTTCAGGACACATTTTGGCTGGAAATATACCCAGTTAACACATATTTTTAGTGCCTACTGCCTATAAAACTCAATGCTAAATTTTATGGGACTAAAAAGAAAAGTCTGTATGGCATAAGACTTAATTTCCATACTAACTGATTTCTGAATTATGAATATTTTCATATATAATCAAAGAAGATATCAAATTCAGATATGTCTTCAGAAATTTCCATTAAGCAGAGAAACTAAGATGGCGGCATAGATAAACACCGGGAAATTGCTGCCTCCCACAACAACTGAAAAATACATCAAAAACACAAAACAGACATCATCCAGAACTACAGGAAGGCTGGCTGAGTGGAAATTCTACAACTAGAAGGAAAGAAAAGCACGCTGAGAGCCAGAGGAGCTGTGGAAGTAAAGTGCAGAGGTACGCGCGCGGAAAGGGGCTGGCACCTGAGGACACGGCTGTCTTTTTGAATCGGGAGGGAGTCACAAGCTCCCGACTGCTCTGAACTCCGGTTCCCGGAAGTCTCTGGGGACCCAGGACTCATACGGGGAGAAACTGGACTGTCTGGCAGCGGGCGAACTTGAGGGCGGCTTTCCCTCAGAGGTGCTTGCAGCAATTACCGGGACACTGAGACGTGCGACTCCTTAGGGCAGGGCTGAGGATCTGCCATAGCTGCTTGCTCCGCCCTTTGACTCCCTGAGACCCCGCCCCACCCAGGCTGCAGCAGAGGCTTTTGCATATGAATGCCCTGGCCCTTTGCAACCTGAAAATTACCTAACTGCAGCTGGGCCAGACAGACCGAGAACTTCCAAGAGAAGGCCCAAGGCCCCACAGCGGCTTGCATTGCTTCACAGCTGGGCCTCATCAGGGCACCTCCAAACTCCAAAAAAGGAAGGGGAATCTGCAGTTCTCTTCGTAGCTCCTGCTGTGTAACCTCAGGCAGAGGCTAAATTAGCACCTCCTTAGATCCAAGAGCCAGTGTACCCAGTGGTCAGAGGGGGACCATCCAGATTACAACTCCTCAGATCCATAAGGGACACACTCAGGGTGCAGTCTCAGTGAGCACCAAAGCCCCACTGAAGCAAGTCTTGCCCCAGAAGGGTGTCTTCAGCACAGAAGTTCTCCCACTGCAGACACAGCTGATTCTCACTGCCAGTTGGCCTGGAGGTCAATTCCTCCCAGTGATCCTATAACAATCAAGGCATAACTACAACAAGACTGTGCACAAAGCCCACAAGGGGGTGCACCAAGAGTGTCCACCTCAGGTAACTGGGGAGGCTGAGCCACTGGGCCCTACAGGACACCTAGCACACAAAGCCACCCTATCAATACAGGGAAGCATAAAAAATGCGGAGACAAAGAAACAGGTCACAAATGACAGAAATGGAGGAAAGCAAATGACTGGATATAGAGTTCAAGGCCACGTTTATAAGGTTTTTCAAGAATTTCATGGAAACCGCCGATAAATTTAGTGAGACCCTCAATAAGTCTAGTGAGACCCTCGAGGACATGAAAAAGGACCAACTAGAAATTAAGCATACTCTGACTGAAATAAAGAATAATATACAGAGATCCAACAGCAGACAAGAGGATTCCAAGAATCAAGTCAAAGATTTGAAATACAAAGAAACAAAAAATACCCAACCAAAAAAGAAAAAAGAAAAAAGATTCCAAAAATATGAAAATAGTGTAAGGAGCCTCTGGGACAACTTCAAGCGTACCAACATCAGAATTATAGGGGTACCAGAAGAAGAGAGAGGGCAAGATATTGAAAACCTATTTGAAGAAATAATGACAGAAAACTTCCCCTACCTGGTGAAAGAAATAGACTTACAAGTCCAGGAAGCGCAGAGAACCCCAAACAAAAGGAATCCAAAGAGGACCACACCAAGACACATCATAATTAAAATGCCAAGAGCAAAAGACAAAGAGAGAATCTTAAAAGCAGCAAGAGAAAGACAGTCAGTTACCTACAAGGGAGTACCCATACGACTGTCAGCTGATTTCTCAACAGAAACCATGCAGGCCAGAAGAGAGTGGCAAGAAATATTCAAAGTGATGAATAGCAAGAACCTACAACCAAGATTACTTTATCCAGCAAAGCTATCATTCAGAATAGAAGATCAGATAAAGAGCTTCACGGATAAGAAAAAGCTAAAGGAGTTCATCACCACCAAACCAGCATTATATGAAATGCTGAAAGGTATTCTTTAAGAAGAGGAAGAAGAAAAAGGAACTCTTACCATTTGCCACAGCATGGATGGAACTGGAGAGCGGATAAATACCACATGATCTCACTCATTTGTGGAATATAATGAACAACATAAACTGATGAACAAGGACTGATCCAGAGACGGAGAGGCATTGATTGGACTGTCGGGCCTTGGAGGGAAGGTAGGGGAGGGTGGGGGTAAGGGGGAAAGATCAACCAAAGGACTTATATGCAAGCATATAGGCCTAACCAATGGACACGGACAACGGGGGGGGTGAGGGCATGAGCGGGGGGGGGGGGGGAGGGTAGAGGGTAACATGGGGACAAGGACACATATGTAATATCTTAATCAATAAAAAATATATTAAAAAAATTTCCATTAAGCATAAGAATACATGTCTATATTACAGTCTCCTGTTGGACTTGGCCGGCCTAAATATTTCCCCTTCTTTTTACTTTAAAATAATTACCGACAGTCGGATGTGTCCAGTTGCCAAAGACCTTGGTAAGGTTCAAGAATTGTCTAGATTCTCAAATTTGGCCACTACATATCAGATTATTTTATTATGTGGGTAAATTGGATTGTTTAGACATAAAACCTAGCTTTCTTAGCCCAGGACTTTCAATTTAACTAGCAGTACTTATCATTAGCATGCTCATATCTACATTATAAAAGGCCAAGTGGCCTTAACGCCATAACAACCAAATGACCCTCACCAGGAGGTGCATTGATGGGTCCCGTGGCGGTGGCAGGAGGGACTCTGAGTCTTGTGGTATGGCGGGTTTAGGTCTCGCGCGATTTCATGTGCTGAGCCTCTAGTATGTTTCATATGAAGAGAGAAACAGAATACAATCAGTTGTTATTTAGGAGGGCTTAGGAAGTTTGGGGGCATAGATTAAGGGGGTTGTGAATTAATGCTCACTTCCCTACCAAGGCTAGCATCTTCATAGTTGTTGATGTGCTATAATTTATATTGATTGCATATTTTCTCCCTTTAGGACCAAAAATGCACAAACAGACACATATCTCTCACTCAAACACCCATCAAAATTGAAGGAACTGAACTAAATGTTAGGACCTGTCACTTCCTGAGAAGGTAGAGCAGACAGAACTTTTTCATAGTTCTGATGCTCAGCCAGTAGAGGCTCCAAATTTTTGGTTTAGAATGGACTTGGGGACAGCAATTTTGTAACAGTTGGTGTTGAAACTGCTGTTTTGTATGGTAAGCAGAACAATTTTATGTAAAAGAAAATTATTTTGAGTGACTTATAGGGTTGGTGCTAGCACAATTTATGGACTAAAGTGCTAAAACTCTCCCAAGTCAGCCTCCTCTGGCTCCAGGTTCACTGAGGGAGATAGAGGTAGTAATTAAGTTACTGGCAAGCAGGACCAATGAAAGGGTTGACAAATTGCCAAACCTTCCCAGGGGAGGAGAAAGGAAGAATTTGAAATTTGGTCTATGGAACTCTCTACTTCAGCTTATACATTTATAAAATAGTTAATTCTTCACTTTGCTTTTGAATGTAAAGAACTACTTTTCTTAAAAATATTTATTATTCAAAAAAGACATAATATTATTAATGTATTAAACTCTAACTCCTTTCCTACTCCCCCCACCCCCCAGTAGTTTGCCTACTGCTGAAAAATCAGCTAATGAAGACTGTACAGTGTGGCAATCTGAAAGCTGCAGAAGCTTTCAGAACTCATTTTTGCTTCCAGGTAAATATTAATTGATTTTGAATGCTAAATGATGTGTATAGACAAAAAATGTACAATCAGTAGAAATGTAATTGTCTGATAAAATATTTATTGTTATTATTACCATCATTATAAAAAGACACAGTTCTAAAATTAGAATTTTAAAATTCATAATCCTAATTTTGGGTTGATACTTAAATGCAGATAAAAATGCTAAGTAGTTGTGTGCCGGGGTCCAGCCCCAGCGGGTCCAGGGGTCCCCAAAGGTGTGGACGGAGTTGGCGAAGAAGGGATGACACGGGGACAGTGTTCAGTTGATCAGCAACCTAGCCAGGATCTCTAGCCCGGATCTCCAGCCAAGTTCTGGTCTGGATCTCCAGAGAGGTTCTGCTTCGGATCTCCAGCCAGGTTCTGTGGCCATGTTCCCTTGCTAGGTTCTCCAGCCAGGTTCTGTCCAGGCTCTCCAGTCAGGTTCAGTGTCCAGGTTCTAGTCAGGTTCTCCTGCCAATCTCTGTAGTCAGGTTCAGTCCAGGATCCCTTGCCATGTTCTCCCGCTAGGCTCTGTCTCTAGGCTCCATGTAGGTTTTGTCTTCTTGATTCTGTTCTAAGTTCTGAGTGTTTCTGTCTTGTTACAACTGTATTTATACCAGTTGATTCAATCCTATCAATCTCTATTACAAAGGTTAGGGCGTTTCTTATCTCCATTCCAGGGAGAAAAGATTATGTAGTTTAAGCATGATTGTTCGTAGTTAAAGGGATTAATTACCCGCCTGGCACTTAGTTGAGGGGTTTTATTCCCTCCCTAACTTCAGGGGAAAATCCCTACCTGGGGATTCAACCTTTCTCGGAGAGGTGACTTTGGTTAAAACACAGCGCCAAGAAGGTGAGCAAACATATTAAGAAAAGTATGCCATATATGCCAGGTCCCTTGAAACAGCAAGGATGGACCGGCTCCCGGCAGTTGTGCTACTTCAGTTCCTCCACACATTATGATTTGTCCCTATTTAGGCTAAAGGTATTGAAGCAGAAAGCTCTGTGCCTTGCTATCTAAGCTGATAGTCATCATAAAATCGGATCAAGTTTATCTTCTTGTTTAATCTCATTATAATGAATCAGAATTTCTGTTTAAATATATCTTGTGTTAACTCTTTAAAAATGTTGTCAAATGTACTAATTTAGTAAATGCTAAAATAGTCAAGTAGTAGTCCCATCTCCTACTAAATATTAGAATAATTTTAACTTCATGATATTTTCACAGATTAAAGTAAATCTTTTATATGGCTACTATACTGTAATATTTTGAATTTTTACACATATTAGCATCTGGAAGATGAAATACCAGATAACACTTTAAGTTTCACGTTTTTTCCCTAATGTGTGAAAGTCTATTTCACGAGAAATTTTCAGTGGTCCTGTTTATTGTATTTTTCATCTCTTTTGCCCTGTGAACTATTTCAGATTATTTGTTGTGTGGTGTTTTGTTTTGTTTTGCATTGTTGTTTTTTAAGTGCCAAGAACAGAAGAGCCCAACAATCAATACTCAGTTACAGATTTGAAGAAGAAATTTTCAATTGAGGAAGAAAGCCTTGTGGTTACTCCTGTGAGCCCAGAGTGGTGGAAACAAGCAGGACTAAATTCGAGAGTGACAGAAACTTTGGAACATCTGACTACATATGTCAGCAATCAGGATCTACCTTCTGATGACACTAAAAAGGAGGTATTTTTGCCTACAAAAGTACCTGAACTAGAATGTAAGTACATAATAGTAAATACCACTTGTATGAACATTTTCAGGTTGAAACGATATTCGATACAGGTGATTGGGGAAATATAACTAAATTTCAGCGTTCAATATTAGCTCTGGCTCTGCCAGAATTTATAGCTTTGAGCTTCACCAAGCCCCATTTTCTTCCTTGGAAAAATATGAAAATTTGACTAGCTAAATCCTAAAATCCTTTTCTGTCCTAAAATTCTACAGTTTTAAAATTCCTAGCCATTTTCAATTAGTGACTTTGTTTTCTTTTACAAACAATTAATTGCCATCTCAGTTTCTGTTTACGTAGCCTGGACACAAACCAGCAGTGTTATTTTTTTGACAGCTGAACTTTGCTCAATAATATCTTATGATCTCTCTTCAACAATAGAAAATCTTCCTTTGTTACCAAAAAGCTTACTCATTTAGCATTTTTTTACTTGTATAATTTAAGAAGACAAAAATGTCTTTTGAATTTCAATCTTTTGAGTTATTTTGGTTGCTATATATGCCATTATAGTAAATGGAACATTCTTACTATGACTTATATCTTTTTGAAGTATATATGTATTATTTAATAAACAATAGTTGAGTTGGGAAAGTTTACTTTTAGTTTATTATAGAGTAAATAAATATATTTAAAAGTGAATTTTAGAAATTATTATGGATGTTAGGATACTGCTTTAAGGAGATAAGAATTGGGGTAAGAATTGTTATCAGCAAGGGATCTTTCAAAAACAGAAGACAGAGGGCTTTGGATATAGTAGGAAGAAGAATAAATAGACTTTGTGAAGCAAATGCACACCAGTCTACCCAAAGCCTAGATGGTTATCCCTGGTAGAAGAATTTTTAAAGAGATTAGGTCAGAGTGCTAGACAAAGAAAAGGGAAAGGAAGATTTTATGGTGTCTTCAAATATACAGCATCATGTATTAAATCTATAAAATGATATAAAGTCTTTATTATGATATGTAACTATTTTAAAGTTAAATAATTTGCCTTGATACCCAATAACATTATGATGATAGTTTAATCTGATGTTCAAAAAATAAATAACTGTATCAGAGGCCCATGGTCAAGAGAAAGTAATAGAAGAAAATAAACAGAAAAATGAAATAATAAAGTTTCTACTTACCTGTTAAACATACCAAGATATCTCTAGAAAATAGCTCAGAAATTTCAAATTGGTACCATTCAGATTCTATTCAGTCCACATATTATTGATCCATATGGTGTTTTAATTAGTTACCAACATTAAAAATTTGGAGGGTTGTCATAAATGATCTGCATTTTGAAATTATCTTTATGATTCCAAAAACCAGACTCATTTTTTCAATAATATATTTTATTGATTTTTTACAGAGAGGAAGGGAGAGGGATAGAGAGTTAGAAACATCGATGAGAGAGAAACATCGATCAGCTGCCTCCTGCATACCCCCTACTGGGGATGTGCCCACAACCAAGGTACATGCCCTTGACCGGAATCGAACCTGGGACCCTTTAGTCCGCAGGTCGATGCTCTAGCCACTGAGCCAAACCGGTCAGGGCCAGACTCATTTTTATATGGCAACATTTGGCTGGGGCCAATAGCAACTCACCATTTTAGAACACACACCCTGTAGTGCACCATAGTTCTCAGTACTCACAAATTGAGGCCAACCCTTAGTTGTCATTACTCATTACACTCATCATTACTCTTGCACTTTTCCAGTTTTGTGTTATATTTAGTATAGTTAAGAGAAAAGTAAAATGTTTCTTATACCAATACCTCTAATAAAAACAAAACAAAAATAAAATTCTAGACCATGTTTTGGAAGGAAAAATATAAAATTTATCTTCCCAAAGATTATGATTTAAGCCCTAGCCATATACTTCCCTAATTTATAATATTTAGCATTTTTGTTCAAATAAATTTTGAGGTATAATTTATATATAATAAAATGTACCCATTCTTTTTAAATATATATATATATTATTGATTTTTTTACAGAGAGGAAGGGAGAGCGATAGAGATTTAGAAACATCAATAAGAGAGAAACATCGATCAGCTGCCTCCCGCACACCCACCACTCTGGATGTGCGTGCAACCGAGGTACACGCCCTTGACTGGAATCGAACCCAGGACCCTTCAGTCCGCAGGCCGACACTCTATCCACTGAGCCAAACTGGTCAGGGCAAATGTACCCATTCTTAACTGTACAGTTTTATGCATTTTGACAAATATGAAACTACCATCATAAATAAATAAGATATAGAATATTTCTAACACCAAAAAGTTCCCTTGTGACCCTTTGCATTCTGCAGTGATTCTCCTTCCATCTCACTCCTCTCCCCTGCCAGCTTTCACCCTTGATCCCAGCCAAGTAACCACTGGTCTACTGTCTATCACTATATATTAGTTTTTCTTGTTATAGAATTTTATCTATAGAATCATATAATATGAATTCTTTTGTACCTGTCTTCTTCCACTCAGCATAACATTTTGAGATTCACTCATGATGTACTGTGTATAACTAACTCTTTTCTTTTTATTACTGAGGAATTTTTCATTATATGGCTGTATCATGGTTTGTTTATCAACTCTCCTGAATCCCCCCGCCCCAGTTTTTTACCATTATTAATAAGACCACTACGAATAGTCTTGTCCAAATCTTTTTGTGGACACATGTTACCATTTCTAGAGTGGTTATATAGGAGTAGAATTGCTGGGTCTTGTAGTAGGTGTATGTTTAACTTTATAAGAAACAATTAAATTGTTTTCCAACTTGG
The DNA here is from genome assembly GCF_963259705.1 of Myotis daubentonii. Taxonomy (NCBI): domain Eukaryota; kingdom Metazoa; phylum Chordata; class Mammalia; order Chiroptera; family Vespertilionidae; genus Myotis; species Myotis daubentonii. Next base: position 64,352,920 of record NC_081850.1, on the reverse strand, counting down.
TTGCACCATTGTACATTCACAACAGCAATGTGTGACAATTCCAGTTACTCTATATCCTTGGCAACACTAAGTATCAAGAGTCTTGAATTTTAGTCATTCTAATGGGTGTTTTGTGGTATCTCACTGTGGTTTTAATTTATATTTTCCTGATGACTAATGATGAAAAGCATCTTTTTACATGCTCATTGACCATTTGTATATCTTTTAAATATATATGTATATAACAGCTTTATTGAAATATAATTCACATATCATATAATTCACCCATTTAAAGTATACCATTCAGTGTTTTTTAATATATTCATAGAGTTGTATAATCCTCACCACAATCAACTTTAGAACATTTTATACCAACCCCAAAAGAAATAGTGTACTCATTAGTAGTCACTCCCCATTTTGCCCAGATATGGAACCACTAATCTAGTTTCTGTATTTACAGATTTGCCTATTTTGGACATTTCATTTAACTAGAATCATATAATATTGGTCTTTTATGACTAGCTTCTTTCATTAGGGTGTTTTCAGGATTCATTCATGTTGCAGCATGTGCGTATCTTATATGAAGTACTAGAGGCCCGGTGCATGAAATTCATGCACTTGGGGGGCGGGGGAGGAGGGCTCATCCAAGCCTGCACCCTCTCACAGTCCGGGAGCCCTTGAGGAGCGGGCCTAAGTTGTCAGACATCCTTAGCTTAGGAGAGGCTCCTGCCACCGCTGCTGCGTTCACCAGCTGTGAGTCTGGCTTCTGGCTGAGCGGCACTCCCCCTGTGGGAGCGCACTGACCACCAAGGGCAGCTCCTGTGTTGAGTGTCTGCCCCCTGGTGGTCAGTGTACATCATAGCAACCAGTTGTTCTGCCGTTTGGTCGATTTGCATATTAGCCTTTTATTATATAGGACTAGAGGCCTGGTGCACAAAAATTTGTGCACTCGGGGGGGAGGGGGGTCGCTCAGCCCAGCCTGTGCCCTCTTGCAGTCTGGGACCCCTCGGGAGATAACAACCTGCTGGCTTAGGCCTGCTCCTGGGTGGCAGAGGGCAGGCCCAATCCCTAGCTAGGTGCAGCCCCTGGTCGGGCTCAGAGCAGGGCCGATTGGGGAGTTGGGGCGCCGCCCCCTGTCATACACAGAGCAGGGCTGATCGGGAGGTTGTGATTCCACCCTCAGTCACGCTCAGGGTAGGGCCGATTGGGGGGTTGGGGCACCATCCCCTGTCACACTCAAGGCAGGGTCGATGGGGAGGTTGCGGCGCCACCCCCTGTCACGCACAGAGCAGGGCCAATCAGGGGGTTGGGGCGCTGCCCCCTGTCATGCACAGAGCAGGGCCCATCAGGGGGTTAGGGCGCTGCCCTCTATCACCCACAGAGCAGGGCCGATCAGGGGGTTGGGGCACCGTCACTCTGACACTCAGGGCAGAGCCGATGGGGAGGTTATGGCTCTACCCCGTCACACACAGAGCAGGGCCCATGGGGGGGGGGGGGCGGGGCGCCACACCCTGTCACACACAGAGCCACAGGGCGATCAGGGGGTTGGGGTGCTCCCCTCTATCGGGCACAGAGCAGGGCTGATCAGGGGGTTGGGGCCACTTCCCCTGTCACGAACAGAACAGGGTGGATAGGGAGGTTGTGGCCCCGCCCCCTGTCACACACAGAGCCGCAGGGTGATCAGGGGGTTTGGGCACTGCCCCCTGTCACACTGATCCCGGTGCCCGGAGGCCTCGCAGCTCCGCTGATCCCAGTGCTGGGAGGCATATTACCCTTTTACTATATAGAGTAGAGGCCTGGTGCACGGGTGGGTGCCGGCTGGTTTGCCCTAAAGGGTGTCCTGGATCAGGGTGGGGGTCCCCACTGGGGTGCCTGGCCAGCCTGGGTGAGGGGATGATCGCTGTTTGCAGCTGGTCACCACCCTTCAGGGTGGGGGTCCCCACTGGGGTGCCTGGCCAGTCGGGGTGAGGGGCTGAGGGCTGTTTTCAGGCTGGCGGGTGACTGAAGCTCCCAACCGCTCCTTTTTTTCTTTTTTTCTTTTTTATTCTGGGCCAGCTTTAGCTTTGAGGCTTGGCTCCAGCTCTTAGGCCTCTGCTGCTGAAAGTAGGTTTGTGGCCTTTGCTTACAATGTTGCGATCCTGCTGGCTGAAGCCCGGAGACTAAAGCTGGTTTCTGGGGTTTTGTTTAGCTTCTATATTTGTTACATAGTTGCTTAGAGTTGCAGCTCAGAGGCCTGCAGCCGCAGGCGGGGAACGTTGGAGTCCTCTGTCACTGAAGCAAGCAAGCCTCATGTTAGTTTCAAGCTGCCTGGCTGCCGGCCGCCATCTTGGCTGGCAGTTAATTTGCATATTGCCCTGATTAGCCAATGGGAAGGGTAGCGGTTGTACGCCAATTACCATGTTTCTCTTTTATTAGATAGGATTATTCAAATATTTTGTCAAATTGCTAATTGGTTTTATTTTAAAATTAAGCTATAGGAGTTCTTTATATATTTTGGATACAGTTCTTTTTCAGGTATATGTAGTGCAAGTACTTTCATTTGGTCTTGGCATGTAAGTTTTTGACCCATAGAGTAACTGTTACCTCCAAAGCTCTGACTTATAAGTCTACTAGCAATAGAGCTTTTCTGGAATTCCTTTTTGCTCAGTAACCTAGTTTTAGTAGAAAAAAAAAAGATGTGCTGGAATTTTATTTTATAATAATTTTAGTTTATTCAGACCAAAAATTGATTTTTAGCCGAAACCGGTTTGGCTCAGTGGATAGAGCGTCGGCCTGCGGACTGAGGGGTCCCGGGTTCGATTCCGGTCAAGGGCATGTACCTGGGTTGCAGGCACATCCCCAGTGGGAGATGTGCAGGAGGCAGCTGATCGATGTTTCTCTCTCATCGATATTCTGGCTCTCTATCTCTCTTCCTTCCTCTCTGTAAAAAATCAATAAAATATATTTTTTTAAAAATTGATTTTTAAAGCTGTAAACAAAATGCTGGATTAAATTATATTAATAAGAACTCATACCTAAAAGTTATCTTAGTAGAACACTCATTTAGGCATGGAAATCATTTGGATATTTTTGTTTTCTGTTTTCAGCATGGCTAGACCATAAAAGTTGTTCCTCACCTATTGTACTTATGAATGAGGAATCTACAAGTGATAATTTATTACTTCAACAAAAAAGTCCATCTCCAGCAGAAGTACCAGATCTGTGTTTTTCTGATGAATATAGCTCTGTTCAAAGTCCAACAAAAGAGGAAAAACCAAAGGATGATCAAGAACTAGTTAGTAGTATAATCCAAAATAATGAAAATAAAGATTGCTTGGAACTTGACTACACAGAACTATCTACTGAATCAGCGTCCTCTTCAAAAATTGAAAAAGCATCTTTTAAATGTAGTAAAAGGCGGGAGAATCATTTGGACCTTTTGAGTGACTTTATTATGATGAGAAATAAACATAAAACTTGTACCTCAAAGACTGAAGTCACAGATAGTGATGAAAAAAATGGTGGGTAATTTAGTAATATTTTGGCATAGATATGATAGCTTCAAGGACTAAAGGTATAATTTAGTATAGAAGATAAAGAAACACCTGGCTGGTGTTGGTCAGTGGTTGAGTATCGACCTATGAACGAGGAGGCCACGGTTTGATTCCTGGTCAAAGCAAGTGCCCGGGCTTGCTGACTCAATCCCCAGTGTGGGATGTGTAGGAGGCAGCCGATTGATGATTTTCTCTCATCATTAATGATTCTCTCTCTCCCTCTTCCTTCTTCTCTGAAATCAGTAAAAATATATATTTTTTAAAAAGATAAAGAAACAAAGCTCTTCCAGGTAGAAAATATTATTTTTCAAACTCAAAGAAAATGTTATTGATTCATGATATCTATTGTGCATGCAGAAAGATATGGGTATAGATATAGATGTAGATATGTATTTAAAATGTCTTAAGTAACATTTGAACTTCTAAGCAAAGTCACTATTTGTAAAACTTGCTTTCTACAACTTAGCCATACAGATTCATAATATTTCTAACTTTTTTTTTTTTTGTCATTCTGCCATTCTTTTTTTTTTTAGAGGAAAAAGAAATTTAAATTATATTTTAATGTATACTAAGAACACTTTGCCTGGTGAATTGCTAAGTCTTTTTAACTGTTTGAGTTAACTGTTTTACATTCTGCTTATAACCATATCAAAGGTAGTATAATGTGTCATATCATTTTACTTCTAGAATATGTTTGACATAGGTTACCCAGATGAAATAACTACAAAAATATTTATGTGTAAGAGTTAGAGCATACTTAGGTCTTACTAGTCTATATACTATATTTTTAAAATATATTTTTATTGATTTCAGAGAGGGAGCGAGAGATGGAAACATCTATCATGAGAATCATTGATCAGCTGACTCTTGCACTCCCCGTACTGGGGATGAAGCCCACAACCCAGGCGTGTGCCCTGACCAGAAATAGAACCTTGACTTCCTGGCTCATGGGTTGATGCTCAAATACTGAGCCACACTGGCGGGGCTAAATAGTTCAATTTAATACAGTGTGTTTCAAAGAACTTTAATAATGGTGGTCATCATAGAAAAAATTTTTAAGTAAAGCAACATTAAGTTTCTTCTGAACAATGCAAATTAATATTTTTATCAGAATTTCAAGATAAAGAAGAACATTCTTTGACTCTTCAAGAAGAAAGTCCTGTTGTTTATACTAATAAAACTGTAGAGAAAATAAATCAGGAGAGGGGAGCAGATAATGTCATTGAGATTCAAGCATCAGGTATGCTATGCTTTTAAGATACATTCAAATTAATTTAAAAGTCCTTTTGTGGGTATCTAGGATATACCTCATTTTCCATGTAACTTTACTTGTTTCAGATATTTCTTTATTTCCACTTCTACTTTCAAGTTATTTCCAAACTTGGAAGGCCCTATTCACTGCCTCTGCCTTTCCCTTTGCCCTACCCCAGTCCATTAAGTGTTATTTCTTCTTTTAAATTGCTGCTTCCCTTCACTCATCAGAAAAGAGCAAACCGCTCCAACTCTTATGCCAGTCTCAAAAATGATCTGCTAATGGTTGCTTTCTCTATTCCCTTATCCCTTATCAGGGTGATATTTATAAATAAGTTATTATTGAACTCTATTCTGATTACACTTTTTCTTCTTCTGTAAAGAAGAATATACTTTGACTCCTAAAGTCAAAGTGGGGTGGGAACAGGGTAGAGGGCATCAATGGGAAGGGGGGAGGAGGACATACTTTATACTTTCAAAAATAAAGATAAATTTTTTTAAAAAGAAGAAAAAGTACAAAATAATTTAAATGTTAGAATCCAAAGAAAGAGAACAGCCTGCATAAGAACATCATGCTCAGTATTAAAGTCAATAAGAAAGTAGTATATTACTAGTTCTTGAATATCTTTTCATTCCTTTGGTTCAATTTTATTTATGACCTTTAGGTGATTATGCAAATCTTTAAAGGTTGATATTCTAGTGAAAACTAGAAACAATTTGTCATTGTTACAAATTTGTTTGGCTTAAGGTTGTAAGCTAATAGTTGAGGGAAAAGAAAAAAATTGCAATTCTCTTTATATGGCTCTTCATAGTTGCAAAGTTGATTAAGTTACTAAATAAATCCTTTCTAATAAACAAGATAGCCATAAAATTATAGTAATTCTATGGGGGAAGGTGTTTTGTTTTTACTAGTTTGTTTATTCAGCATAAATATCTTAAAATAACCTCTGTACAATCTTATGTACAATATCATGATATTTTAACTCAGTAAAATTTAGATAGAGTTCAGGTTTCCATGAAGTAACATGTTCAATTGGTTTGTCAAAAAGAGCATACAATCTTTATAAAAACACTTCCTCTAATGCTTTCATGTTTACAGATAGCCAGTGCCACGCGTACTGTCTCCTAGAAGCTGCAGCTACTCCTATCTTAAAAAAACTCGGGTGCCTCTGTACTCGCCCTGTTGCTAGTTGGAAATTTGCCACCGTTCTTTTTGACCAAACAAGATTCCTCTTAAAGGAACAAGAGAAAGTAGTAAGTGATGCTATTCATCAAGGTGAGTGCAAATAAAAGTCACATTATTTTAAATGATATCAATTTATGGATTATATATCAAGTTAGTAAAAATATAGAATATGCAAAAATTAGTCTTGGATGAAAGCATGACTGCGATTCAGCATATGCACCCATACACCAAAACTGGAGAATCAGCTAAGAAGGGAGGAAGGGTAAAAAATACAATCTGGCATTGCTCCTTAGCGAAGCTCCATTGACTTATACCGGGCGGGGCAAAAAGTAGGTTTACAGCTGTTTGTATGGAAAATAATAAAATGAGTAATAATACAAAAATAAATTCTGTGTTTTGCATACTCACAACTGTAAACCAACTTTTGTCCCACCCTGTATTACTTGACAGGTTCCTATTACAGAAACTAAATTAACCCCTATTAATGTTAGCATATGAACCACCTAGTTTCCTCCCCAAAAAAGGGGGAAAGTAAAAAACAAAAACAGATTAAAGTCCATTCACAATGTCTGGCATCCAGTCAAAGGTTATCAGGCATTGTAAGAGACAGAAAAACCAGTAATTGTGCAAAACCAGTAATAAGTAGAAAACTGTAGTAGCAGCCAGAGGAAAAAAAGATATGTTGCATAAGAGAAACAAGGGTAAGGGTGACACCAGCTTTCTTGTCAGAAATAATGCAAGTAAAAAGATAGTGGAGTAACATCTTTAAAATACTGAAGAAGCCCTGGCTGGTGTGACTAAATAGTTAGAGCTCCATCCCGTGGACTGAAGGGTCTCATTTGATTCTTGGTCAAGGACATGTACCTCAGTTGCAGGTTTGAACCTCGGCCTCATTGAGGCATGTGTGGAAAGCAACCAATTGGTGTGTCACTCTCATATCTATCTATGTGTGTGTGTGTGTGTGTGTGTCTCTCTCTTACTTACACTCTCTCCCTCTCTCTCCTCTTCCCTCCCTCCCTCTACTCTCTCTGAGACTCAATGGAAAAAAATATCCTCAGGTGAGAATTTAAAATATATATATATATATATATATATATATATATATATATATATATATATATATATATATACTGAAGAAGAAGAAGAAAAAACCGTCAACCTAGTTTTCTATACTGGGCAAAAATATATTACAAAAACAAAGGTGAACTAAAGATGTTTTCAGCCATACAAAAGCTGAAAGAATTCATGAGCTGCAGACTTACACTGTAAGGAATGTTCTCCTAAGGGGAGGAGAAAAATGATATCAAATCTGGTTTCTCTGTTCTGTTCTCATCACTTCCGGGTCATGAGTGACTTGTTTCCACAAGTCCTTCCCAGGGCAGAAGATACTACCCATAAATAGTTCTCCTATTGCTTCTTGATCTCCAATAACTACTACATATTTGCCTCATCTGTTGTTGTTTTTTTATTAGATCAGCATTTTTCAAACATTTTAGCAGAACTCTGTTCAAATAAGTATTTCATGGGATTCCACTATTTAAACAGAAAAGTAGAGTTTCTCTGGTTATGTTAGGGCAGTGGGTCCAAAATGTCTCACTTCTGTACACAGTGAAATCCAAGCTATCACCCTCAAAAAGCTGTGGAGCTATGTGGACATGTTGATTAGACCATTGGCCTGTCCCTGTGAATACATCTCTTGTTTAAGTCATATCTTTAGACAAATATTTCCAGGTGTCTACCTCCATTTGTAGGTATTGCTTTATGTTCTGATCCTCTACCTTTATTTTAACCAGTTGGCATGTTATGAGTTTAATTTTCTTCTTGTTTCATAACTGGGAATCATTTACCTGTTTTTCCACCAAGAGTAGAAATAATTGAATGTGCTTTGGAAGCAAAAAGAGTATGAGCTCTAAGGTTAGCTGTCTGGGTTTAAATGTCAGCCCCACCATTTATTCACAAATTGACCTTGGATAATTACTTAACCTCCTTAAGACTATTTCCTCATCCACAAAATAAGATTCATAATAAACTTGCCTGATAGAGTTATTGTTATAGATTTAATGAAATAACCACCTTATACACAGCCTGGCACAGAGTAAGCACTCAATAATAAATATTCGCTTTTATTGTTAAACATTCTGATACATATTCTAAAATTTTAATATATATCCTACGTTTTTTAATACATTTAAATATGTTTTTGCTTACTTAGGTACAAATGCTGAAAGAGAAACAACATTTAGGCATGCTGGTCTCTTACACCTTCTGGTCACAATTCGAGATGTCCTTTTAACATGTAGCTTGGACACAGCACTGGGTCAGTAGGGAAATTTTTTAATTTTCCTTTTCTTCCTATTGAAATATTTCATCTGAAATAACTTTCAATTTTCTGAAAAAGATGCACCTTATAAGAAACTATGTAGCTTCTTATACTTCTATGTAACACCTATCATTGCCTAAAAAAAAATAGGTTTAGGATTCCCTCATCTAGGCCTGAATTACAGAATCCTAATGACCTTAGCAGATTTGATTGTATAATCATTATCATGCACTAATTTTTAGTATAAGCTGATATTTTCCATGTACATTTTAGGCCATTATTAAATGTCTGTGGCTTTAAATCTTTGCTAGATGAAATATGACTAAGTTATTAGTAGTAATGCCTTTTGCAATTTTTAAATTGTATGTGTAAATGAGGATATAAACTATTTGAGTGATAAAAATAAAACTAATTTAAATGTGTTGAAAAATTTATGATCCTGAAAATCTTTTCTAAATTATCAGAATCTGTTTTACTACATTACTGCTTTAAGTCCCTTATTGCAGAATTATTGAGCATTATTTAGTAATGTTATGCTTATAGGATTATGTTTTATAATTTAGAATGTTTTGAACCTATCCTATATAATAAAAGCCTAATATGCTAAGAATCCAGTCGTCCATTCAACCAATCAAAGAATAATATGCTAATGATATGCTAAGGCCACTCAACTGCTCGCTATGATGTGCACTGACCATCAGGGGGCAGATGCTCTGACCAGTAGGTTAGCTTGCTGCTGGGGTCCAGCTGATCAGGACTGAGAGAGATGAGCTGGACATGCCCTGGAACCCTCCGGCCAACCTCCTGTGCCCCTCCCCAACCCTGATCATGCACCAGTGGGGTCCCTCAGCCTGGTCTGTGCCCTCTCACAATCCGGGACCCCTTGGGGGATTTCAGAGAGCCGGTTTCAGCCCAATCCCACAGGCCAGGCTGAGGGACCCCACTGGTGCATGAATTTGTGCACTGGGCCTCTAGTTTTAAATACAAAGTGAAAATAAATTTTCTCTGATTTCTGACCCAGATGTTTTCTCTTATCTGTGACCCAAATATTATTTCTCTAATCCAAGGTTTTAGAGATAAGTATTAAGCAGCAGTAAGTTATAGTTATACTCCCTCTGCAACCACTGGGAGTTATAATACTTGGCTAAGTATTATATTATCTAGCCGAGTATTAGAACTAAATTATAGTTACTCTTAGAGAACCTAGCATGGTGCTTTTCCTTTCTTTTCCAGTTAAACCACTTGGGTGTTGATGCTGGATCAGGTTGTCTTATCTTTGTCCTCAGACAAGTAAGGATTGGGAGCTATAGCCCTAATTTATAGAACCTAGTAGAATTAGTATAACGGTATAGTGTCACATGCCCTTCTATTTAGTTACCTGTCTTCATTAGTCTTTCTGGCTTCATAAAAGACTGTCAGTCCCATTAACAGTCAGGCTGATGTTAAAGCATAATAATAAGGCAGATTTTCAGATTCTAGCATATCTGAGCTCCCTGTGCTATAGAGAGAGTTGTGACTCACCTATGCTCAATACTAATCAAAACCTTGGATTAGAGATTATGGAAGATTGCTTGAAGGTACTCTACAATTTACCCTAGGATTAGGTGAGACCATTGAGAGCTATATACTTGAATTGTTTTTCCTTCTCAAAGAAATGCACTTACTAAATTAAACTTTGGCATTACTATTTGGCTACCTTGAAGAATATTATAGCCCAGCTGGTGTGGGTCAATGGTTAACCATTGACCTATGAACCAGGAGGTCACGGTTCCATTCCTGGTCAGGGTATATGTGCAAGCTGTGGGCTCGATCCCTAGTTCAGGGCATGCAGGAGGCAGCCAATCAATGATTCTCTCTCATCATTGATGTCTCTGTCTCTCTTTCCCTCTCCCTTCCTCTCTGAAATACATAAAGAAAAAAATTTAAAGAATATTATAAAAGTAAAATCCTTGTTGGAAAACTAACTTTGTAAGCTCTACATACCAAGCCATAATGAGTAACCTAACTGCCTTAGACATTTTTAGTGGAGGGCTTTTTCACTCCTCTAAACCTCTTGAAATCAAAGAGCAAGATAGGTTGTTCTTCTTTCCTTCCCTCTCTATAGTGGCGGAAGAAAGGTCTGTGGGGGTCTAGCTGCCTGCGCAGCTGCTCCCTACCAGAATTCCGTCTTTTCTCACAGCTTTCAGTTTGCTACCTCTCTGGAAGATTCAAGGGTAATGATGCAGAGTTTCAGACCAAGAGGATGAAAGGAAATTTTAATTCTTTTTTGTCCATGGAGTTTCTCAAAGAACAAAAAGTCTCCCCCAACCCCCGCCCAATTTTGTTTTAACAGGATATTTGTCAAATGCAAAAGATGTGTACAAAAGCGTCTTAGGCTCCTATTTGGATGACATTTGGAGACAGCTAGAGATTGTACAGTTTATTAGGGAAAAAATGCCTGAAACCAACTACAAAATACAAGAATTGCAATGTCAGATATTAAATCGGATACAAAGTGAACAGCAAATTAAGGTCAGTACTGGATTAAAGCAGGTAACAATAATTAGCTTAAACAAGAACTGGATGTAAGATAAATTTTTACATTTAATTTTGAAATTATAAAATAGTCTATACCCGTGGTCGGCAAACTGCGGCTTGTGAGCCACATGCAGCTCTTTGGTCCCTTGAGTGTGGCTCTTCCTAAGCCTTAGGAGTACCCTAATTAAGTTAATAACAATGTACCTACCTATATAGTTTAAGTTTAAAAAATTTGGCTCTCAAAAGCAATTTTAGTCGTTGTACTGTTGATATTTGGCTCTGTTGACTAATGAGTTTGCCAACCACTGGTCTATACTATTTGATCCCTCAATAGTTTTCTTGTAAGTTAACAGAACAAAATCGGGTCCAGAGAAAGGATGATTTGCATCATTATTCATATGTCTTAAATTAAAAAAAAAATTTATTATATACAGTTTTTTATGGATTGCTTCTTCAAATCTCAAAAGTGATGTCTGTTCTTATAAGTATATTAATGTTGTTAAGTCCTTGTAAGTTCATCAACATTTACCAATAATAGAACTATAATAATTTATTTTTAGAAATTGAGCCAAAATCTCATCTTATGTGATTCTATTAAAAGAACAACAACAACAAAAACACTTAGTTTATGCCTAGGATTATATTGGAAATTTTTGCCCACCCTACCTCAAGCATATGAAGTTACATTAATAAATATTTAAGAGAAAATACTTTTAAAAATATTTACAAGCAGAAAAGCATTTCAAATGTTTTACATTGAATCTGGTTACAAATTTGGCCTTTTTCTTCTTTTTCCTCTCTGTCCCTCCTATATTTTTATCTCCAACTTTATGGTTACTTGGCAACTTGCTTAAGTCATTAAAATAAATTAAAATAATCAGTAAGAAATTTAAAATTGAAATTGATTTGTTGTCCCCACTCCACCCCTAAGCCAAGACTGTCCTACTGCAAAATATTTTCCTCATTAATATTTGACCTTACTTTGTATTTAAACATATCTTTTACAACATGAATATTTACTTGGTAATCGTATAGCCATTCGTTTCATAACCAATTAAGTTTGTTATTTTGTCACTGTAGCAAAACTATGAAAAAGAATAAGCAATCAGATACACATTTGTGAGAAATTCTTATTTTTGGTCAGGTGCTGATTATAATAAGAATGGACTCAGATGGTGAAAAACATCTACTCATTGAAATCCTTAACAAAATGGAAGGTATGCAATTTTAAATTATGCTTCATTTGCTAACATATGCTTGAACATAAAAATGTATTGATCTAACCAAGTTTTAAAATTAAGATATAATCAACATACCATAAAATTTATTCTTTAAAATTAAATAACTCAGTGATATCTAACCAGTTTTTAAATCAATCTGGACTATAAACCTGCAAAATATAAATATTCTATAATGTACTTATGTGAACATTACATGTATTTATACATATGTTGTTATTATTATCAGTTGATACCTTTTATTGAATGTCTACTAGTTGCTAAATAATAGTAACTACTTACAACTCTATGAATAGGTTTTACTAACTCAGTTTTACAAATAAAGAAACTAAAGTTCATAAAGGTAACGTAGCAAGCCAAATTTCACAGGCAGTAAGTGTGGGAATCAGAATTTGAACCTCGGTCTCTCTTGTTCCACTGTTATTCTTCAGTTCATTCTTCTACCCACTGCAACCTCCTCTGCCAGCCATTTCCACCTTGTGCTGTGGAACCTACTGCTTATATGTAAACTCTTCACCTCCTTTGTCTTAAGTAAAACCTAATTTTCCCCAGATGACACTGCTTCCCTGTATTCTTCTCATTTAGAATCTGATTCTCTTCTCTCTCTCTCTCTCTCTCTCTCTCTCTCTCTCTCTCTCTCTCTCTCTCTCTCTCCTCTCTCCCTCTCTCCCTCTCTCCCTCTCTCCCTCTCTCCCTTTCTCCCTCTCTCCCTCTCTCTGTAATGTCTTATTATTTCATTCAGTTTTCCAATCCTGGGGAGATGAGTTCATATTCACCAAATTCACAAGATCCTTACTAGTATCAAAACGTGAGAACAATAGTTAATAGTTGTGGGGCTGAACCTGCCACAGTTGTCTGGAATCTGGGTACAGTAATTGGGAAAAAAATTTAATTAGGAAAATGCTGAGCAATGTTAACATTAAAAACAAAGGGATCTGGTAGGGGAGTGGGGGGGTAAGAAGGAGAGATCAACCAAAGGACTTGTATGCATGCATATAAGCATAACCAATGGATGCAGACACCAGGAGGGTGAGGGCATGAACGGGAGTGGGGTCGGGGGCTGGGGGGCAATGGGGGGGATAAGGACACATATGTAATACCTTAATCAATAAAGAAAAAAAAAGGGGATCTGGGTAACCAAAGGAATATTTTTTTTAAGAAGTTGAGAAAATATTCCTGCTCCACAAAGAAGAATACTTAAACCTGCTTAATGGGGCACCTTTTCTTTGATGTCACTTAAGATATATTGACAAATTATTACTGTCCATATATCTCTTATCTAGGCTTCACACTGAACATCCCTATTTCTTTTGGTATTTGGAATTATATCATCACTACTCTTAGTATTTTATTTCAACAAGGTCTGCTGACACAAAAATATTGACTTTATACACTGATAAATGTTTTTACTCTCTAACTGGTAACTATCCTCTATATCTAGGAGCAAGGCCCTTTTTTCTATTGAGTGTTAGAAAGTAAAAATGTAGTTCCATCATTCTATGTGTTTGTAAGATCCTAGTAATGCACTCAGCAAGTAATCTGCTTTGGATTCATAGCTAACACAAATCATTTAAGGAGATTAACTTTTAAATTATATGACCTTATAAATTATAAAAGAAAAATCATACTCCTTCCTTTCTTCTTGCTGCCAAAACTATTGTCATGTCAATTCAAGTAAATGTGATATTATTAAGCACTACTTTGTCATTACTACATCATACCACTGTAAACTTTACAATTGACAGAGTACACTAATAGAGTGTAGAATTTACTTTAACTAGAATTAGCTATTCTTAAATATGTCTGTAAAAAATAAACTGTATGTGTGGATACAGAATTTAATGGAGTTTATTATATTTTGTTAAAAAGTAACATCAAATTGAAATGCAGTCTCCTGATGTTTAGTTACATACTTTAAATTTTACCAGAGGAAAAAAAAAGTAAAATCCACCATAATTTTTAGTAAAATAAAGTTAACTGCACAGAATTATTAAGTTTAATTTAGTTATTTTAAAATTAAGTTTTTGATCCACTTTATTATTTTACAAAGTAAACTCAGAATTTCCATGCTTATACACACAACATTCACACAGAAATATTGCCCATGGTTTAAACTTTCTGATACCCTAGATTTAGAAAATAATCTCCCAAATTGTATTTTAAGCAGTTTCCTTGTTCACAGATGTTTCATTCACTTTTGTGGTAGTGAATACATGACACACTTTAAAAATACACATGAACAAAACACTGGGAAAATCTTTCTTTCATTCCTCTTTTTTTCCAACAGGTTTAACATTGACTGTCTTACATTCAAACAAAAGAAAAGATTTTCTGGAATCTGAAGGTGTTTTAAATAGGTAAAAATGTATTTCTTCATCTATGGGGAGCAAACATTCAAATTCCCTAGGAAAAGCACAATTTCTCCTAGAATTTAACTTTTAAAAAAAGGTTTAATAAAGTTAATGTCTTTAACCTGTACCTGAAAAAAGCTTCACATAGAACACTTTAATTCAGTTTATTGCCTTGTGTTAAATATTTTGTCCAGAAATTTAGTTCAGTCTTGCTTTAATATCCCCAAATTATCATTATTATTGTTATTGTCAGTACAGAAAGTGCCTATTTAGACTTACCAGTTTTTTTGTTTAGCATTGTTATTTTTTTATATTTCCTTCCTTTGTTTGGGTTCTCCTTCTTCCTAGAGTACATTTTTATAAATTCTCTCAGTGAGGTTCTGCTAATGATAAAATTAGTGTCGACTTGACTAAAAATGTTTTTATTTTGCCTTATTTTGTATAGAAATTATTTATTCCTAATATTGGACCTAAACAATAAAAAGAGAAAATGTAAATCAAATAGAAGCCCATAAAAGCTAGACATAAATACCTTTTAACTTCTGTCTACATTGCTCTGGGTAGAAAGCAGTGGTAGAGAATTTTAATTACAATAAGTGCTGTCATATGGCATATGAAGATGGGAAAGATAACTTTATAATATTTAAGTTTTCACCTTTCTTGTTGTTGTTAAATCACTTATGAAGCCCATTGAGGAAAAAAAATAACTGCACTTCATAGTTGTCAGGTAATACTCTGTTATATAGATTCTCAAAGATTAAAACCTCACATTTGTAGGAAAATGAGATTGATTTCTCATGATGACTTGTCTGTTATGGATAAGACTCAGGTAATAAAATTAAGGTCCCTTGCATTTGAGGATGTGAAATAGTCTACAGTTGTGTGTGGGGGGGGGGTGTATGTATATTTTTATTGATTTCAGAGAGGAAGGGAGAGGGAGAGAGAGGTAGAAACATCAATAACGAGAGAATCACTGATCGGCTGCTTCCTGCACATCCCACACGGGGGATTGAGCCTGCAACCCAGGCATGTGCCCTGACCGGAAATTGAACCATGACCTCCTGGTTCATAGATCGGCACTCAACCACTGGAGCCATGCCAGCTGGGCTAGTCTACAGTTTTTTATATTTGAATTAAACAAAAACAAAAACTATGACCATCAAAAAAGATAAAAATAGATTAGCAACAATTGGAGAACAAATAAACAGAAAGTACACCAGTGCTTTTCCAAGATAAATAGGCATAGATTAGAGAAGAGTAACATAAGCCAAAAAGAGTTATCTTTTAGCATTCGAAGTAAATAATTGCACAAGTATAGTTACATTTTCTTGTCTTTCTTTTGTCTTCAGTACAAGTTCCTGTGTAGTGGTACCTAATCAATATATTGGAGCAGATTTCCCCTGGAGTAATTTCTCATTTGTGGTGGAATACAATTACGTAGAAAACTCTTGTTGGACTAAACACTGCGAACAATTGAATATTCCATACATGGCCTTTAAAGTGATGCTTCCAGACACAGTTTTAAAGAGTAAGAATATAAACTAATTTTTTTTTTATTTCATTAGAATGAAATTTCTGTTCTCTGTTTCTTATCTGTGGAAAGAGAATAAACTATGGCATGAGAAGACTTGAGTTTAAGCTCTAATCGTACCACTATCCTTGTAACGTTGAGCACGTTCTTTAACTATCTCATACTCATATTCCTCATCTGAAAAGCAAACTTTACTGATCATATTTAAATTCATCCCTTTAACTTCTAAATTTTACTTATATAGCATAATTTTATTATAATTATATATAATATCAATCTGATACTTTTATTCAATAGTATTTTATTGAATTTTAGGGAAAAATTATGTTGGATAATTAGTATGTTGACTGATTCAGAAAACTTTTTTTTTAAATATATTTTATTGATTTTTTTACAGAGAGGAAGGGAGAGGGATAGAGAGCTATAAACATCAATGAGAGAGAACCATCGATCAGCTGCCTCCTGCACAGCCCCCACTGGGGATGTGCCCGCAACCAAGGTACATGCCCCTGACTGGAATCAAACCTGGGACCCTTCAGTCTGCAGGCCGACGCTCTATCCACTGAGCCAAACCGGTCAGGGCCAGAAAACTTTTAATACACACAAAAAAAATTATGCACAAATACTTAGAAAATAATCCAAAGCCACTTTGGTTTCTTTGCATTTCTCACTTCACATAACTAAGGTGAATTCTCAGACCATTTCATTGAAAAAGCCCATGGAGTTTTACTCCCAGTGCATCTCTCTTTCAATATTTGCCATAAGTTACTTTCTATCCAACTGAATTATGAGTGGGAAGTTTGAATTCTGAGTCATTCCAACTCAATTCTAAAGTACACCATAATTCTTATTTAGAATCTTTGATATTTAGAATTAAATGTTAAGTTGATAAACCAATTAAAGAATGGGCCCAAGAAAAGATAAAGATAAGTATGCTTGTTTATATTTAGAAGCTTCATTCATTTTCTCAAAGATGAATTTAATTTATTCAATCAGTTCTTTGGGCATTTACAATGCTTCAATTCACTATTATACTGTAAGATAAAGTAGTTTTATATCTTATATATCTTGATATACTTGTTCTAAGAAATTCGAATTCCAAGAGGTAAAATTAATTGCTGGGTCAAATGTATACACACATTTATATATTGCCAAATATCCTTCAAGAAATGCTATTCCAATTTATATTTGTGCAGAAAGTATGAGAGAATACTTTTCCCATATCTTTACAATAAGTCGGCATTATTAATCTTTTAAATATTTGACATAATTATAGGCAGAAAATATTTTATAGTTGTGTTAATTTGCATATCTTTGACTATTCATATCTTTTCAGATGTGAATTGATCTTGTATAGCCATTCTTTTGTAAATTGCCTGTTTATGTCCTTTGTCCATTTATCTATCGAGGCATTTATTCTTTTCCTATTGATCTGTATCATTTCCTATAGGTTATAGTACATAATTTTAAATTTTGATCAGCATATTTACACAGTAAATATCCAATATATACTTAAGTGAATAAAGCAGATTTTAATATTGTTAGATTATAATCCTATTTTTTTCTTTTCCTTTTTTCTTTTTAAGTGAGTGTACATGTGATAAGCAAATATATAGGAGAAAGTCTGGAAGTATGTACTAATCTTTGTTTTAGTATATAGTAGTTTTAGTAAGATCTGTTACCTTTTCTTTCTAAGTAATAGGATAACATGGTTTTTATTTTATTCTTCAGAACTTTCTTTATTCTGACTTCTGATGTTTTACAGTGAATATGTTTTTATATTTATACGACTCCTTGAACATACACTTTGAACATGTTTAGTAAAAAATTAGAAAGAGCTGAGGGATGAGAAAAAAGAGAAATATTTATAAATTTTCTGTTATTTAGGAAACAACTTGCTGGATAGTTTTGGTGGTTTTCTTTTGGAAATCCAGGTTCCATATGTGTTGTTTGCATCTGAAGGACTTCTTAATACTCCAGAAATACTTCAGTTGTTAGAATCCAAGTAAGTTATAGATTTAATAACTTTAACAAAGTATATATATATAATGGCTAAATATTAGTCTATACTAGAGGCCCAGTGCATGAAATTTGTGCCAGGCCTGTTCCCTCTCACAGTCTGGGAGCCCTCAGGGGATGTCCGACTGACTTCGGGGAGCAGGCCTAAGCTGGCAGTCAGACATCCTTAGCGCTGCTATGGAGGCAGGAGAGGTTTCCACCACCACTGCTGTGCTCACCAGCTGTGAGCTCGGCTTCTGGCTGAGCGGCACTCCCCCTGTGGGAGCACACTGACCACCAGGGGGCAGCTCCTGCATTGAGCATCTGCCTCCTGGTGGTCAGTGTGCATCATAGCGACCACTAGTTCCACCGTTTGGTCAATTTGCATATTAGACTTTTATTATATAGGATTATATGGTACTATTTTCAGATTCAAGCCTGGTATTATATCACACAGGAATAGTTTTCCAGAAAGCTTATGTCAGTGTACATTTCTCTTCCTCTAGTACACCATAGTAATTGTTAAATATTATTTCTCAGTAACATATCAATTTTGTGAAGAAAAATATTTCATTATTGTTTAAATTTATATCTTAATTGTATTTCTTTTGGTTCTAGCAAATAAAAACCTATAATTCACAGACTTATATATTCACTAGGGGCCCGGTGCACGAAATTCGTGCACTGGGTGTGTGTGTGGGGGGGGGGTGTCCCTCAGCCCAGCCTGCCCCCTCTCACATACTGGGAGCCCTCAGGCGTTGACCCCCATCACCCTCCAATCGCAGGATCGGCCCCTTGCCCAGGCCTGACGCCTCCGCCAGAGGTGTCAGGCTTGGACAGGGGACCCCCATCTCCCCCCGATCACTGGCTCTGGCCCCCGCCCAGGCCTGAGGCCTCTGGCCCAGGAATCATGCCTGGGCAGGGGACCCCCATCTCCCTCTGATTGCTTGCTCCACCCCCCGCCCAAGCCTGACGCCTCTGACCCAGGCTTCAGGCCTGGGCAAGGGGACCATCATATCCCCCCAATCCCCGGCTCAGCCCCCCGTCCAGGCCTGATGCCTCGGCCAGAGGAGTTGACCCTCATCACCCTCCGATCACCAATCACCGGATCGGCCCCTTGACCAGGCCTGAGGCCTCCGGCAGATGTGTCAGGCCTGGGCAGGGGACCCCCAGCTCCCCGCGGTTGCAGGCTCCGCCCCTGCCCAGGCCTAACGCCTCTGGCTGAGGCATCCGGCCCGGGCAGCGGGGACCCGCAGCTGCAGCGGCCCCACGATTGTGGGCTCCGCTTTAGGCCCAGGCAAGGGACCCCTAGCTCCTGGGACTGCCAGCTTCGACCGTGCCCAGCTCCCATCGCTGGCTCCACCCCTACTTCCTGCTATCACTGGCCCTGCCCCCCAGCTCTTAGCTCCCCCCTGGGTTTCCAATCACTGTCAGTGGCAGGGGGCTTCTTCCTGCTTTCCCTTTCGCCTCCCTGCATTGTGCCTACATATGCAAATTAACCACCATCTTGTTGGCAGTTAACTGCCAATCATAGTTGGCAGTTAATTTGCATATAGCCCTGATTAGCCAATGAAAAGGGTATCGTCGTACGCCAATTACCATTTTTCTCTTTTATTAGATAGGATAACTTTGGGTCATTGATAATATTGAGAATGACTATTCTAAAAAAAATAAAAGAATGACTATTCTTATTTAGAGGACTTTAAATACTGCCTGGGAAACAGGACTATGAAGGTCTAAATGAATTTTCACATTTTTACACTGAGAATTTTAAAATCACATAAAACACTTTATCAAGACACACAGTTGTCATAGTGATGTTAAACATTGGGCTTTATCTCAAGGAAAGATGACTGTGCTGTGACCTTAGTTAAAATGCAGATTTACTTTCTGTGCTTTTATTTTTATATCTCAAGGCTGTGGGGCATTCACAGAAACTTCTGAGCTAATAAAAGGTAATTTAAAAAAAAAGGTAGCTAAAATCTAAGTCAGTTTTAAGGAGAATGAAAAGAAAGTCCTGATAAATGTAGAATGTTTAGTCTCATAGCATGATGTTTTGGTTTCATTAATTATTATTTAAAGAGCAGAATAAATTGGTCAATATATTTGAAATAGTATTGTGTTCAGTAATACTTAGCAAAGTACCTACAGCAACACATAGTCAATGAATTTGTCATGTATACTGAATAAATCATAATTTCATATCTCAAATTGATAAAATTGAATAAATTGATGTATAAGAGATAAAGCACAGTAGTTCAAATAATTTTATATGCAGGAGGACAATAGTTTTTCTTAAAGAATTTTCTTAGCCATTTCATTATGTCACCCTCAAATATTGTATTTTACAGCTATAATATCACACTAGTGGAAAGATGCTGCAGTGAGTCGATGAAATTCTTTGGAGATACGGAGTGTTATGTAGTAGTGACAGTTGATGAACACACTGCCATAATTTTGCAGGTAAAACTATACAATCAAAAATAAATCAAATAAATTAAAAAGATATATAACTATGTAATTTTATTATTAGCTTTACTATAGAGAGCTTAACACGATCTATTAACGATTTCTTCCAAAGCTTTGCAAGTGGGCCACAGGTGCCAAAATCATGACTGGGAAAAATGGCCATTACCAAGCTTCTTTGATGCTTATAATTTTAACATACTTTAAGACAAAGCAAATAGAGAATCTTTAATATTGTATATTGTCCTATTTTTAAATGCATTTATATAATAAGTATAGTGTTGAAAACTTTAAAAACTAAATCCTAGCCACTATGTTTCTTAAAAGGGGGCAGTATATTAGTCTATGATCGGAAATATGGTATTTCCTGTGAGGTAAGTTGGAATTGCCAATAAATAGCTGGTTTTTAACGAGAGAGGGTCTCTTAAAAAATCCACATAGTTTGTAATTTAAGATATAAAAATTCTTGTCTGAATCTCCTTGATGTTTGCTTAATTGAAGAAACCAGTTTGACGGTATGGAATAGAAATTAATGAGAAATATTACGAGCAAATGTTAACAATATAATAATTATATGATGAAAACACAAAGCTCTGTTAGAGAGTTTGTTTTTTTTTAAGGATTTGTTTTTGTTTGTTTGTTTAATATATTTTTATTGATTTCAGAGAGGGAGGGAGAGGGAGAGAGAGATAGAAACATCAATGATGAGAGAGAATCATTGATCAGCTGCCTCCTGCACGCCCCACATCGGGGACCAGCCCACAACCGGGGTATGTGCCCTGTCGGGGAATGGAACAATGACCCCTTAGTTTATAGGTCAACACTCAACCATTGAGCCATGCTGGCCAGGCAGAGGGATTCTTAAGAGATATTGTGTCTTGTATATTTAAGATTCTTTTAAAAAGCAGTTATTTGGGGAAAATATTGTTTAGGAAAACTGTTTTAATCACTTACATAAGTTACTATTAGAGTAAGCCACTTCCTGAATTATTTGCTCGATCTAAGATTGTGTTAAAGGAAAAAGAGAATTCCAGACCATTACATAGAGATTCCTAGAAGCACATTAACTGCTGCTTTCTCATTTTCCTTAAGGAAGCATTGGAAGCAAATTATCTATTTTAAACATAGTTTCTGTAGCCTTTAGGAGTAGCCAGACCCCTGTCTACAAAGGACTTGACCCAGATTGGGACACTGCAGGCTGCTTTCTTCATATCTAGGACTGCGGGAGATTCATGGGCCTTTCTTGTTGAAATTCACTAGTTGTTTTATATCTACTGTAGCTTTCCCCCCAATACTTCCAGTGTGATTTTATTTTTTTCATAAAATAGAAGCCCAGGCCTATGCTTCTCCTCAAGCTATAATCTATATAATATAGATTTTGAAATATGGTACAAATAATTTCATAACAACTATTAACCTAGTGAATCTTTTTTATTTATTTATTACTGGTAGGATCTAGAAGAATTGAATTGTGAGAAGGCATCAGACAACATCATTATGAGACTGATGGCATTATCGTTCCAGTACAGCTATTGTTGGATAATTTTATATGCCAAAAAAACAAACTCAGAGTAAGTAAACATTTCTTCATCTAAAGTCACATTCAGCCAAAACCGGTTTGGCTCAGTGGATAGAGCGTCGGCCTGCGGACTGAGGGGTCCCAGGTTCGATTCCGGTCAGGGGCATGTACCTTGGTTGCGGGCACATCCCCAGTGGGGGGTGTGCAGGAGGCAGCTGGTCGATGTTTCTCTCTCATCGATGTCTCTAGCTCTCTATCTCTCTCCTTTCCACTCTGTAAAAACTCAATAAAATATATTTTAAAAAAAAAAATAAATAAAGTCACATTCATATTTTTTAAGTTTTATTCAGTCCTCTTCTGTGAATAGTAGTAGCTATGCTAATTTTCTGCTTGCTCATCTAGTTTGCTTTAAGTCAGGGATTCTCAAGGTGGAGGCATACCCATAGTCAAACAAATCGAAATTTTGGAGATATTTTTCCCCTGAACATGCTGTACAAATCATCCTCTCCTCCTCTACCTCCCTAAGAATTGCTGCTTTAAGTATTTCACTTCTTATTACTTTAAAATTCTTATACTTGTCTGTTAAAAGATAAGTCATTCTTAAATCACTTCTAAAACCTTATTAAAAATACCAAATAAGGAGCATCTTGCTATACTTTTTTCATTAATGAAGAATTATAAAAAAAAAAAAAAATCCATGCCAAGACACTGACCAGTAAGGGGATAAGTTAAATTTCTCCCCTTCCTCCCCACACCCTAGCATCTCCTAGATTTAACAATATTTTTAAAAAATGGAAGTGGGGAAAAAAATTTTTTTTTTTTTCAGAAAAATACTAAGTAGACAAATATCCATGAGTCTGCCATACTAGTATTGTGTTAGCCAGGTTATTTTAACCAGTTAACTGCCAGGCATCCAAACTGGAAACCATCCCCACACGCCATGATATTTTGAATTTAATCTAAAAAATCAATTTGCAATGAATATTATAAAAATAAGTATATTACTTACAATTCAGGTGTTCTTGAATATTTTCAGTTGAAAATTCTCACAAAAAATTATTTTTTAAAGCATCTACAGACACTTATGGCGTACAAAGGGTTAATAACATGAAATATGGAAAACAATGAATTTTTAATAAGTATAATCAGATGTCAAGTGAGTGGAAGTATAGTAATATAATTCTTTTTAGGTATTATCTTACAGAAAAGACACTTCATCACCTAGCACTGATTTACGCAGCTTTAGTTTCATTTGGACTAAAATCAGAAGAACTGGATGTAAAGGTATTTTTTTCCTATATGTTTGTTCATAAGTATTTTTCATAAACCAAAATTATACTCAAACTCATATACCCAATGAGAAGAAACATTAAATAGGTAAGTCAAAACTGCCTAAAAGTCAAAGAACAGTTTTTAAATTAATGAATATTCTTTCCACATAAACTTCTGTCCTAAAAGTCTTTAGTTTAATAAATATAAAATAATATTTTATCTCTTAATTACTACCTATATTTATTTGAAACATAGCAGGATATGAATAAAAATAAACATATCCCTTGATCAAAAATGCTCACTTGCCCTAACCGGTTTGGCTCAGTGGACAGAGCGTTGGCCTGCGGACTGAAAGGTCCCAGGTTAGATTCCAGTCAAGGGCATGTACCTTGGTTGCGGGCACATCCCCAGTGGGGGGTGTGCAGGAGGCAGCTGATCGATGTTTCTCTCTCATCGATGTTTCTAACTCTTTATCCCTCTCCCTTTCTCTCTGTAAAAAATCAATAAAAATATATTTTTTTAAAAATGCTCACTTATGAAAGATATACTAAGTTCTTATCTGTTGTAAAATGGAAATCTTAGGACATATATTTTGGTAACCTCTAATTAGTCTTCTTTCTTAGCTCTTTTTTCAATGTCATTGCTCTGAAATTTAGACATTCCTCCAAATCTGGGGCTCAGTACTCTTCTATTATCAAATATTCTCAAAACACCCAAACCTTAACAATAAAATAAAATTGTACTTAAACAGTGTACTTCTGTGCACTCTATACATATTTAATATAATTTAGAGAAAATCTGTCTTTAGAGTACTTATATTTCCCAGATATGTACCAACAGTTTTATATTTAAAATTCTTGTGAAATAAAAATTGTCATAATTATTTTTTGAGATTGGTACAGTCCTTGCTTTTTAAATTTCTACTACAGGACAGCGTATTTATATCTCTAAGACATGATTATTTAGGCTAGTTATTTCTCTGTCCACATTAGACTGCTACCCCATGAACTATCTTTCCTTCAACCGAACCTAAAAGAAGATAAAAATAGAAATGAAAGAGGAAGAGAAAGACTGGCATTTCAGGAGAAAGAAAGGCATGGAGGGAAACCCAAGTGACATACAGGAAGCAGGGGAAATGAAGAAATTCTTTCTTAGAGTTCAGTTTAATACACACACACATTTTGGCAGCATTATCTTAGTATTAAATAAGCCAAAAATGCTAGGGAAGGCTATTCTAAATTAAAGCCTTTTTTAAAAATTGATTTCAGAGAGGGAGAGAGAGGAACATCAATAATGAGAGAGCATCATTGATCACAGTGACCTCCTGGTTCATAGGTTGACGCTCAACTACTGAGTCATGCCGGCCAGGCTTTTTTTTTTTTTTTTTTTTAAATAAAGCTTCAAATTCATCCACAAATATCCTTTATATTTAACTTTGTTTTTAACAAATCTTACACTGTCTTTTTAAAGTTCTTATTTTTGTTGAGAACTATTAGGTTAACCTAGAAAAAGCAAAATATTAAACATTACTAGTGATAGCCAAATTGCTTTTTCTTCTAATACAGATGAAATATAATACCAAATAGATTTAAATGATGTTATTGATAAATGTCAACAGAAGTGAGGAAAAACAATTTAGTTCCAAAAATTGGAAACTACCAGGATATCATTCTTAAAGAAGGAAAGAAAATTGCTTATCCTCACACAAAAAAATGTCCTGGGTTTCACATAGACAAATTAATAAATTATATCTAAAATAGTGCGCAAAGATTAGACCCTGCTGGGTTTTTTTTCTTCTAATTATAAACAATTTTTGAATGATATAATTTACTTCCAAATATTTTCCATAGTCTGACATTAAAATATATTTTTCAGCTAATAATTGCTCCAGGGGTGGAAGAGACTGCATTGATAATCCGACAAATTGCTGACCACAATTTAATGACTTCAAAGAGAGATCCTCATGAATGGTTGGATAAATCCTGGCTTGAAGTTTCACCATCTAAGGTTTATTTCCTAAATAAATAAGTTAGATATTTTCAAAGCAAATATGAATACCTGTATTTGAATTCTTTCTGGTAGTATATTTTGTTCTCCAGTGCTTGCATGAGCATATATGACAAAACCATCATGTACAACATTTACTTAGACCATTTTCTAGAAATATTTGTATTTGTTAACTTCACAGAACTATTTTAATGAGATCTTTTATAATGAACTTTCAAATCTAAGTTATTATAGGGTGATGTAATGACTTTAATGCCTAATATATTTTAAAACATAACTATTTTTCTAATTCCTAAATTTAAACATTTAAGAATAGTAAATTTGTTAAGAGAATAGCAAAATTTTATCGTTTCATGATTTGTCAGTAATTCAGTTATATTATTGAAACTCAAAGTAGAGTTTTAAAGTACTTATAAGATTAAATAGTTAATTTTTAGAAATTCCTTTGGTTTGAGCATAAATATTTCCAAGACCTCATACCAACTCAGTGTTTCTGTTACCTTTATATTTAAAATATATCCAAATCATGAAGCCATTAAAAAAAGAATGACAAGGCTCTTTATGTACTAATATGGAATAATCTCCAAGATAGATTGTTAAGTGAAACATCGAAGTTGCAGGACAGAGCATGCACTATACTACCATTTGTGAAAAACAAGGGGAAATTAATATTTATGTGTTTATTTATAAATTAATAAAATACTTCTGGAAGGATACCAAGAAATGATAACAATGGTTATCTCCAAAGAGAACTGGAGTAATGGGTGGGAATGAGACTTTTCACCTTTCAGTACTTTTAAAGTTTTGAACCATGTGATTTTTACTTATTCAAAAACTAAAATTATAAAACAAACTAATAAAATAAAATGTTCATATCTATTAAATCACAGAACTTTTACATGCTTAAATAGAACACAATACAATCAGCAAGTATGGGTATAATTATATGACATGTATATGTGTGTCTTACCAAGATATGTCAAATCTGCTCACATGTCTGTCATTTGATAAAAATCAGAGAGGGTACAAAAAGCCAGTGCAATTCAGGAAAAAATGGAATATAGAGATGGCTGCTATATTTCTAGACCTGAAAACATACATTTTTAGACTGTCAAGGTCAGTTATGGTCGATAGAAGTTCTCCCTATATAGTCTTTACAACAAGGCTTTCCTGAAATTATAACATCTCTTAAGTATCAGAAACATGGTTCATCTTAATCAAACAGTGATAGTATATGGTATACAAAGGGAGAGATAAAGAAATCTTGAGGTCCTATACTAAGTCCTGTAAAAGATTTCTCTTTAGAAAATGTAGCATTGGTTAAAACAATTGTCATGTGAAGAAGGTGAACTGTAACACATCTTTTTGAATGCGTGATTAGACTGAGAGTGTATGAAAGTTTCTTTCCCTCCTAGCCATACTTTTTTTCCAGGCATCTCAAATTGAATGTAGGTGCAATGACAAAAGTTTTAATCCAATAGAATGAGTAGAATAAAATGGGTCACTTTTAAAAGACCAATGGCTGATTATTCCTTAAACTCTTTTCTAGGAAGAAATGTACTTACTTGATTTCCCATGTATTAACCCATTGGTGGCTCAGCTCATGTTACATAAAGGACCTTCACTCCACTGGATATTATCAGCAACTCTTTGTCAACTTCAGGAACTCCTACCTGAAGTTCCAGAAAAAGTGTTAAAGGTTAGTTATTTGAGATCTATATTCTTATAAAGGTTTATTTCCTTTCCATCTGAGTATGTATTTTTACAATAAGGGTATTCAAAATGAAGGTATCTAAGTGTAATTGTTTTGGACTTCACATAGCAAACAAATAATTTCCTTGAGCTAAATTTTACATAGAATTCTCATAGGCTGTCAATCACATTATACATTTTAAAGTTACGTTATACACATAATTCAGTACAGTCAGTTTATCACGATCTAAATAATTGTGAAATGTTATTGTGCCCCCAAATATTTAATTATACATTCTATTCAAATGGATTTACATAATCTCTTCCAAACAATCCTGACACCCTTCCTTATAGTAAAGAGAACTTTAGCCTCATTGGTAAAATGTTAAATTTTTATCAAGGAAATGGTATTCATGTGTAACTTGTGTAACTAAAAAATTATTTTATAACTGATTAGAAAATAGATGCAAATTACAATGTTTTTCTTTTAACAGAGCCTAATTATGTTAATATTACATGGGTCAATATAATACCTATAATAAACTACTTATTTATATTTAGCCTCCTTTTCATATAGATAAGCATTATTATTTATATTTATTTGACTGATGTTCATATTGTATTTGTATTGTATTAATTAATTTTTAACTATTTTTAGCATTTTTGTGACATCACTTCCTTATTCAAGATTGGTTCTTCTCCCATAACAAAATCACCTCAAATGTCATCACCTCAGGAAAATAGGAATCAAACCAGTACCTTCCCTTCTCAGAGTTCAGCTTCTGACTCTTTAGACTCTGCCATTCAAGAACATGAATATTACCAGAATTTACACTTAGGAGAGACAGTGCAGGAAGAAACAAACAGCACTTCAAACTATAACTTTTCCCTGATGGAACTAAGAGAAAGAGAAATGCCGTGCGTTTTACCACCTGTGACTTCTTACAGTCAGACCAGCTATTGGAAAGACTCCAGTTGTAACCCTAACATAGAGAAAAATTCTTTTCTGATTAATATGAAATCAAGGAACTCAGCTGGTAACTCCTTTCTAAACCAGAATGATTCACAGACAGATGTCTTTTCTTTAGATCTAACACAAATGAATTGTGAAAGCAGAATATCACCAATCAACACTCAGAAGAGAGTTGCCCTTAATTTTATAAATTATCAGAAAAAGGGAACACAGGAAGCAAAAAGACCTATAAATAAAGAAGAATTTGCCCCTGTCTTTTCATTAGAAGGCTCTCAATCACCTCCTCATTGGAGCTTTAAGGAAAATGTATGGGAACAACAGAATCACTCATTCAACCTACAGTATGGTTCAGAGGAGACTGAGTGTGACAAATGGTACTCTCAGAGAGATAATTTATTCACTAATCAACAAAAATGTCTATCAGATGAGTTAGGAGGCCTCCTATACAGAAGTTCAAGTGCTGGGACTAAAGAGACTTTCTGGAAAGAATTACCATCTGTCCCCAGTTTGGATTTGTTTTGTGCTTCTGATTCTAATAAAAATCAAAAAGAATTCAACAGTCTTTATTTCTACCAAAGAGGTAGAACATGTTTAGGACAGAAAAGGCATGCTGAACCTTCATCTAACCCAGGAGACAGGAAATCATTAACAGGTAATGCTATTCAATAGTTAATACACTATTCTCAAATGTAACTTAAGATGATATAACCATCTCAAAATTTTAAAAAAATGTTTTTGTTTTAATGACTAAGAGTCCTCAATAACTTTTGGTTCAAAGGAAAAACCAGAATTCTAATTAGAGATAGCTAAGAAAATAAATGCAAAGAAAATATATCAAATTCTTGTACCTTTAGATGAACTAAGCATTCAACTTTAGAAGTGAAAAACACAGAACAAATCTAAAAATCAGAAGATTAAAATCAACAAAGATTAAACAGAGAAATCAGTGAATTAGAAAATTTGTCAGGCAGGGATATTGAATGGGCTAAAATTTATTAAGAGCTGCTATTTTAAAAAATCTTCATTGTTGAAAGTATTACATATGTCCCCCTTTTCCCCCTATTCACCCCTTCTAGCCTGCCCCCAGCCCTGCCCCAGGCCTTCACCAGCCTATTGTCTGTGTCCATGGTGTGTGTGTGTGTGTGTATGTGTGTGTATATATATATATATATATACATACCTACATACACACACACACACACACACACACACGTTTTTTGGTTGATTACTTCCCACCCACCCACAAGAGCTTATTATATGCCACGTGCCATTTTAGGCCTCTTATGTGGATTATTTAATTCTGACAATCCTGTTCAATAGATACTTACTATTAGCTCTATTATGCAATTCATGTTTTTGAACATTTAATCATTTCCTCACTTATGGTAATTATACCTTTCTTTTGTGTCATTTCTTGTTGCTACCTCCTGAACATCTAGAACAAAATGTTAAGTTCTAATGGTCATACAAGGTGACCTTGCCATGATGGGAGAAAAAAGGGAGAAGCTTAAGCTTCAAAGCTCCTCTTTTGCATAGGCCCCTTTGTGAAACCTGAGAGGGGTCCTGAAAATCTTATATTCTTTCTTTTATTAAAAGAGAACCTCCAGGACTCACAAAACTTGGATTTGATCCCCTTTAATGGTCATAATTTCTTTGTTCTTGATTTTACTAAGTATTTTATCCCTAGTTTTGTAAGAACTATTGTGAGGAACAGATGCTGAATTTTATAAACTCTTTTTGGCACCTATTGGGATAAATCAAGCATGTTTTCTCCACTGACTTATTAATGTCAAGGATTGTACTGACAAGTTTAATAGTGTTAAACCATTTTTGCCATTTCTGTAATAAATTGAATTGGTTTTGAGGGGTGATTTTTAAAATATGCTACACATGGTTGCTAATATTTATGATTTTCATACCTGTATTCATAATGAAATTAATCTATTGTGTTATTTGTGCTTTGTTTCATTTTGACATGAGGATTATTCCAGCTTCATTAATAAACTGGATGAAAATTCCATCTTTTTTCCACCCTGGGACAAATTAAGCATACAAATAATTGTATGTTCTTGAATATAGGGCCCTCAATATAGAATAATCCTCCCATTTTCTCAATAAGACTTCAGAAAATATTTTAAAATAAATTTTAATATTTAAGCTTTTAGGATATAGATGGAATAGTCATTAATTTAGTTATAAATATATATATTTAAATTATATATAAATACTTTCCAATTATTTTCATAAAGTAATTTCATTCAAATAGTTCACATAAATCTTTTTTTTTTTTTAAGGTTGTCCACGGATCTTTTTTTTTTTTTTATTGCTTAAAGTATTACAAAGGGTATTACATATGTGTCCATTTTATCCCCCCACCCTAGACAGTCCCCTAGCCTCCCCTATTCCCCAGTGTCTTATTTCCATTGGTTATGCTTATATGCATGCATACAAGTCCTTTAGTTGATCTCTTACCCCCCTACCTCCTGCCCCCCTCACATAAATCTTTGATGATAGTATCTTCATATCACTATGGCAACTTTTGACTTTTTACTGTGGTTTTCCCTAACACATCATTATCTCCAAATATGTTTAAGATATAACACATTTTGAATTCATATTGATGCAGCCCTAAAAAATTTATTCAAAGCCATTAGCATAACTTCAAGATAATTTCCATTTGTCCTTTAAGTGTATTATTTGTGATATCTATGACAAAACTATCTACTACATTTTTTTTTTAATTTGCTTGTAATGGCATCCAACTTTTGCAATTATGAGATTATATATTTCCAGGAATAATCCTAGAATGGTTTTAAATTTTAGCCTCCTTTTATACTGATTTAATCAATCCAGGCTATTTCAGGCTAGTGTATATCATATAGAATATAGTCATGTAAGATGAGTCTACACATCACCACCATCTATACTAGTTCAGGATACATTTTACAACATTACATGTATGGGTTAAAGAACAGGCTTACTGAGGGAAAACTTAAAGGCAAGAGTCTTAAATCAGGAGAGATTTAGTTATTTGCATAAGGTATGGCCATACAAATATGTGTTTATAACACTAATTAGTACTGGGCCATTAGGTACAGGTGCATTTATGCTAAAAATTTAATTTTAATAGTCATTATTTTATCCCAATTTGAAAATTTTAAAACTTCAGATGATGAAAAGACAAGATCCATTTGAATAGTTGGAAAAAATAGCTACACTTTATTATTTTCAGCACTAAAATGGTTTTCCTTTTTCTCCTTTTAACAGATCTCACGAGTTCACAACTACCACAATTCAAAAAGCGACGTCTAGTGTATGAAAAAGTCCCTGGTAGAGCTGATGGACAAACTCGTCTGAGGTTTTTTTGAAAAAGAAAGAATAGTGCTACCTGCCACATCCCATTGTTTTTGTTGCTAGACCAATCACAGAATGATTTAGAGTTGGTCATACCTTAAAGAAAATGCAATTGTTCTTAGATGTTCTTGGTTTTCTATATTAAATGTTCATAATATACATTCTGCTCCATAGTTTGCTTATTCAAATATTCTGGATAGACCCTTGTTAGGGAGCCAAAAGTGTGAGTTCAGCCTCCAAGGTCCTTTCCCAAACACCTCATCACATGGAATTGATTGGAACAGCCCCAAATCCCCAGATTGGCTCTTGCAATAGAAATTTCGATTCTTTCTCTGAGAGTATTTCATTTTCCTGTGAGCTTTTCATGTTAGAGGGAGTTACTTGCATTTAGGTTCATTGCTGGTGATAGTGATGCTGACCTTTGAAGTCTTGTGAGAGGCCTTACTCCCAAGTTCCAAGGCCCAGTTCAAACTTAGTAGACCTCACCAGAATATCACCTGTCTCTCCAATTGTGATGGACATAAGATACTCCTCTTTCCTCTGAAACTCAGCATACCCCTGGGATCAACACTGGCGTGTCCCACCCCTTGCCTCACATTGTAGGAGCCTGGATATTCTCCCCAAATATTGAACCCCACCCTAAAACAAGGGATCCAACAAATGGAGTAGCCTGAGTTGAAGGGGATGGGGATAGCAAATTGTAGCAATACAAAATGAAGGCTGAAAAAAATGTTTTTCTGTCTTTTGCTTTTTTATTTGGTTTGTTATTATGTTTACCATACAACAGTTACTAATTTAACACTTAAGTGAAATGCCTTATTTAACTTTTTTAAATTTAATTTCGTATAGGCAAGTGTAGATGTCTTTTCTCTTTTGATTTCTGGGTTTCCCGCCTTGCTTACAAAGACAGCTTTTACCCTAAACCTGTATAATTAATATCCTAATTTTTCTTCTAATGCTTTTGTATTATCTTTCTTTAACCCATGTAGGTTTTTTTACATAGTGTAATACAGACCCAATTTTATTTTCTTCTAAATGGATAGCCAATAATGGCAGCATCATTTACTAATTAAACCATACTTTCCCACTGAATAGGAAAAAAAAAGTTATTTATTTCTGAACAGTTATAATCCATTCATCTATTTACCTATTCCTATACCACAATAATAGTTTATTTTGTGTTTTTTTCATTTTTAAAATCATATTATTTTGATTCAGCAGCTTAAAAGTAAAACTTTTTTTACTTTGTTAAAAAATTTTATTTATTGGTTTTTGAGAGAGAGAGAGAGAGAGAGAGAGAGAGAGAGAGAGAGAGAGAGAGAGAGATTTCTTTGTTGTTCCACTTATTCATACATTCATTGGTTGATACTTGTATGTGCCTTGACTGGGTAGAGAACCCATAACCCTGGCTTATTGAGACGATGCTCTAACCAACTGAGCAACCCAGCCAGATTTCAAAAGAGAGGAAGGGAAGAGGGAGAGAGGTAGAAACATCAATGATGAGAGAGAATCATTGATTGGCTGCCTCCTTCACACCCTCTACTGGGGATTGAGCCTTCATCCTAGGCATGTACCTGTGACTGGAAACTGAACCGTGACCTCTTGGTTCATAGGTTGACACTCAACCCCTGAGCCACACTGGCTAGGCAAAGTAAATTTTAAGAACTAGTAAGGCAAGCTTCACCCTTGTTTTTAAATACATACACACACACACACACACACACACACACACACACGGTTTTAAAAACTATCTTGGACACTTGATTTTTCCATATGAACTTTTAGATATTTTAACCAGTTTTCCTCAAAAGAAATAAAATAGGAATGCCACTAAGTTTATATGAAATTGAGATTTAATGATATTATTGAACTTTAATTTATGTAGACCCTGTTCTATAAACAGCAATAAAAGCTTTTCTTTTAACTTGCAACTTTTGTTAAATTTTCAAGTATTTTTTATCGTTTTGTCATTAAAGTGGAAATGGGATATAGTTTCCATTTCCATTTCTAAATAGCTATTGCCAGTGTAGAAAATGCTTATTTTTCTATATATACTTTCCTATGTCATTAGTCCACTTAGTTTTAATTCAGAACAACCACTGAATTTTATCAAATGACTTGTTGGCATAGATTCTCTTCTTTAAACCATTCATGGAATGAATTGCATTGATAGATTTCCTTATATTGAACTAGCTTTGTTACATTGTATCTCCTCTTGATATATTGTTAGATTTGATTTGTTTATATTTAGGACATTTGCATCTGTGTTTATGAGATGTCTCTAGTTTTCTTGTACTATAGTACCAAGATTTTGCTGAAGGAAAAAGTGGACTAAGAGGAGTTCTTGTGAGTTGTTTCTATTTTACACATTAAAACCTGTACATAATTAATGTTTACAACTTGATGAGTTTGGAGATAAGTGAAACATCATCACAATCTATGCCATGAACCTAGTCACCACCTCCAAAAGGTTCTCCCTGCCCTCTTATTATTTTTGTGATAAGAACAGTTAACATAAAATCTGCATTGTTAGCAAATTTTTAAGTATACAATAGAGTATTGTTAATTATAGGCACTAGGCTGTAAGCAGATCTCTAGGACTTACTCGTCTTGTAAACCAAAATTTATTTGTTAATGGAGATTTTTAAAAATGCTTGTTATCATTAAGATAGAGAATGGAACATGTTTAAATGATGATAGAAAAGATCCGATGGAGAAGCTGAAGATAAGGGAGAGAAAGGATAATTGACAGTGTGACATTTCAGAGAAGGTGAATCAGATCCAGAGAATACATACCAGGGCTAGAAAGGGACACCTGAATTATGATCGAATGAAAGGCATTCAGATTGCTTAGATTTGGAAGTTTAGTGGCCAGAACTTAAGGGAGTACCCACCTAATGGTTTCTGTTTTCTCTATTGTAACAATCCTTACGCTCAAAAAATATTTTCATTTATTTACTTATGGTTTTACACATAGTTATTTCAAGAGCAAATGCCAACAATTGAGATATTTCTGTATGTTATACATATACGATTTATAAACTTCTACAAGTACTTATAACAAAACTTTGTATCTCCCACTTCCAGCATTCAATCTCACAAGCAAACAGAAATCTGTGAAACCTTAAAACAAAATCAGACACCAAACGTTGCTGTCATAGAAAATAATGAGTTAAGCAGAAACTTTATTTCCAAGCTCTTCAAAAATTATTACAAACACAAAGTATCCATTTTAGTGTCTCAAATCAAAGGCACATCATCAAAGTAAAACACTTATGACATTAAGAATCCATTTAGCTTGTAAGATTTTCACATTGCTTTGCTTTTAATCATTTGCAGTGTTCTGTAAGTCACATTTTAAACATTTGAAAGCTATGAGATAATGTAGTGTTTTTTTTAAAGTATAACCACAACTATGGAGTCGAGGAACTTAAGACAAAGATCAGATCTGTGGCATACACAAAACGGGGAGATCTAATACACAACACATTAATCTTTCCAAACAAGTTTGCTAAGAAACAGCTTCCATATTTAGTGTTAAAATAAAACAATCTTCTCACAAATATCAAGACATCACTTGATTAATAAAGTCTGTTCTTTCCCTCACTTTTACACTGTCTTGCCTTCATTTTGAAATTATAAATTCATGAGAAAAGGACACATTTTGTTATGGTGTAAAAATCTTAGGAACAACAAATTACAAGTATTCAATTTTTTAATAAAAATGTTTTCCTTCCCAAAATGTAAACATCTAGTAAATAAAACATACATAATATTTCAGGTCTAGAAACACCAATAATTCACTTACGAAAGAGGTGCATTTTTGTATATTTGGTGGTAGGGTCTTTGTCTTAAGTATAAAGCACTTCACCAAACAAACTAGGCCATTATTATTTAAAAGTCTTCTCCTTCACCCAGTTTCCTAATTTGAGTTGAAACTCATCAATTTCTGTAGAATTTTGGCTATAGGACCAGGCCACAGGGAAGGTCTGAATATGTAAGTCATTTGGTTAGAGAAAAATGTTTTCGTGAGACTTGGAGGCAGTCATTCATCACTTTGTGCCTGAAGGCTTCCTTAGCGAACTTCTTTCCTAATGGAAAGAGAATTTGGTTCATTTTCACTTTAGTAAGATTTACACATGAAATTAACAGTCAGCATTTCATAGGACACTTTAGTATTCTCAAAGCAGAGAGTAACAAGTTAATTTAAAAAACCCATTCAAACCACGCTACTGAAGGAATAGCACCCATGAAAGTGCTCTGTAAAAAGAAAAATGCCATGCCAGCATGTAACTACTACTTTAATACCAAAAATGTGGGCATTTTTTATTAAAAGGTACAACAGTACCTGATAGTATGACTACTTTTTAATATGCATAATTTCCTTTATATGTATGAAAACGGACCTAAGATGATTATTTACTGCATGAAAACCCATTCAAACACAAAATTTGAATATGTTGGCCCCAAAAGACTCTAATAATCTACTCACTGAACTCTTCCAAAAAAAGAAAAAAGGGAAAATGTGAATTAGACCCCACATAATGCATTAGAACCCATGATATTTCTAATATGCCACCAAAGAGAGATTTTCATTTCAATAATTGGCTTTTAAAGCTCTTTTAACCAGACTCACACTTTCCCCCAGTAGCTACATTAAGGCTTCCTCCATTAAAACACAGAGATAGCCTGGCCAGTTTGGCTCAGTGGTTAAGCGTCAACCTATGCACCAGGAGGTCACTGTTCAATTCCCAGTCAGGGTACATGCCTGGGTTATGGGCTTGATCCCCAGTAGGGGGCCTGCAGGAGACAGCCAACCAATGATTCTCTCCCATCATTGATATTTCTCTCTCCTCCTCCCTTCCTCTCTGAAACCAATAAAATATTAAGTAAGTGAAACAGAGATATATTCTGAAGCCTTTGAAAGACATCACAGCTGGTAGTAGGAACAACTCTCTTCCTCTGGGGAGTCCTTTGTCCCAAGAGCAGCAAGTGGGTTGACAGCACCAAGCAGCAAATGACAACTCTGGGATGGTGTAAGGACAGAGAGAGTAGGATTAAGGTCAAGCAATGACCACCAGTTAACTCGGTCAGAGAGCTCAAGTACATGAAGATATTAACATCTTATGAGTTAGTGCCCAAGAGGATTGAGACTCTCTTAATTAGATGCAATGCACAGGCAGGGTAAATAGAGATTAGAGTCACCCTTCAGGGATAGTTGTGCAACTCAGAGACAGGATTTATTCTCGGAGATAGCTGGTTATTGCACTGTATCCATTTTTCCTGTCTTGGTTCCCATGAATACTAAACCAAATTCATGCTGAAGGTCAAGTAAAAAACAAAAAACCAAAAATGAACCTATCTTAGTTAAAAGATATTGTCAGAGGTTCTTTTTCCTTTCATCATTACTCTTCTTTTAAAAGGAAACACTTTCCCACACTATTTGTGTACTTTTTTGTATGTTCAAAAGAATGCTTTCCTTTTTAATTCCCCCAAGAATACTAGATATTCAAAACACAGTTGCCAAAATCCTCTGGGAAGCCCTGTTATAGTGGCATGGCCCCAGGCTGGCACGGTGGATCAAGACTCACCAGTCTTCAGAGTAAAGCACAGGACCTGGGCTCCCGGAAGGGGTTGCTGCCCGCTGGAACTCCGACCAGCAGGGCATCCTTGCAGGCATTCTGCATGCAGTACTGCTGCAGCTCGGCAGCCGCCTGGGAGACCTGAAACCAAAGACTGCAGCTTGACATGCCGCCCACAGCCAGACCCACCGGGCAGCCCTTCCTTAGACATTCTGAAAAACGCGCCAGCAGCCTGACCACACTTTCTGTGGCTGCCGGAAGTCTTCCTTTTTGCTGAAAGTTCTAATAACTGTACTCCAAAGAGGAAAGGTTACAATTGCTATGAACTCTGATTCAGGATATTTTTGGTTGCTTATTCAACAAAAGAAAAAGCAGCGTCTCTGATGCATTTAGTATCCTAGTTCTGAGACTAAATTGGTAAAGAAATAGCTCATGCTAGTGTTCCCTTTACACATTTTCACTCATAAAGTATGCATGGATGTATCCCTGTTTGCCCAGTGAGCACACTGTTGAATGTACACAAGGCTGGAGTTTTATCTGGTGTGCTCAGAACAAGTTCTCCCGCCTCGCTCGGGGGCAGGACAGCTTGTTGGTGAACAGGGCAGCCTCTGGAACCAGACTGCCTGGGCTCAGATTCAGCTGTGCCACTACCTGTACGGAGATGGGCCGGTCTCTTAGCTTCTCAGAACTTGTTTTCTCATCGGTGAACTGTATTTAGTAACAGTACCCTACCCACTTCATGGGATTGATGTGGTGATTGAGTTAATGCAGGCAAAGCACTCAGAATAGTGCTGCCACACCATTAGCAATATATAGGTGGCAGACTGCAGAAAAGTCACAGTATTTTGCAACTCCTCCCACCAAAAGCTGGAGCCTGCTTACCCACTTCTCGAATCTGAGCTTGTTCGGTGACGTGCTTTGACCAGGAGAATGTAGTAGAAATAATAGGCAAGTTCCAAGCCTTGGCTAGTAGAAGAGCCTTTGCAGCTCTCTCTCTCTCTCTCTTGCTGTGATTAGAATCCTAAAATCACCATCTAATAATACCAAGCCAGACGACCCGAGACCTTGTGGAAGAGCAGCAGGAAGCTAGCCCCCAGCCACCTGCCTACCAACCCCCAGCTACGTGAGTGAAGCCACCCCATGTCACCCAGCCACCAGCCAACCCTCCATTTGACTGCAGATGCACAGGAGGGCCCAGCAAAGATCAGCAGAACTATACAGCTGAACCCAGCTTAAACTGCTGACCTAAGAATCGTTGAGTTAATAAATGTCGTTTTAAATCACAGCATTGGTTCTATGTTATTCTGCCTTTTTTCTTATCTTCCATTTGATGCATATTTGAAGGCTTTCTTCACTTCCCATTTTTCTTT
This sequence comes from Myotis daubentonii, assembly GCF_963259705.1. Taxonomy (NCBI): domain Eukaryota; kingdom Metazoa; phylum Chordata; class Mammalia; order Chiroptera; family Vespertilionidae; genus Myotis; species Myotis daubentonii. The sequence continues at coordinate 64,314,781 of NC_081850.1, read as the reverse complement.
TCATTTTTTAAAGTATGTGTTTATTCATTTCAGAGAGAGGGAGAGAGATAGAAACATCAATGATCAGCTGCCTCCTGCATGCTCCTTACTGGGGATTGAGCCCGCAACTAGGGCATCTGCCCTGACCGGAATCAAACCTTGATCTCTTGGTTCATGGGTCGAGGCTCAATCACTGAGACCCACAGGCCAGGCACTTCCCATTTTTCTTGCATTAAAAAGGTGCTTTGTGTAAAAACTCACCTATATTGTACAGAAATGATTCTAATTGCTGTTCAAGAATTACTACCACTTTGTGTTAATTTCCCAAGCTTCCAAATAACTGGAAAATCAACTCATGTTACAGTTACGATCTCGTTTCTAGAATGCTTTTAGGAATTTTGGTTTCATTCATGTAATTATCATTTGTTACATAAACCTAAACACAAAACACTGTCAGAATAATGTTTAAGTTTACTTTTCCCTCAATAGAAGTCTTATCATTTCGCATTAATTATAATTGGAGTTAATGGTTATATAGAACAGTTACTAATTCAAAAGACATTTGGAACCAATTGTGCTCGTGCTTGCTACCTCTGTGTCAAAGGGAGCAGGTGGACCCCACACGAGTGGAAGGAGACTACCTCCCAGGGCCCCTTGGAAAATGGGACTAGCTGAACCCCTGCCTAACAACATGGTCAAAAAGTGAAGGTGAGAGGACACGCAGAGAAAATAAGAGTAAGAGTGGACAGCATTCCTCTAGCGCCGTGGTTCTCAACCTTCTGGCCCTTTCAATACAGCTCCTCAGGTTGTGACCCAACCATAAAATTATTTTCGTTGCTACTTCATAACTGTCATGTTGCTACTGTTGTGAATCGTCATGTAAATATCTGATATGCAGGCTGGTCTTAGGCGACCCCTGTGAAAGGGTTGTTCGACCGCCAAAGGGGTCGCGACCACAGGTTGAGAACCGCTGCCTAGCACTTTAGATTGGGAGGATTCAAGCCCAAACTCTGGGAAGCTGTGGCCTGCTGCTGGAGGTGGGATAAGGCCCACCCAGGTTACACGACCTCCCTTGGGTTCCGCCCATGCTCACCCAGCAACGTCTGAGAGGCTTCTCCAAAGCAAAGAAGGGGTGCTGGGATGGATATGGAGCATTCCAGTCACTAGGAAGGGAAACTAAACAGGTGGTGCCCTGGTTATTGACCAGCTGGCAAGTCTGTTGAGGAGAAGACATCTCTGGGTGCGCTGAGCACGCGCATCGAGCCCCGAGATGAGGAGGCCAGACCTTGGATTGCTGTGACTCCCTAAAGTGCTGCCTGTGAGAAGCCGCCAAGCACCCCAGGTCTGCTACCCTGAGCACATCCCTCAGCTAAGTGTATTATCTGTGTGCCTTGAACAATCCTCTCAAATTCCCTAGATCTCGGTTTCATCTCCCATAATTATTTTTTTTAACGTAGATAAGAATGGGTTCCCCAGCTTCCTCACAGCGTAGGCATCTGGCTGTTTCCCTCTCCACCTCAGGTCTCCGCATCCTCCCGAACACTTGCTACAACCCTCGTTTCAGCTCCCCGACCGCCTCTCCTCCAACAACCTCCTCCTCCATGCCAGCAGTCACAGCCAAGACCTGTTAACTGCTCCACAACGGAAACGTTACACTCCAGCATCCTGCTGTCTGATCACCATCTCTCCTACCCATCGAGGGCGCCGCTTCCTCAGGCTACACCTGCTCTTGGCTCTCAGAGAGAATGCCACCTCCCTCTCCCTCCAGCCCAACACCAGGCGGTTCGCCCTGTTCCGTCTCTATCCAGCCCAGGCTCAGCCTCCTTCTGGGCGGACCCTCAAGCCCCTTGCCCTCCACACCCACTTCCATCTTTCTGGCATATCTTCCCTGCTAACCCACTTACTTGGATCAACTACCCTTCAGGCGGGCACTCAGACCCCTGGGTGGCCAAATGCTGCCGGGTGAGAGAAATCATAAAGGGTGCAAGGAGTCTCCACTCACAGCAGCCGGGTCTCCAACATCACGAGGTGTCTAGGGACGTGCCTGGTAAGAAAGACACCCCCCCCCCATCCCTCCAGGCACTCTCGCCCCACCCTCGCTCTGGGGGTTCCACTGGCTCCCTTTCCTCTGCCCCAAAGAAGGCCTCTATTCCACAAAGAAAACTGTTACCATACAAGTCCTCAAGTCCCTACCTAGAAACATCTATCTGTATACATATCCCCACCCCTCCTTTCTTCCTGTCTCAAAAGGTCCCCCGCAATCCCAGGCCCCCGTCTCCTCTCCCTCCAAATCTCCTTCTCCATTTGTTCCTTTGCTCAACTCAAAACATGGCTTTTTGTTTCCTACTTAAAAAAAAGAAAAAGAAAAAGGTGTTTCCTCTCGAAAACCAGACTTCTCTTTAAGTGTGCCTACCGTATGACGATCCAGACTCTGCGCCTCCTCCTCCCGAAACCCCTTCGGCCTCTCCTTCCCCTGCGGTATGCGCGTCACATCACTTACTGTCTGACATTATCTTATGGTTAATGTTTCCTGTGTATCTCCGCCCCTAGAATCGCCGGGTGCTCAGGACCTGGGATAGTGCCGGATGCGGAGACCCGGCCTGGAGGTCTGCAGAGGACGCTGCCTACACCCGCTGCCACACCGTCACACAACAGATGCCTTCACCCCGCGGACTGGACCCACAGTGGACGCGGGGCTCGCCCCGGGCTTCCTCCGGCTCTGCTCTCGGCCTCCCGTCTGCAGGTGCCGGCTCCATGCCGGCCTCCCACCAACACGCCCTTCCCGCCCCCGTCTCCTCCAGTGCCTCCTCCAGCCTCGGCCTCTGCGCTTCGGCCCAGGGAGCCAAAGGCCTTCGGGACGTCGCCGCGAAGCCCCCGGACCCAAACCCGGCCTCGCCGCCCCTCCGTCCCTCCCCGCGCTCCCTCCCCGGGGCGGCAGCCAGCGGCCGCGCCATCCCCGCGTCACGACGCCGGAACCCTGGGCAGCGCCCCCCCTCTCAGCCCATCACCCAGGCCGTCCATTCATTCGTCGCCCCCACATCTTCGGCCTCATCCTCGCGCACCGACAGGGAAACGCCGAGGGGCGCTCGGTCCCGTCCCCGCGCGCCCCCGCGGGGACCGCAAGCCCGTCTGGCCGGCCGGCCTCCTCGCCGTCCCCGCGGGCCCACGTCCCCGCCGCCCCGGGCGCTGGGTCCCGCTCGGCCCGGCGCGGGGCTCCCATCCCTGCGGGCCCAGCCGCGAGCCGGGCCAGCGCGCCGTCCTCCCCGCCGCCCCGCCCCGCGCGGCCTCGCCCCGGCCCCGCGCCCCGCGCCCGGCTCGGCGGCTGCCCGCCCGCGGCCTCACACGTCCTCCCTGCTCCGCCCCGAGAAGGGGGCGCCGGCGCCGCACCTTGATCCTCTCCACGCCGGCCTCCAGCTTGAGCTGCTCCACCAAGCGCTGCAGGGCGTACACGCTGGCCCCGGAGGACATGGCGGCGGGCGGCGCGGCGCGGTGAGCGGCGGGGGCTGAGCGGGGGCCGGGCCGGGCCGGGAGCGGGGGCCGCCCCGGGGCGGGGAAGCCGCTGGCCCGCCCCGCCGCCCGGCCTCGCCCACCCGCTGCACCCTCGCCCGGCGGCCGCTCCCGGATCCCGATCCCGGCCCCGGCGGGGAGGAGCCAGGTAAGCGATAGCGACAGTTGGGTCGGAACTGCCGGGACCCCCAGCGCCTCCGCGTTCCACACACAGGAAGACGGCGCTGCGCCAGCGGCCTGCACGCTGCATGCTTCCCGCTGTCACCTGCAGTTCCTCACCCCTCTGCCATGTATCTTCTAACGGCGGGTTATCTTTCCAGCAAAGGGGCTAAAAATCACTCTTCTCCATAAAAACAACGAAACCGGAAGGTGTTTCTGCACGTTACATGAAAACAGCAATTATACCTTTTGTTTTCTAAAATGATTCATAAGAAACAGGAAAACACATCAACTATCATGTGTGAAACAATGTTCCATAGAAAATTATTTCACTTCCTTATGCCCATTTTTAGAACTCTCCAGATTCACCAGCAGGTTTGTAGAGAGATTTTCATGGGCTTTTTTTTTTTCTTTTTAAAATTTTTAGAGACAGAAGGGGGGAAAGCGTGCAAGGGAGAGAAACCTTGGTATGCCCCAAGCAGGAATCGAACCCACAACCTTGCAATGCACAGGATGATGCTCCAACCATTGTACCACACAGGCCAGCGCTTGAGGGGCATTTTGAGACTTTTGTAGGCAGTGGAACTTAGGGCTGCTTGATGTCCTTTTGAGCATTAAAAGTGTCCCTTCAGTAAATGTCGGCCTTCTACTAGTGAGTAGCTGATTATTCTGATGTCTCTGGAAGTTTCTTTCCTGAGTTGTCATCTTAGCTGCTTCACCTTGTACCCAAGGCAACAAGAGGCCAGCAGCTGCTTTTGAAACACACAACTCCAACCCTAAGGAGCATCACTTTTTTCGCTCTAGCACAGTCCTACACCTCGAACAAGGTGAGGAATTCAAACACCTACTAAAAAAGTAAAGAAACAGTGGGTTTTAAATCATCAGTAGACACCCTCCTGCCCTGGATTTTAACAAATGAGAATGAATGGTTCCTGTTCCCTCTGAGGGTAAAAAAACATTTACTGAGCACTCATACTTGCCAGCACTTTCCTCCTATCTTATTTAATTCTCATAATAATCTACTCTCTATCCTAATCTTTAAAAGTTATGTAACAAAAGCAATATGTTAATCTTTGATTTAAAATGTCATACCAACAAACGTGACATACTGCAACCATTTTATTCATATGACGCTGGGATAAACCCTTTAACAGCAGTACTGATTCGTCACCACACATGTGCATTGATACCTTGGTGAAAGTCATGCTTCAGTCAAATTATGTGTGAATTACTTTCACTTCCACATGTATAAACACATATCTCATTGTTTATATCTCATTGAAAGAACAGCACATAGTCGCTTCTTTTTTTCTGGTTTAAATGTATGTAAATGCATTCATATACAATGGATTTTTTTTTTTTTTTTTACCACTCAAGGACTTTATAATATACTAACAACTTTTCAGTACACTATTTCTGCTTCGTCGCTTTTTAAAAATTGAAGTGGGGGTAAAAAGCAATACTGTGGTACAAAAGGCCTTTGTACAAGGTCTCTTCTGGAAACATGTTTGAAAAAAGTCATAGTCCTATAATGACTGTAATCAAGCTCATCCTACAAGGACATGAACGCGGAGTCACTCTCCTGGAGAGTTATGACCTTCTTAGGAATACTATGACTGGGGAGGAAGAGTGGAAAGACATGCTAGAGGGCTCTCCTGGAGATATATTCTGAACATATTTCAATCCCAGAATGACTATAAAGACGACGACGTTATAGTTGAAATCATTTTGTTGAAGTTTGTGTCTAGAAAGACACTCAGAATAATATAATGAAATGCTATTATAATGTTTTATGTTTTGTGAAAATATCAGAGGCCACGAAAGCAGAAAAATGTAGCACTATAACAGAGAATACGGAAACACGTTTGAAGAATAAGTACTTAACACGTAAACATTTTCAATGGTATCTAATAAATTTTCATGTCAAATCTTTTAACCAAACATATAAAATTTTAAATGGCAACTTATAAATCTTCATGTTAAATCTTTTAACAAAATCCACAAATAGATTATAAAAATTGAACAATCATAAATGTCTTCTGTATAAAGTTTTAAGGTAAAGTTTGAATTTCTTCATTATTCTGTTGAATCAAATACTTAAGGAATTTTAGTTACTGCAGAGGAGTAGGAGAAACATTTCTAAAATAATTCAGTTATGAAAATATCACGATTAAGGTTTGGCATAGTAGCATTCCAGCAATCCTCAGTCATCCACAAATGTTAGCCGTCCAGGCCCTTCATTCCTCATCCATCTCCTGTATCTTTTCCATCGAGGGTTGTTGGCCAATTTTTGCTTTAGCTCTTCTTCTTGTTCTTGTTTGTAGACCTGTAAGTATAAAAAACACCAGCTGACTTTATAATCCAAAGGGAAGCATTTGTCATAAGCTTTATGGCATATTTACATTTTTCAAATATAAGTTTAGATAAAAGTGTCCAATGAATGTATTGGTTTGTCTTCTGAAGACCATGCACTAAAAATACTAAGCAGTTAAGCACTTGAACATTCAGTGTTAAATACTAAAGAACAGCTTGTACAAGGACTAGCCTCATTAAAATCACACACAAGCTGAGTTTAAAGGACTTAAACATTCCCTCTCTGCAATTAATGTCCAATATTTAGAATCACACTTCATTTTTTAACGTATTTTTCTGTAAATTTAACTGGTGGCTTTCGGTATTTGTTGATCCTAACCAAGGAACAAAATGACCTGGTATATACATTTGTCTCCAAATTGAACTTACATCCAATCCACTTTTATCTTCAAAAATAATTATTGGTTTTTCAAAATATTGTACAAAAGTTACCAAAGAAGGTTAAATAAACCACATGGATTAAGAACAAAACATATGCATCTCTGTAACTTTCAGTGGATGTCAACTGACATTAAATGGACAAGTTTTCATAACCAGTTTCAGAGTTATATCAAATTTTACAAAGAAATTATCCTACTTCCAAATTTAGGAAGTAATGACCAAATATATATAATCTCATATAATAACACTAGAGGCCTGGTGCACGAAATTTGTGCCCCGGGGGGGGGGGGGGGGGGCGGGGGGGAAGGTGGCGTCCCCTCAGCCTGGATTGTGAGAGGGCACAGGCCAGGCCAAGGGACCCCACCAGTGCACCATCAGGGCAGGGGAGGGATGCGGGAGGTTGGCCAGCCAGGGAAGGACCATGGGAGGGCTCCAGGTGTGTCCGGCCTGTCTCACTCAGTCCCTATCGACTGGACCCCAGCAGCAGGCTAACCTACCGGTCAGAGCATCTGTCCCCTGGTGGTCAGTGCACATCATAACGAGCAGTTGAGCAGCCTTAGTATATCATTAGCATATTACGCTTTGATTGGTTGAACAGCCGACTGGACGACCAGACACTTAGCATATTAGGCTTTTACTATATAGGATAATTAAGCCCAGAATAGTACTCTATGAAAGACAGTTTTGTGAATTAGACTGCTTAACCTACTTTAAAAAGAAAACTTTTCAGATAATTTAGGAGCAAAATAGTATGTTACCTTCCATTTTTATGTTAGTGATAATCAGGCTGAATATAATTACTTGCCAAAACATTCTGGCAATTTTCAGTAAGTTAAGTTACTTAAATATAATTCAGACTGAAGCTTTACTTTTAGTAAAATCTATTTAGAATATGACATATAAAAAGGAATGTCTCTGAAACTAAAAAAACAATTATAGTTCAGATTTTTTAGGAAGATTTTGCTGTTTTTTATTCCTATATTTAATATATTAACCAATCAGAGCGGGCTGGCGGAGGATGGCGCGGTTGGCGTTTTCAATCGGGAGGGAGTCGCAGACTCTGAGCTCCAGATCCGGGCGAGTCTTTAGGGACCCAGACTCAAAAGGGAGAAGCGGGACTGTCTGGCTTTGGTCAGAGCGAGTGCAGCTTCCTCTCCGAGCTTTGCAGCGGTTGCTGGGACTCAGAGAGGCAGAGCCCCTGGGGACAGGACTGAGAGCCGCCATAATATATTAACCAATTAATTTTACCCCAAACCTAACATTATTTTTTTTTGTTTTTTTTTTTCTTTTTTTTCCCTTTTCTTTTCTTTTATTTTTTTTATTGCTTAAAGTAATACAAAGGGTATTACATATGTGTCCTTCTTTTTTCCCCCCCGCCCCAGACAGTCCCCTAGCCTCCCCTATCCCCCAGTGTCTTATGTCCATTGGTTATGCTTATATGCATGCATACAAGTCCTTTGGTTGATCTCTTACCCCCCTACCTCCTGTCCCCCAACCCTCCCCGGCCTTCCCGCTGCAGTTTGACAATCTGTTTGAGGCAGCTCTGCCTCTGTATCTATTATTGTTCAAAAGTTTATAATGGTCTCTATTATCCATGAATGAGTGAGATCATGTGGTATTTTTCCTTCATTGACTGGCTTATTTCACTTAGCCCAAACCTAACATATTATGGTGAGATTACTAGTTGCTTTAAGACTTTAGCTCGGCAGCTGATCACCTCAAAGTCACTGTTGTAGCTGACCACTGTAGAATATACAGTTATTAAAATACCCACAGTTTCAAGGTACATAGTAAGTCAATTTAATTTAAAAATAAAAGTAACTTTTCATACATATGTTAGTTATTATGTAGAAGAGTCTGTGCTCATTTTGTTTGGAATGAAACTATTTAAACAAAATTTCCATCTTTTATACCCTCTCTCTGTGTTTTGTTTTTTTAATCTCCATGGCTAAGTTTACATGACTGGAAGGAAATTTGGGGAAGACCAAATTTTAGCTAGTGCAGTTAACAGAGAGTTGTTGTGACACCCTTGCAAACATACATTATCACCCCATTCTAGTTAAACACAATGAATTAGACCATCCTTAACATTTTCAGCAAAGTATTTAAAATTTATCTTTTAAAAAAACAAATTACAGATTAAAAATCCACTGTCCCACTCTAGCCGGTTTGGCTCAGTGGCTAGACCACTGGCCTGCAGACTGAAGGGTCCCGGGTTCAATTCTGGCCAAGGGCACATGCCTGGGTTGCAGGCTTGATCCTCAGTAGGGGTTGTGCAGGAGGCAGCCCATCAATGATTCTCTCTCATCATTGATGTTTCTATCTCTCTCTCCCTCTCCCATCCTCTCTGAAATCAATAAATATATATTTTTAAAAAATCCACTGTCCCACTACCAAATATAGTCATGCTTTCAATAAAAGGCCTTTTTTTAAAAAATCCTCACCCAAGGACAAGTTCACTAATTTTTAGAGGGGAAGGAAAAGAGAGGGGAGAGAGACATCAATGTGAGAGAGAAACATCAATCAGCTGTCTCCTGTAAAAGCCCCAACTGTGGATCGAACCAGCAACTTAGGTCTATGCCTTGACATACCACCTTTCAGTGCCTAGGACGATACTCTAATCAACTGAGCTACCCTGGCCAGGGTCAAAGTAAGATGTGTATTCATTATTTAGCTCTTGGATTTCAGAAATTTGAGTGCACTTCTGTGATCCTTATCACACACCTAATTTTACCTTGGTATGGAAGGTGACATAAAATCACAGAAGACTTGTTACTCACCTCATAATTCTCCTTTATCCAGAGCTCCCTTTTAAGAAAAGTTTCTTTTTGATGATCTTCTAGACTATCAAACTGAGACTTTGACATCTTCATAGATTTACGTATGAGATATAGTCTTTCTTCTTCCCCATACTCTTTGCCTTTGATATTGAAATTATAGACCCACCGGCAGTACCAGACTATATATGAGCACAGGTGAACAGGAGCTAAGAGAATTTGAAACAGGAGAAGATCGCGTATCTGGGGTTTTTGATAGCCTCCCTTTATATCTACTTTACTCTTTATAATGTTCTTTATAATGTTCTCCTCCTCATCACGAATTTCCTCTTTGGATTTCTTGTTTCTGCCCTTCTCTTTGGCTCTTCTGAGCAACCCCTGCTCTTTAGCAATCTCCATGGCTTGGATGCGGTACTTGGGCACTGTGGTCAGGTAGTTGATCGCCTTGTTGTAGCTATTCCACCAGCTGAAAAACTAGAATATTTAACAAATAAAAATGGGTGATTTTTATTACCAGAATTCATCTTGGTGAGCACCACCCCTCCCCAAAGCCCATTCTCATTAAAAACAGGGACCTCAATAACCTTACACTGCAAGTAAAAGATACAACTGAATAATGCCTCTATGTACAAGGCTGGGTAAGTCAGGTAAGCCCTGAGCTGAGCCAAAAAGCCATTAAATCAGACAGGCGATACCCAAGATGAGAGGTTAGATAGATCAATGGAATCACACACCTGCGACTTCACATCTTTACTATCTGGCTCTTCCCTACATCACTATTAAGAAATCTCGCTCTAGTTCTCTCTCAAGAGTACAGTCTACTTACTGAAATAAGCGTTAAATGGCAAAACTAACTGGTAAGGAACTTGTTTTAAGAACTCAGCATATAGCCTGACCGGCATGGCTCAGTGGTTGAGGGGAAGGGAGAGAAACATCAACTGGCTGCCTCCTGCACATCCCCTACTGGGGACCAAGCCCGCAACCCGGAAATATGCCCTGACAGGGAATCGAACTGGCCACCTCTCAGTGCATGGGATGATGCCCAACCAACTGAGCCACGTGGGCCATGGCTCTAGTTCAGTTCTAATGACTAGCCCCAGGCAGTGTACACTCTACAGCGGTTCTCAACCTGTGGGTCGCGACCCCTTTGGAGGTCGAATGACCCTTTCACAGGGGTCGCCTAAATACATCCTGCATATCAGATATTTACATTACGATTCATAACAGTAGCAACATTACAGTTATGAAGTAGCAACGAAAATAATTTTATGGTTGGGGTCACCACAACATGAGGAACTGTATTAAAGGGTCGCGGCATTAGGAAGGTTGAGAACCACTGCTAGCACATACATAGAGACACATCTATCCACCAATACACACCTGAAACACCGAGATGGCACACACACTGACCAGAATCACAATTCTGACGTCCACTCTGGGGGCTAGGCGCCTGCGGTAGTAGTGATAGTAATGGCTGTAGTATTCCTCTGGGTGATCCAGCATGTAGTCGTAATCTTTTCGTGTTTCTTCATCCTGTAAAATAACAAGATGTCCAATTTCACAGACATTTCCTAAAATGGCCTCAGTTTATAATCTTTTAAGTCAAATCTAGAGTTTTTTAATTATGTAAGGTTAATCTGAGTAAAAGCACTGTCAAAATCAAAAAATTTCCATGGCTCAGTGGTTGAGCATCTACCTATGAACCAGGAGGTCACGGTTCAATTCCCAGTTGGGGCACATCCCTGGGTTGCAGGCTTGATCCCCAGTAGGGGTCATGTAGGAGGCAGCCGATCAATAATTCTCTCTCATCATTGATGTTTCTCTCTCTCTCTCTCTCTCTCTCTCCCTTCCTCTCTGAAATCAATAATAAAAATATATTTATTAAAAATTTCCCATCCCTCTTCAAAGGCACATTAATGTGTTTCCAGAACTTTAATGTTAGCTATGAAGTATAATAAAAAATATCTCCCTAAATTCTTGAGTACTGTGAGTCCTCCTAGAAAAATAAAAACACTTTAATAACAATTAATGATGCCTTTTTAGCCAGTGTTGTGCTACTAAGGATGTCTTTGTGTTCTTATAACATAGAGCATGTTGACACCTACTCTCGATAACTGTTGATGGGAAAAAATGTTTGTTTCTATTGTAAACATTCATAATCATTTTCCAGCCTTAGGTAGATAGAAGGCTTTCTGTTGAAAGCAATGATTAAGAGAACAAAAAGCAGACGAAGCCAGTCTGTGCCTATAAAACTGAATTATGCTCATTTCAAAGAAACATCTAGGCAGAATGGTGGTCCACGTCTAGCTTTGTGACTTTGGGTGACATTTTCAGCCTCTTTTTTTTTTTTTTTTAATAGGGATAATACTGCTCTTACAGTGTTGTTTTGAATATCGAATAACACATTATATAAAATCATGTTACAAATACACAGTACTTTACTATTACAAACCTTGTCATAGCCCAGTTCATAAATAAGGTAACATATAAACATGTTGAAAATAATTAACACTCTGAAATGCTGCTCTGTTTACAAATGTTCACAAAACATTTCTTAAAACCTTGCATAATTTTAATCAATTTCCAACAGGGATAAATGCCAATCTCTTATTGAGCTACATTGGTTGAAGAGCTACTAAACTAGGTTATGAATTGCTTTTACCACACAGGAAAAACCTATTTTGTCTTGTGTCTAAAAAAATGTTAAAAACTAAAAGCACAACAAATTCTTTCCTCTATAAGTGAGTACACAGAAACCATTATGAAAACAAAGATCTTTTTTACCTAGAGGATTTCTTTTTTAGATGAATTATTCAACATCCATAAAGTTACAGATTCTTAGGCAAAGACATTTCAAAATCTACACCTGGTGCTCTGCTACCAAACAGAGGTCCTGGGGTCTGTTCAGAGTCTTCTGAGTCCTCCAAATGTAGTTTCATAAATTTCAAATGAAGTTTGCTAATGACAAAAACCTTCACTGTAGCCATTGAAGTCATTGCATATTTTCTACTATGATTTCTGAAGTTGAATGAGCATAATTTCAGTGACAAATCTCTTTCATTACATTCTAAGTATTTTCAACTTCTGACTAGAATTTGAAATTAGATCAACTAAGTACCTAGTATGGTTAGATATAGCTATACTGAAAGTCCCCATGACACTACAGAGGACCAAGATGAGAACTGTGTGTGATATAAGAAGGGCTGTTATTATTTTCAAATTCACTCCTTACATGTTCATTTCTATAAAAAAAAAAATTTCTTGTGGCAATTGCCACTTCCCACTTTTTTCTTTTTTCTTTTTCTTTTTGCTTTTGGGGCTAATGTTACAGAAATGCTCTGCGTTTGGCCTGAAATCCGTGGCTTTTAACTCAGCTTCCCAATCTTGGCAGATGTCCTTTAAAAATGTATTTCTTCACACGTAATTCTTCTCCGACCAGATGAGAGGTAATTTTGAAATTGACTGCCACACTGAGATCAGATTCCTAAAGCCTCCAGCATCACTACCTACATGGGCCCTTCCCCAGCCTGGCTGTACTTCTAGTCTCCGTGTGGCTGAAATCCACTATGTGAATATCATACATCCAATAGTTATCCTTTCTTCTTTGTTCTCTTGTCTTAGTGAAGGTCACATTCCACAGAATGCAGCCTCCCTCAAGCCTGTCACCCACATCTTCCCGGAGGGTCACCATCTTACCACTGGTCCCTAGATTTGTTACATCATCAAGTCCTGAGCTACTCTAACAGGGTGGTCACTCAATGCTCTCCAACCAGCAACTCCAAAACCTAGACCTTGTGTCTGGTCTCTCCACTGCAACCTATAGAGTCTACTCAGAGCCCACGAACAAGCCCTCAAACCACCTCATTCCTGCAAAGGCTTCATTCAGGGCCAAGTCTGTCTTCTCTTAGATGGTTTTCTTTTCCCTGGAGTCACCATAAATTTATGACCCACTTTTGGTCATGATTAGAGACAAGAAGGTTGGCCACCTCCTTGTGATAGCATTTAACCAGCCAGAATCTTGACTCAGTTTATAGCTTTCCCTCAGAACGAAGAAAGTGATTTTAGGCTGAGGCATAATGTACTTTAGCAGGTGTTCAAGGTTGGCACAAATTGGAGAGTTAGGAGCTCTCAACGGTCTAAGTCAAAATCCTACTCGTTAGTAACCCAAAGTTTAGAATCAACCTAGTAAGCACACAAGGATACCAGGAATATTAGCAAAAAAGAAAAGACAGAGACTAGAACACAGAGAGCTACAGGTACATACTTATTTTAACACCATATATTTACATTTTTTTCTCCTATGTATTTTGGAACTAAGATACTCCCACATTTAAAAAAAAAAATCTCCAGGGCTAATCAGGTAAGTTAAAATTTCCTTGGCAACCAATAAGGCCTCCATACCTCGCCCTATCTTACCAAGCAACACCTCATCACTCTCCCCTCTTCTGTCCACAGCAAACAGTCAGATAGTAATTCCTGGAATTTAGTGTGTTTTTCCAATCCAGCATGCTCTCTCAGACCTGTCTTTGAACACAGAATTCGAACTCAAATGCCCATCCCTTCTTTCCAACCTCATGAGCTCCTATTAATCCTTAAGGACACAAATGTTACTGCTTCAGACAGAGTTAGACCACCTTATCACACACATCACCTATTTATTATAGCACTTATCACACTGTAATCACCAGTTTTTTTCTTTTCCTGGAGTAAGAACTTCTAGAAGATCGGTAGGGTGACTCAGTGATCTCTGTATATCCAAGACTTAGCACAATGCCTGGCACTCAGGAACTATGATTTTAAAAAGGAGTGACATTTTGTAACTCCTTATAACTCACTATACACATCTCCCAGCCACACGGGTCTCCATCTCACCAGGAAGGCTGGCTGCGTGATTATGTCACAAAAAAACTTCAGTTGAGCAGACACGACTGCTTGATGTCATAGCTTATGAGAGTATGCTACTGTGGCTTAAATAGCTTTAACCTTAAAACAGTTGAATATCTTACCTTTCAACAAGTAGCACTTTTCCTTTCAGCAATTTTGTGGATCTTAAGGTCCCAGGGTCAGGAAGATTCCAACTTCTTTCCAAAACCAAAACCTTTATACTTGTTTCTTCCTCCTCTCTGTCCTGAGCCTTTGCAAGCTGGGCAACAAGCTCCTGGTTTCTAATCTCTACAGGAAAAAAGCTGCTGCTGGTGTCCACGCCACTCCCAATCCTCTTGGGCATATGCAGGAGGACTGGAACATAACCACCAATATCTAGATCAAAAGTGAACAAAAGGAAACCCACAAGCAAAGAAAGTACTGCATCCTTCCTTTTCTTAGGAAAAGATCAGTCCCCCCGCCCCAGAGGCAAAAATATATTATTTCTTGCCCTTGAGAGAAATAATTGTTTAATCTTAAGAAACATAAATTGCAATAATTTGATATTGCAGCCAGTTTTACATTAAAAAGTTTCCATTACACAGATAGTAAAAACCATTTTAGGATAGTAAAGGCCAGGAATCAATAATGTATGAAAACAGAGTAATATTTTGTTTGGCCTTAAAAATATGTATTAATTCTTTTTTCAAAGAAATACACACAAATGATCTTTTTTAAAAAAAAAAAAAATCTGTTACCCTAAATTTTTTTTTCCAGGCCATTACATCCTACTAAAGATGAATGAAAATTAACTACTATCAGTTTCATTTTTCTTCTTGTTCCCTGCCCACTAGCCACTGTGTCTTCTCTTCTCAGTCTACATGTGATCTCAACAACTCCCATGATTCATAGCATCACATATATATAATCCACTCACACCTGTCCTTCCTGTGTCCACCTATTTTCAAGTATCTCCTGGACATTTCCTAAATGTAACAAAAATGTCCAAATTCAACATGCTCCAAACCTAAATCTACACCTCTGTGTTTCAATTAATAGCGCAGTACCATCATCAACTTGGTTAACTGAGCTTTTAAAACCTTTATTTTCAATTCAGCAAATTATTATGCAAGGCATTAAGCCTTGTGTTGAACTCAAAAGAGGGTAAATAAACCAGTAAGATAAGGCCCAGGGCTCAGGAACTCTCCCACCGAGAAGCCTCTAGTGAGCAAGAAAAGCACAATTTGATGTGCAAAGGAATCAAGGACTGACCCTGCCCGAGACCACTGGTAATGGGAGTCACAGAAGAGGCAGAATGAGTGCTGATTTTGAAAAGCAAGGAAAGTGTGGTAAAACCTGTTCCGGGTACAGAGAAGAGCAAGTGTCAGGTACAGAAGAATCAAAGAATATAGCAGATTTAGTGAAGCCGGAGCACTGGGGAAATTCAGAAAGAAGGGAGTAGCAAATGTGGCCAGGAAGGTAAGTGTGGGTAAGAACGGGAGAGGATCGGAGATGCCATGCTAAGATGTTCGGCTGTTATTGACTGTGCTAGTCAAAAATAAAATTTTTAAAAAAAGGAGACATATGTAATACTCTGTAATACTTTAAGCAATAAAAAAATAAAATAAAATAAAATAAAATGTCCAAATATTTCAAAAAAAAAAAAAAAAAAAGGATCATACTGCACCCTTGATCTCTGCCACATGCTCCGAAGCTCCCAGAGGGGGAGATAGGTGCTGTGGTCAGCTGGCCAGCTTAATAAAGGCTCTTAAATTTAATAAAATAAAATAAAAAAAATAAAATAAAATGTTTTCAAGTATGAGACCAATGGCATTGAGAAGAAAGAAGTATGTATTTTTGAAAGATAACTGATAGTATTGTAAAGAATGGGATGAGGGAAAAACAGGTTTTAGAGACTAAGAAGTAGAATGAATAGGACTTAGTGATTAAATTAATCATGTGGAGCATGACAGTGAAGTTTTTAATTATAGTTACTGTGTGGACCATGTTACTCTTAAGATAAGGAAAAGAGGATGAAGACAGCAAATCTGGAGAAGATTCGAGGGGAAACTGGAAAATTTTGAAATGGGGAGAAAATTAATTATGGGACATCTTGCCAATTCTTGGAGTCTCCAGGGGTTATCTAGTCCTGAAGGAGGGGTACACCTTTGTCTTTGAAAAGTCTATTTTAACTTTGTAGAGACAGAACTAACTTGCAGAAAACTGGAAGTCATGCAAATACTTCTTGTTCACAGAAAGACAAACTGTGTCTGGTGTAATGCAACTGACCATTGCCTTGTCACAATGGCCAGTTTTATAGGCGGGTCAGCAGCCCTTGTCTACAGACTATAAATGTGTGGCCTTTTTTTCACTTTTGAACCAATTTTAATATCTTACTGGTTCCCTCATTCATTAATGAGTTAAATAAAATCTGGTGCATGTTCATTTTGTATTGGTCTGAGTCATAATTACATTGTATTTTTAAATTTATGCTTTAACCAAGATTAACAAGACTGATTTCAGACATGTTTAATTTGGGGCACCTGTTCTACAGATGAGAGACAACTGAAAATATGACCTTAGAGAACACAGAGATTTTAGAGCTGTCAAGGATTTAGTTAAGTTTCATTAGGCAAATCTTAGAAAAGAAAGAGTACCAACAGGATAAAACTTGAAGGAAAAGCAATGTTTAAGGTGTAGGCAGAGGAAAAGAAGACTCTAAAGACCCAAGAGAAATGGCTAGAAAGGTAGGAGAAGCATGAGAGTTCTGCATCAAGGGAGCCAAGGGAGAATATCTTAACTGCACGGTCAAGAGCATCAGATGCCACACAAAGTTCCAGGAAGAAGAACGCAGAGCCCTCAGATCTGAGGCTGAGCGCATCGTTCACCTAGGACCAGTTCCAGTACGTGTGCTGATGTACGTGTCCGTCTCCGACAGCTTGAATGAAAGGGAGATGAGGAAAGACAGTCAAGAGTGGAAAAAGAAGGAAGCTGTGACCACAGATTTTCAAGGAGAGACAGGATCCGCTGACCTATTCGAATTTCTGCATTTGCGAAGAGAGTCTTAAGTTCCCAAAGAGGAATGATGAGATTCCAGAAGAAGATGGAAATAATCAGTTCGGTCACCAGTGCTTTCCGGCCTTCCCCAACCATCCTCAAAACTGTGCCCAGAATTTCCTTTCTGAATCAAACATCAGACTGGTGTGACTTCTCCACTTTGAAGCCTCTGGCAACTATTCAATACATGAACTTCAAATCCCTGAACACAGCTAAAGGGCTGTTCACCATGTGATCCCAGACTGTGTTCCAGGCTTCGAAACATTCTCCCTACGATGCCCCAGACAGGCTTCTTACCGACAGGCAGTACATCCCCTAAAGTCCATGAGAAGATGCAAGAAGGTCTTTGTGCTGTGACTATCTCAGAATGCTCCACTTACCCATGATGAATCTGCACAAGCTCAGTTAAAATGTCAAGTGCTCAGTTTCTGGCTACAATTACATCATCTCTAGTTTTTGTGTTAATCTGCTTGGTTGTTGATAACACCATGTGTCAGATGGGCACAGCACTAGAATTAAATACATCTGGTGTGTAATCAACCTTGGTCATAAATAGGGTATGGAACAGCTGAAATTAAGGGATCGGTAAAAAATAAACAACACTTACGGGCTCACAGCAGAAGTAGCAAATGTGGCACGTAAGGTACCACTCCCTTCTGGGCCCGTGGGAGAAATCACTGTCAAACTTATCATCTTTCCCACTGAATCCAGACAAGGCCTCAGAACATTCACAAGTGTTCCAGGGAGTCGTGACCAGACAGAGTTGGCGTGTGAAATAAAGACTGTCTGCTCTCCAGCTGTTCATCAGCATCACAACTGATATAGACATTTACATAATTTCTATTATTTTTATGAATATTAAATTATTAAGGATAACTGATTAAAATCTGGATTGATGCTGGGAAAGAAAAATAGTAATACTAATACATGCAGTTCATTCCCCCCCCCCCCCAAAAAAAAAAGAGTCCCTGGGAACCAAATAATAAAAGTGATCCTTGGTGGAGAAAACCCTCACTACTGTAACACCGCACCAAACTACATCTCTCTCCTGGAGCAGGCCTCACACTCCGACTGCATGTTGCTGTTGATCCAGTTTTCCCTCTACCGGCATGTCCAGCATGTCCCTTTGTCCTCAACCTTGGTGACTGTTCTAGATCCAAATCAAAGAGCACACCCTTCTCCGCCCCCCTATTCCCTCAGCGGCTGCGATAGAATCTACACACATTTTTACTATGTAACTTAAATACCCAAACACTAAGTATCTGTCTCCTTGTTACAATAAAAGCTTGACCGCAGGAACTGTGCCCTTTTCGCTGTGACCGTCTCCTCCCCCAGCACCCGTCAGTGCTGGTTACAGAAAGGGGTAAGAAAATACACTCTGGGAGAACAATAAACAGGGACATAAAGGGGCAGGGCGTTCAGAATCCCCCTTTTTGCCGAATTCTCCCTAAGTGCTCAAGCCCTGCCGCAGCCATCAGACTGGTGAAAAGGAGCTAAAGGGCTCAGTGACTCGCTGCCAAGAGGAGCTCGGGCAGCAGCGGGCTCCCCACACGCCCCTAACTGACCGCAGGGCCTTCATGCGACACTTCCAAGACCTTTCCTATGTTCTTCTCGTGTGGTCTCGCAAAATGCAGTCACATTCTGCTATTTTCACTTTTTCTACCAATCATAGTTTTTTTTAAGTGCATCCTTCCCACCGATTCCTTTATCTGCTTATTTTTATGCCATCCTTCTTATTTTATACAATTCTTATTTATATTCAAAAATGGATTAATGTTCTGACGTAAAAACCTTCAGAACACAATTTCTCCTGAAAAAAATAGAAGTGCAACTTTCCTCTCATGCAGGGATTTCTCATTCATACCCAACCAATCAACTTTATCTGTACCACTCTTTAAAACAACAACTAATATGCAGGCTTCACATATTAATGTCAAAAAACTCCAGAAATCCACTTTTATCTGAATCTCCAGCTACGAGTTTTTACTTAACGGACTTTCATTACCTGATGTGCCAGACACTGTGCTAGGTGCCGCGGATACACACACAGGCAAGCTGAGGAGCGTGGCTTAGTGGCGAGGGGTGAAGGGCTTCAGTATTTACGGTGCAGTGTGATAAGTGCTATATCCACACGAAAAGACCCAGTGTTGACACAGTGCGTGACAGTCCGTTTACTGAACTTCCCAAGTCCATGATCCCCTGAATCCCCAGTAGTCAAATACACTAAATACCATTTCATTGTCTTCACTCATTATGAAGCAAATATAAAGCAGTGGGTGAGATCCTAATGGTTTGAAATCCTGCTGAAATCTGGAATTTTTATTTTTTTAAATTAAATTTATTGGAGTGACAATGGTTAATAAGGTTATATAGGTTTCAAGTCAAACAAAGTTCAGAACCATATGCTTTCACTCATTCGTAGGATATAAAGCTGAGATTTTAAGTTATTTGAGAACATGAACTAGGACGACTTGCTGAAAGCACTGAGCAGTGCCTTTGCCTCCCACCATTACCCATCCTTCTCTTGGTGTTTTCTCAGTCTCTATGCACAGATGGAATCTTGGTTGCTAAAATAACAATGATAGAATCTTTGTTGCTAAAATAACAATGACTAAGAACCACTCTCCCTTTCCACTGAAGACTACACTGTTGCCCTAGCTGGTTTGGCTCAGTGGCTAGAGCACTGGACTGTGGACTGGAAGGTCCCGGGTTTGATTCCGGTCAAGGGCATATGCTTGGATTGCGGGCTCGATCCCCAGTAGGGGGCGTGCAGGAGGCCGCTGATCAATGATACTCTCTCATCATTGATGTTTCCGTCTCTCTCCCTGCCTCTCTGAAATCAATAAAAATATATATATATATTTTTTTAAAAAGACTGCACACTGTGTCCCCTGCTGGGGCTGAAACTCTGAAAAGTGGAACTAAGCAGAGCTGTCTAGCTGGAGAAGTGGCTGGGCCCGGGGCCACCTACCAG
This sequence comes from Myotis daubentonii, assembly GCF_963259705.1. Lineage (NCBI taxonomy): Eukaryota > Metazoa > Chordata > Mammalia > Chiroptera > Vespertilionidae > Myotis > Myotis daubentonii. The sequence continues at coordinate 64,294,711 of NC_081850.1, read as the reverse complement.
CCATGCTGTGTCACAATTGAGCTGTTTACACTACCACTTTCCTTCTTCATCACCCCAAATTGGAGGATCTTGTTGGTGTTGAACTGACACCAGCGACCTGCAGTTGACACGATGTCCTGTCTCCGTTCAGAAACCACGAGCCCCGGATGCTTGAGGTAGCGTTCCTGCGGTGCCTGGGGGCCTCGGGTAGGTCCTCTCAGATCCGAGATCCCCACTCTTGCGGATGAGGTCTCAGAGACTATTCGATTTAGGTGGGGGACCCTGGTTCGCCCGTTTGGACCTAGAGGGCCCCTCTACGCCGTTCGGGTTTGGTGCCTGGGAGGGGCATCCCTCCGTCTTGTTGGGCACCAAGGAGAGTATTCTCCAGGGAAGGCTTTGCTTCTTGGAGGCTGGTTCCCAGGGAGGCTACCCTCCAGGTTAGGACTAGGCCTCATCCATCCATAGATCTGGGAGGGCGCTCACATTGACAGGCGCTCAGAGGGGCACCGCCCAAAAGGAGTGCAGAATGGGTAACCCAAGCTCTAAGCTTCACATGCCAATCAGCCACCGCTTGGGGCTCCGGCTGATTACATGGACCAAAATTATGGCCCAGAGAATTGCAAGTGGCTAGGCCCCTGGACAAAGCTCACACAAGATGATCGGAAGCTCTGTTGGCAAGACGGGCTCTTCTGCAACGCCAAGGCTTGTTTATTTGTGTGCTCAATAGAACAGGGAAAAGACTGTCCCTCCCACAAACCATGGGATGCTTTTTTTGGAAACTGGTACCTTGAGAACTCTAAATAAAGTCAAGAGGCTACTATCACCTCCCTTAAGAAAACAATATTCTAAATTGGGTAATCGCCTTGATAAATTAAAAAAGAAACCAGTGCTGGCAAAACGGGAAAACTTTTCCTCTGACCCTTGTGCTTGTGACTTGAAAGCCAGGTTTACTAATAAAACCTCAGGTGATCCCTCACTTTCCAGCTCCTCCCCCCTACCTACCAGCTGCCTACCCTCCACCTAGTCCCCCTCCCACCTTTGACTCCAGGTGGGCAGCAGACATCTGATGCCTAGACTGTACCCGGGGAGCCCTTTTTTCAACCTCCCCCCCCCCCCCGAAAATCTGCACCTTTTAAGATTCAGGACTTTGGAGGCCACTCTCTTTACTTTTGGAGCTTTTCGACTTCATTGTGGCCACCTGCTTTTATTTCTCTTGTTTGTGTTTGTTGATAAGCCCACCTTAAGGAGAAATTTTAAAGGAGAGAATCTCAACGCTCTCAGAGACAATGCAATGCATTCTTCGATTTAAACAACAACAAACAGCTTTAAAGGAATTCTTACTGCATGCAAAAACTTTGGCCACATAAGCAAAACCTCAACTCGGTCCATCTGCCCAGAAACATATTTGAATCCATAATTTTTCTTTTGGGTTTTGTACTGTGCTGTGTGTTTATGTATGTCTGTTATAGATATGGTATATTTCTATCGCTAGATGGGACTGCCAAATTCTAATTTAGATTGCAAAAGGGCCTTATTTAATAGGCTTAAAATAAATGAGAACTCATAGAAATTGGAGAAATAACAGAAGCTAATGCAATTGCTTTCAAAGTGCACATGATCAAAGATTAATCTTTAGTAAATAAAACTAAGGATGGTGGTTTAATTAAGGAGATGTAGTTGGCCACTGCTCTTTAGCTTTGTAACTAACAGGCCAGATGGGAAACCCGGGAAATAAATTTGGAGCCTTAATGTGTCATTTTACAAGGCGAGAAGAGCACAAGATGCCTCAGATGAAGAACCATTTGTGACAAAGCCCATTAGGATGTTATGTTGATTGAAAAGGATTCATATAGGGAGTAAGATGTGCACTTGGTAAAAGAAGGTAAGAGGAATGGAAATACATTTTTATTGATGAAAATAAAAGTAATTGTGTCCTAAAGTAAATGATTGTTCTAAAATTTTAAAAAAGATAGAACAAAAGATAGAAGTTTATAAAAGTTGCAGAAAGTTTGTGTGTGTTGCAGAAGGTTCGTAGAAAAGGAATCTTGAAAAAGAAAATCTTATGTGTGGCCAAACTAAGGTTGGAATGGATTTATTTAAGTTACTGGTAACAGAGAGAGAAACCCAAATACCAGTTCTGTGTCAGAGTACTTTTCATCTGCCTTGGCTTAAAGCCTTCCCCTTGGTATTGCTTAAGGTCAGTTCCTTTTGGTATATATTGATTGTCCCCTTTTAAAATTGTTACTGGAAGGCTTATCCTATGAAACTAGATCAGGAGTGTGGGAACCTGCCTTATTTTAACTTACTGCAAAGAACTTACAAAGGTCCTTGAAATTAATGCAAGCTCAGAGAGCAATCTTTCCGTAGGGAGATGACACCGAACATCCTGGCGTACAACATGGAACATGGTCCATCAAAAAGACATCTCCACACGGACTCCCTCCAGTGGACCATACCAGGTACTGTTAACTAATGCCTGAGTCGCGGGTTAAAAGTATACATGAATCATTTTCAAAGGACACCAAACCTGAACCTCATTCACCTGATTGAACACCCCAGACTCTAGAGACCTCAAATTAAAGTTATCCAGAGCTTGGCTTTTGCCTTGGCAGTTTTACAATAAATGTCTCATCTTTCAGTCTGTATATATCTTGCTGGAAGAGATCATTATGCCAAGAAAATGTTCTATTCCATTGGTATTATTTCTTAAGTAACTATTAATACTATTTTTTTTTATAAATGGATTTAATGAACTCATAGACTGGCAGCTTTCTTTGAAATTCTCCTCTCATTTCTGAACTTACTTTAATCTCGGCCTGTAACTTGTGAGTATCTGTCTAGAATTGATTAAATGATTCCAGTTGGTTCCCAATCAGCTCAACAAGAGACTGTCATGAGTACCACTGATGTAAGGTAAAAGTTAACAAACTAAAGTGTTGTAGAGGGAAAACCACACAGGCAAATCCCTCTAAAGATTCCCTTTACACAAAGCTGAGATTTTAGAAGAGAAATGTTAAAGGAAAATAATTACTCAAATAATAACTTATACATGAGAGTAGGGAGCTTACTTAAAAATAATGTGCCAGAGACTCCCCTTAAGTGTCCTTCATAATAAGGTAGAATTTGACCAAACATATTACCTCACAATTTGTACCTTTACTGCAATTCTTTCATCCAGAGATTTCAAAGTGTTTTTACAAATGTAAATTAACAAGTCTCATCATCACTTCTCTCCACAGAGATGGTTCACTTAGGTAACAGAAATTTACCTAAATGGCCTACTCAAGGTCGCCTGAGAAGTCCTCTTTCATCTGCTGATGGATGTTCAAAGTGTAAAAATGCCTTGCAGCCTCCTTGCAGATCCAAATTCATAGCATCCTTTGGCAAGTGCCACTGGAGGGACGAATCTTCTTCTTTACTCTTTACAGCAAGGCTCCTACCTGTTGGCCTTCCCTCCGCTTCACCAAGCGCCCACATACCGGGAAATGCAGACTTCAGCCCCCTCTTTCCTATCTTATCTGCACTAAAAGCAGAGTGAGGACAGAACATGACTTTTTCTGAGATGTTTTTAAGAATCACTTTGATTAAATAGTTGGCCATATTTCTTTTGTTCCCCCAAACTCTTCTATTAATCCAGTCAACAAACATTTATGAAACACGTATTTTGTTGCTACTCACTGTGCTAGATACAGGGGACACTAGTCATGCCCCTCCTTCATGGGCAGGACAGACAGTAAACAAGAACCAGCCCCACTGTGGTCAGTGCTATGAAGATGGCAAACGTGATGAGCTGGGGGAGGAACACAGGAATGGATGGAGCAGGGAAGCCCTCTTGTTGATGTATGGAGCCTGGGGGTAGTTCTGTACAGGACCCTAACAGTTGTGGGGGAGGACTTTTTGGACCTGAAGCAGCAGGTACAGAGTGAGCACTTCCATGTACCACACTTGTGTCTATAGAATGTCAAAACATTTTTTAAAAAATAATGGCCCTCAACCCCAGCAAAAGAAGAACCCTGGAATATATATTGAAGGACCCATGGGTCAATATGGGCCAGGAGGAGGAACTCTGGCCTAAAAGCGAGCCACTCTGGGGCCACATGGACCCCCAAGTAACAGAGATAATGAGGAATCTGGGATTTGAGTGGGACAAGATCCAGGAATCAGAAACAGAAAGTACAACACGTACCTGATCTTAATAAGTTCCACGGAATACAAGGTGAAGGGCCACACTATCAGGGTAAGACCTGGTGCTCCCTTCACCCAACAGTTGCAGTCCTTCCCCAGCCTGAGAGGTTCTTCCATCAGAGAGAAGACCAAGGAGCTGGTCATTCACTGGCCCAGCCCAGCCCAGCCCGGCCCAGCCCAGCCCAGCCCTCCAGCGTGGCCTGGGGGATCCCCTTCCACCCACAGCAGCAACAACAAAAACTCCTTCCATGCTGAGCAGCCTGATGGTGGACCCCAGTTCTCTCTCTGGCCAGTCAGGGCCAGCAGGGATGGCTAGGAGGGTCTTCAGTTTCCTATTAAGACTCATGTACTGCAAGCCATCCATTAACAAGCAGCATGTCTAAAGGACGAGTGAAGCCAATATAATTTTTTAAATTGTGGATGGCCAAGGCAGGGCCACAGTCAAAGACTCTGAGGGAAGTCAAGCTACACTCCCTGCATTTTAAATGCTGAACTTCAAGATGCTGAGCTTCAGGGAGGTCAGCCAGAGGCTGGATGCAAACAGCCGCCGGTCAGAGTGGTGCTAGAAATAAATACACGCTGTGTGTGCAGAAACCTGTGAGTGAGAGGGCTCGTATCAGGAAGGTATCCGGCACCTCCACGGCCTTCAGAAGCGTTTTATCCAAAACTCTTGCTCTGCTTTGAGGATGGTCTAGAGCTCTCTGGGGGTCAAAAGGAGAGGCTGTCCTCACTGTGGGTCCACCCCTTGGCCTCCACTTGAATGAGACTTCAGAGAATGGACTGTTTTTTCCTGGGGCCCTTCTCCCTGGCCCTGCTATTGTTTTCTCCCATTTTTGGGTGATTTTATTAAAGTATTTGGTTCTGCCAAATCTTGTAATAAACTTGATGCTTCAGGAAAAAAACAATAACAATGACTAATTGTGATACTATCTCCTTGTCTTACCAAATGTATTTAAATAACATTAGTGTATTTATTTTTTAACAACCACCGTCTAAAAAAAAATCTCAAAGAGGCATTTATTTGATCAAGACAACCTTAGCATCATAAATCCACTAAATCTTACACACATATATTCCCATCTGGTGAGGTATTACGCACATTCAGAGTCCTTGACTTTAGAAGTTTTGATGGAACATCACTTTAGGTTATGAGTATATAATATAGCTTCTTATATCATATATGTTAAAAATACTAAGAGACTCTAAAAGTCTAACCACTATGCTGTATACCTGAAACTAATACAGAATAATCCTATCTAATAATAGACAAACATGGTAATTAACCATACCTCTGACACACTTCCCATTGGCTAATCAGGGCAATATGCAAATTAACTGCCAACCAAGATGGCGGCCGGCAGCCAGGAAGCTGAAGGGAACAGGATGCTTGCTTGCTCCAGTGATGGAGGAAGCCAAGGTTCCCCGCCTGCCGCTGCCAGCCTCTAAGCTGCACTCTAAGAAACAATGTTGCAATTATAGAAGCTAAACAAACCCCAGAAACCTGCTTTCAGCCAGCCGGGCCTCAGAGCTGGAGCTGCAACAGTGTTTCAATTATAGAAGCCAAACAAACCCAGATACCTGCTTTCAGCAGCTGAGGTCTCAGAGCTGGAGCCGAGCCTCAGAGCTAAACCGGCTCTCAGTTCCAGTGACAGCCATAGAAGGTCAATAAATCCCAGAATAAAAAAAGAAAAAAAGGAGAGGTTGGGAGTTTCAGTCACCCGCCAGCCTGAAAACGGCCCTCAGCCCCTCACCCAGACTGGCCAGGCACCCCAGTGGGGACCCCCACCCTGAAGAGGGTATGACCAAGCTGCAAACAGCCATCAGCCCCTCATCCAGGCTGGCCAGGCACCCCAGTGGGGACCCCCACCCTAAAGGAGGTGTGACCAGCTGCAAACAGCCATCAGCCCATCATCCAGGCTGGCCAGGCACCCCAGTGGGGACCCCCACCCTGAAGGGGCTGTGACCAGCTGCAAACAGCCATCATCCCCTCACCCAGGCTGGCCAGGCACCCAAGCAGGACCCCCACCCTGATCCGGGACACCCTTCAGGGCAAACCAGCCGGCCCCCGCCCTTGCACCAGGCCTCTATCCTATATAGTAAAAGGGTAATATGCAAACTGACCCTAACAGCAGAAGGACTGGGAATGACTGGTCACTATGACACACACTGACCACCAGGGGGCAGACGCTCAATGCAGGAGCTGCCCTCTGGTGGTCAGTGAGCTCCCACATGGGAGGAGCTCTGCTCAACCACAAGCCAGGCTGATGGCTGCCAGTACAGCGGTGGTGGTGGGAGCCTCTCCTGCCTCCTCAGCAGCGCTAAGGATGTCCTACTGCAGCTCAGGTCTGCTCCCTGCTGGCAAGTGGACATCCCCCGAGGGCTGCCGGGCTGCCAGAGGGATGTCTGATTGCCATCTTAGGCCCAATCCCCCGGGGAGCGGGCCTAAGCCAGCAGGTGGTCATCCCCTGAGGGGTCCCAGACTGCGAGAGGGCACAGGCCGGGCTGAGAGACACCACCACCCCCCCCCGCCAGTGCACAAATTTTTGTGCACCGGGTCTCTTTTATTGAATATAAACTGTAATTGAAAAATAAAAAAATAATAATAATAAAAGAAACTCGAACACACCAATAATAAGAGAAATTACGGCTATGAAAAAAATTTAGGGGGAGAAAAAGGCTCGTAGCTCCAAGAAATTTACTACTAAATTATTTCAGATTTCAGAGAGAAACAACTTCTGTTAGCTACACTGTTCGAGATGAAATTTACCTGTGCATTCTACAAAGCAAATATAAAATCAACCTTTTCCTCCAAACATATGCGAGCAACTACTGAACACGGTGGTGAAGGGCACAGTCTTCCCAACCCCCTGGCTCCGTAGATAAGTACACCTCTCACAGGGTTGTACTGTTGTTCTTCATGGAGAAAGAGAGAGAGTATAACAAAAATAGCAAACAAATGAAGTGTGGCCCAAGTCTGCAGTGGCTGCTCCAGATGAGATGTGGAATTCTAGATGGGCTTCTGCATTTCGTCTTCATTCCAGAGCCACTGGAACTCACGCACTTCTCCCACTCTTCTTTCCATCTGACCTCCTCTTAGTAACAGAGGCCATGTGGACCCCTTATCCTTCACAAGCTTTCCAGCCGGCAGACATAATCCATGCAAAAACAGTTACACCCCCTTTGCTTCAAGAGCTAACTTGGAAGGCAGGGGCCATCTAAACTGAATGGCCGCGGTTCATCGGATCTCTGCATTACCCAAAAATGTTACTCCCTGGCAACATTCTCACAGCTTTCCAGGATGACAGAAATAAAATCAGACCACCCTGTGTGTTTTTAGTAACTTCTTTGATACAAAGCAAGTCAAAGTCCTTTTCCTTATTCCAGGAGAAGGCGTCTGCAACAAGTTTTTGTAAGTTTCCTGAGCCCTTCCAATGAAAATGGAATCCATGTCTATTTCTATAAATTTAAAAGGGACTCTTCACAGAGCTTGGCTAAGTCTGATTTTCAAGGATCCAACTATCCTTAGACATCCCTTTACTCTCCAGATAATTCCTATTCTCTCGCAGTAATACCATAGGACGCTCCCGCACTCCCTCCTCCATCGGTGCAACTGCAATTTCGTTTTCCTGCTTGGAGGCTTAGTAGCTACCACAAACCACTGGTGGGAATCAAGAATAAGAGTGTTACTTTCTCCAGACATACTCGTTTTTAACTGCCCCAAAGTTCCTTGTTTGCAAGTGGACAAGCCATTTTAATGCACTTTGTATAAGCTGACAAACCGATGCTAAACTTTAGGGGTAGAAACCTTTCGAGGCAACTATTACAGATCCGCCAGATCAGCCTCTAAATCTGTCTCTTCGTAAAATGTTGGGAGTATTTAGATCTTGAGGTTCCTCCCGGCAAGAATGTCTCTACTGTCTCTCTTCCTTGGCACATGTTTCACTAACATGTTCACCATTCTCTGGCCAAACATACCCATCTCCAACCACAGCAGAAGGAGCAGTTGCTAGTGTTTCTGCTGCCCTCTCTTCTGGAAGTTCTCCATCTGCCAGTGCCTCCTGATACGCCCCCAGGGCCTGGGAGGGCCAGCAGCAGGCTTTCTGATGGCTGGTTTGGACCACTCGCTTTCCTCACAGAAGAAAAACTCAGACTGGGGCTTCAGAGGCTGGCTGCCCCGGATGGAGAAGTGCTTTCCCATTTCTGAAGTCTTCCTTCGATTACTCTTTATCCTAAATGATAGGCAGTTAAACCCTCTGGCCTCAGTACTCTCCCAGCACACTTCCCCCCCCCCCCCCATTCCTCAGTTAACTGCCAATAAAAATTATAATCCCAACAACGCAGTGAAAATGAGGTGAACTAGGCATGCTCATTTTATTTATTTTTAAATACATTTTTATTGATTTCAGAGGGAGGGAGGGAGGGAGGGAGGGAGGGAGGGAAAGAAACACCAATTGGCTGCCTCCTGCATGCCCCCTACTGGGGATTAAGCCTAAAACCCTGGCATGTGTCCTGACCAGGAATTGAACTGTGACCTCCTGGTTCATGGGGGGGGGGGGGGGGGGGTATATGCTCAACCACTGAGCTAAACCGGCAGGGGGCTAGGCATGCTCATTTTATGACTCCATACTATCCAAACTGCTCTGGGACGCATGAATGCAGAGCCTTTAACTCCTTGACTCAGTATTTTCAGCTCTGGAAAGCTAATCTGGAAAAGTATTCCATGGTTAAATTATTGTATACCCACTCAAAGTAGTCAGTAAGAGCAGACTACATAGCAACATGAAAAACTGGCCTCAAAAATAAAAAGAAACACCATACAAGGGCAACTGCAGTTACATTAGCACGATAGGGCCTCTGAGACAGAAACACTTCCATCAAATAGGATTTATACTCTGTGATTTCTTATATGGTTTGATTTTTGCAGTAGAAGAAAACAGGCTCAGGCTCCTTCTCCCGCTCCCCAGGGGACTCCGTGAAACCTTGTCCAATGCGCACATACCGAATATTTCCTACCGGACACTCTCAGAGTCTTGAATCCCAAGTCATTAGGCACCTATTTCCAGGACCCATGTAGGGGGTTTCTCACACTTATTTAGCCTCATAAAAGCCCTGCGGGACGTATCCTGGCCTTAATTTTACATATGAAGCAGCAGCTACTCAGAATTAAGTCACTACCCAAGGTCACACTGGGCTTCAGAGCCCAGAGGAAAACATCTGGTCTTCGGGCTGGCTGTTCATGGCTCTTTGCAGGTGTCCTCTCGACCCTTAAACCCAAACTAAGTGTCACAACGAGGACCATCCCCACACGGGCGCTATCACACCATCACCCAAGGTGGACGGCCTCTCCTGCGTGTCCGTCACAGGTCCCGGTGCCGAGACTCACTCTGCCTCCCGAGTGGGAGCCGCACGTTAGTAAATCGCTTTCACCAAGTCGTTAGATGCCCAACATATGTTACGCCTGGCATGACGGGGACTGTCACCGAAAGGAGCGGGCGGGCTGGGCCCCTGAGGCCAGCGGGGTTTCCTGGCTTTGTCCACGGGCCGTGGGGCTCTTCTCCCCCAGGGCCACGTGGGAAGGCGCGAGCATCCGACCGGTCGTAGAGGCGTCCGGCCAGGGGCCGGGGCGCAGCGCGCCTCCCCCCGAGGGTCCCCGCAGCCCGCCCGTGACCCAAGGCCTCACCTTGAGCGTTTCGTAGGCGGTCGCCACCAGCAGGAAGGCCTCCTCCGCGCTCTGCGGCGTGCGCCCGGGGCCCGGGTCGCCGGGCTCGGGCCGGTAGCGATCGGGGTGGTAGCGCCGCGCCAGCTGGCGGTAGGCCCGCGCGATCTCCGCCTTGCTGGCGGCGCGGCTCACGCCCAGCACCTCGTAGCAGTCCCACGTGCCGCAGTACAGCCCCTCCACCAGGGCCCCCGCCGGCCGCGCCAGCAGCAGCGCCAGCAGCAGGGGCGACAGCAGCAGCACCCGGCGCCCGCCCGCGTCCCCGGCTCCCCGGCGTGCAGTGAGCGGCGCCGCCATGCCGGCCTCGGCCGCCGCTCCGCCGCCCCAGCCGCGCTCCCGCACGCCGCCGCGTCCAGCTCCAAGTCAGCAGGAGCCGCCTCCGCGCAGGCGCACTGGGCGCCGCCGCCGCCGCCGCCACGCTCTTGGCGACCGTTGCTAGGGAAGGACGCTTGAGCCGGACCGCAGCTTCCGTTTTTATCCCCGCACGCCTTCCTCCCCCCAGTGGCCAGAGGGTTGGTGTTTGTCGGATTTAAAAGAGCACTAACCAGTGTGCGCAGAGCGCTGCCCCATCCACAAGGCCCTTCACACGCGAGCTTTCCCGCAGCACGATTTCACCTGCTGCACTGGGTAGTCGGGCTCTCTTGCCCTCTGATTGTCAGCATCAGGATGTGTGCACAGGGTCTTTGGTCTGCACCCCGGACGCCTTCCTCTCACTAACCGCATGCTGCCATTCCGAAAGGAAGATGCATTTAGAGATTCTAGGTGCTGCCTGCCTGCTAGGAACCCCTAAGTTCACTCATGACTATCTATTCGGGGTTTCTCAACCTCCACACTATTGACACCTTGGACCGGAGAATTCCTAGCCTTGTAGGGACTGTCCTTTGCATTGTTAAGATGTTTAGCAGCATCCCTGTCCTTTACACACATACACACACACACACACACACACACACACACACACACACCACCACCACCACCACCAGGCGTGACAATTAAAAAATGTCTCCAGATATTGCCAAGTGTGTTCTGAGGGTACGGTTGCCAGAAAACATACAGGTCGCTCAGTTAAATTTGAATTTTGGGTTACCCAAATATTTGTGTCCTAGATATTACATGAGCTTATACAGTAACATGAAGATCTTTGCCTCGAAAAAATTGTTTCTATCATTCCCTCAGTTAATATTTATTGAGTCTCTACTATGAACTAGGCACTGTTGTAGGCAGTGGGGACATAGTGGTGAGCAAGGTAGGCAAGGTTCTTGACCTGGAGGAGCAAATAAAAAGAAGCTTTCCAAGAAATAAATTTTTTCCTATATTCTAGTGAAGGATGATAGATAATAAGCAAATAAACTTTAATATGTAATTAATACGTTCTTTTACAAAAATGAAACAAACCCTAGCCAGTTTTTGCTCAGTGGATAGAGCGTCAGCCTGTGGACCAAAGGGTCATGGGTTTGATTCCAGTCAAGGGCAGGTACTTTGATTGCAGGCTCCTTCCTGGCCCAGGCCCTGGTCAGGGTTCGTGCAGGAGGCAACCAATCAAGGTGTTTCTCTCATATCGATGTTTCTCTCTGTCTTTCCCTCTCTCTTCCACTCTCTCTAAAAATCAATGGAAAAATATCCTCGGGTGAAGATTAACAAAAAGAACAGAAAGAAAAGAAAATGAAACAAGCCCGGCTGGTGTGGTTCAGTGGCTGAGCATCGATCGACCCATGAACCAAAAGATCACAGTTGGATTCCTGTTGGGCACATGCCGGAGTTGCAGGCTTGATTCCCAGTAGGGCGCATGCAGGAGACAGCCCATCAATGATTCTCTCCCATCACTGATGCTTCTATCACTCTATCCCTCCCTCTCCCTTCATCTCTCTGAAAATCAATAAAAACATTTTTTTAAAAAAGAAAATGAAACAAGGGAAAGATATATGATTATATCGCATATACCATACACTATATATCAAATATACATGAGAGAGATATAGAATTAATGGAAACACATAGGAGAATCACCTAACCTGAAATTATTATAGTCAGGGTCAGTCATTAAGGTCAGTTCCAGGAGGAATTCACATTTACACTGACTTTGAAGGACAAATAGAGGATGAATTGAAGGGTGAGAGTGAGGGAGGAGTTTTGGGATAAGGAAGTTGTAACATAAGTACCAAGAAGAAAAAAACGAGACATAGACTTTCCAAGAAATAAAAGCAGCCCATGTAAGAGTAGGTGGAGATGAGGAATAGAGGGGATGAAACTGGAAAAGGCCAGAGGGGCCATTTTATTCCATGTTGGGCAGAGGGACCAGAGTGAGCAAAAGCAGAGCATGTGATCCTAAGAGCAATGGAAGCCAGCATGGAATTTTCAAGTAGTAAAGCAGCACCTTCTGATGTGCTTTTCAGAATAATTTACTCTGTCTGAGAAAATGAGTGGGGACATTTATAAGAATGAATTGGGACAGTTATAAGAATCCAAGTGAGAGATGCTACAGGCCTGTCTCAATAGAGCACTGAGAATGGAGAAAGAATAGAGAAAAGCTGACATAGATTTATGAAGCAAAATGGGTGGTATTTAATCATTGGTTCTGGAGGAATGAAGGAGAATGAGGCATGATAATGCCCAGGTTTCTGGATTGGGCAACTGGACGCCATCCCTGAAATAAGGAACATGAAAGGACAGCAGATTTATGGTGTAGGATCATGCACTCTTTGAGACATGTTGTGTTTGAGATGCCAGCCATCACCCCATTGGACCCTGTCAATGTTGTGTATGAAACATTTGATTATTGTCATTGAACCTTGCCTCCCTGGGGGCTCTTGAGTTATGCAGGTTTCCCGGTCCATTTCCTCCATGCAAGCTCCCCATAGAAGCTGCTTGCCACCTGTTCAGGGCTCTCCTTCCCAAGGGAAGATGTCCCCACGCTGCTTTGAGAGAAAGGAAATTGTCTACATTACAAATGTGGTCATGTTGCTCTTACCCAACTTCATTCTCAAATACCGTCGCATGGATTCCAGGCTTCTGTGACAATCTAGGACCTCACATGCTCTGCTTTTGCTCATTCTGGTCCCTCTGCCCAAGATGTTTCATCTCTGTGACACCCTCCCACCTCCTATATCCTATGGGACTCAACCTCAGTGTCTCTTCTATTTGGAATCTTCTCAAGTCACAGTCCCACAGCTGAGCTTTGTAATCAAGATCAAACTACCATAGGGAAGGCTCACCTCAAAGTAGACAAAACTTGGGCCTGTGACTGTTATGCATTTATTGCCCCTGAGCTGTAAAGCCACACTCCTTCTCTGCTCTGCAGACTGCGTTTCCCCATTGCCTGGCTAGATGCTAAACTCTGCCAACAGAGGGTGCTTGAGGCGCATTGCCAGGCTGGAAAAGGAAAACGCTATATTTAACTCCAAGTAAATTGATCAATGTGCAGAGTTCCCTGTTCAGTGTCAGTGTCTTTGCCAACACACTGATGAGGGCTCCGGTTGTGGGTTGAATTATGGCTCCACCAAAAGATATGTTCAAGCCCTAACCTCAGTACCTGCCAATGTGACCTTATTTGGAAATAGGGTCTTTGCAGATGTAATTAATTAAAATGAAGTCACACTGCCCTAACCAGTTTGGCTCAGTGGATAGAGCTTCCGCCTGCGGACTGAAAGGTCCCAGGTTCCATTCTGGCGAAGGGCATGTACCTTCTTTGCGGGCACATCCCCAGTAGGGGGCGTGCAGGAGGCAGCTGATCGATGTTTCTCTCTCATTGATGTTTCTAACTCTCTATCCCTCTCCCTTCCTCTCTGTGAAAAATCAATAAAAATATATTCTTTTTAAAAAATGAAGTCACACTAAAGAAGGGTGGGTCCTAGTCCAGTGGCTCATTATAAGAAAACAGAGATGCAGCCTGGCTGGTGTGGTTCAATGGTTGAGCTTTGACCCATGAGCCAGAAGGTCACAGTTTGATTCCGGGTCAGGGCACATGCCCAGGTTGTAGGCTCAATCCCCAGAAGGGGACGTGCAGGAGGCAGCCGATTGATGATTCTCTCTCACCATTGATGTTTCTCTCTCTCTCCCTCTCTCTTCCCCTCTGAAATCAAGAAAAACATATTTTTTTAATTAAATCTTTATTGTTCAGATTATTACATTTGTTCCTCTTTTTTCCCCTCATAACTCCCCTCCTCCCAGTTCCCGCCCCACCCTCCGCCCTCACTCCCCACCCACTGTCCTCATCCATAGGTGCACGATTTTTGTCCAGTCTCTTCCCACATCTCCCACACCCTTTTCCCCCCCAAGAATAGTCAGTCCATTCCCTTTCTATGTCCCTGGTTCTATTATGATCACCAGATTATTTGTTCACTTGATTCTTAGATTCACTTGCTGATAGATGCATGTTTGTTGTTCATAATTTGTATCTTTACCTTTTTCTTCCTCTTCCTCTTCTTAAAGGATACCTTTCAGCATTTCATATAATACTGGTTTGGTGGTGATGAACTCCTTTAACTTTTCCTTATCTGTGAAGCTCTTTATCTGACCTTCAGTTCTGAATGATAGCTTTGCTGGATAAAGTAATCTTGGTTGTAGGTTCTTGGTATTCATCACTTTGAATATTTCTTGCCATTCCCTTCTGGCCTGCAAAGTTTCTGTTGAGAAATCAGCTGACAGTCGTATGGGTATTCCCTTGTAGGTAACTGAGTTTCTTTCTCTTGCTGCTTTTAGGATTTTCTCTTTGTCTTTTGCTCTTGGCATTTTAATGATGATGTGTCTTGGTGTGGTCCTCTTTGGATTCCTTTTGTTTGGGGTTCTCTGTGCTTCCTGGACCTGTAAGTCTATTTCTTTCACCAGGTGGGGGAAGTTTTCTGTCATTATTTCTTCAAATAGGTTTTCAATATCTTGCTCTCTCTCGTCTTCTGGCACCCCTATAATTCTGATGTTGGTACGCTTGAAGCTGTCCCAGAGGCTCCTTACACTATCTTCGTATTTTCGGATTCTATTTTCATTTTGCTTTTCCAGTTGGGTGTTTTTTGCTTCTTTGCATTTCAAATCTTTGACTTGATTCTTGCGCTCCTCTGGTCTGCTGTTGGGAGTCTGTATAGTATTCTTTATTTCAGTCAGTGTATGCTTAATTTCTAGTTGGTTCTTTATCATAACATCGAGGGTCTCATTAGATTTCTTGAGGATCTCACTATATTTATCGGCGGCTTCTAGACAGTTCTTGAGAGACCTTAAAAGTGTGGTTCTGAACACTATATCTTCTATTGACAATTTTGTCCTGTTTCTTTGTCTCCGCATTTTTTTTATGCTTTCTTGGTGCACCCCCTAGTGGTCTTTGTGCGCAGTCTTGTTGTAGTTAAGCCTTGATTGTTGTAGTTAATACTGGGGGGGATTTGACCTCCAGGCCAACTGGCTGTGAGAGTCAGCTGTGTCTGCAGTGGGAAAACTTCTGTCCTCTGGGGAGGTGCTAATCTAGCCTTTGCCTGAGGCTATCTGGCAAATGGCTCTGTGCAGGGCTTGGGCGGGGTGAGTCGCACGGGATCAAACAGGGCGGGCAGGAGCGAGCAGTTATGGCTGCTCTCAGTTCCATCCCTAGGGGCTCTGCCTCACAGAGTCCCAGCAACCGCTGCAAACCTCGGAGAGAAAGTTGCCTTCAAGTTCCGACTGAAGCCAGACAGTCCAGCTTCTCCCGTTTGAGTCTGGGTCCCTAGAGGCTTGCCTGGATCTGGAGCTCAGAGTCTGAAACTCCCTCTCAATTGAAAACAACAACCGCGCCCTCCGCTGCCAGCCCGCTCCGCGTGCACTCCGCACCTGAGTATTTCACTTCAGCACTGCGCCTCCTCTGAGTCTGGGTATGATATTATCTTTCCTCCTAGTTGTAGAATTTCCACTCAGCCAGGCTTCCTGTGGTTCTGGATGATGTCTGTTCCGTCTTTTAGGTGTACCCTTGAATTGGTTGTTCGAGGCAGCAATCTCCGGCGTTAACCTATGCCGCCATCTTGGTTCTCTCAAGAAAAACATATTTTTAAAAAGAAAGAAAGCAGAGATGCACACCCAAAGAAGAAAACCCTCTGAAGACAGAGGCAAACATCGGGGTTCTGTTCCCACAAGCCAGGGAATACCGAGGACTGCCAGCCACCACCAGGAGTTAGGAGGGAGGCATGGAACTAAGTCTGTCTCAGAGGCCCCAGAAGGAACCACACCTTCATTTCAGACTTCAGCCTCCAGAACTGTAAGAGAATACATGCCTGTTGTATGAAGTCGTCTGGTTTGCGGCCGTTTGTTAGGGCAGCCCTAGAAGACTAACACAGCTCTCGTCAGTGGCATTGTCGCCGTGTTGGTGGCAGCTGTTCACTCTCAGCAGAGGACAGGTTCCTCACCTCAGCTGTGGGCGTCATGCTCCTGTGACAACCCCACTCTCTCCTCAGAGCAAAAGTAGTAGCAAACGGATGCTTCATAGGTCTAAGATTTTCTTTTGGGAATAATATCTTAAGCCCCCCAAAATAATTCTTATTACCTAAACTCTGGCCTTTGCCTATTTGTTTTAGTCCAAAGTACAAGACTGGTGTAACCTCCACGTTCCATTTCTTACCTATTTGTACTCTGAATTTCTTCAGACGGTATACATAAGGAGCAATAATAAGCATAGTAAACAGTGATTTCTTTACAGTTGACCTTTAGCCAAATGACTTCAGTGAGTTAGTAGGTTCATCAATTGTAACAAAAGTACAATTGGTGGGGGATGTTCATAATGGGTGGGGCTATGCGTGTGTGGGAGCAAGAGGCATATGAGAAACCTCTGTACTTTCCCCTCAATTTTGCTGTGAACTTAAAACTGCTCTTTAAAAAGCCTTTTTAAAAAAAATTAAGGCCATGCCCTCTAATTCTTTATGTTCCCATAATGCCTTGTACACAATTAGCATTTAATAAATACTTTCTGACTAATGAATAAGTTAACTAATCTGTCAGATAAACAATCTGGGTAAGATAATTTAGAGTTGATTGGCTTTGTCTACATAACCAGTGAAGATAAGAAACTGTTCTAACTATACATTTTAACCTAATGGACCTACACAGTCCAACTATAGCAGTAGGATTGTCATAATTCATAATTCCTAGATAGCTGGCATTTGTATTACTATGCTGGAGAACTACTGATTAGTTTGATCAAAAGTCATAGACTACTGTAGATGTATCTGTAGTCTCCATTTACCTGAAATGAGAGAAGAACTCTTGTTATAATTTCTGGATACAAGACTTTTAAAAGGTCTTTCCATTCAAATTCAGTATACTTTGTTCATACTTTTATTGACTTACTTGGCCTAAAAATTAATTTGTATTAAGTAAGCAACAGTTACACCTACATATCCATAAATCAGACATTGAAAAGCAACTATTCCATGTGACTTTGGGATATTACAGTATTTTAAAATTCTTTATACTTAATAAGCAAGGAATTGGTACAAGATCTTTTTTTTTTCTTCAAAAACTGAATAATATTATAAAACTGGAGGGAGCTTACTCAAAACCAGCATTGCTCAAAACTTCCTTTTGGTCATATCTGCTAGCCCAGAGGTCTGCTAGTGAGGTGGTTTATGTAGTTGGAATACTACAAATTTCATTGCCAATTTGAGTTTTAAATGTTGTCAGACTTGTATGAATAGAACTTCTCTTCTACTTTGTTGACATATGCCTACTTTTTTTTTTAAGTTAATATCTGTTTCTCCCTTATCTCTTCTATCAGTATCCGCTTGGAGAACAGGGTCTGACTCTATTAGTTCCCGTTGTTTTCACGTTCACTCACTCTTTACTGTTCAGCCCACTCCATTACTTCTGTGGAGAAACCCACTTCACAATTCTCCCTCTCCTCTGGCTTCTTCTTTAGGGCAAGCAGAAAAATCACAGCCCACTCCAAGTGGCTTTTTTTTTTTTTTTAATATATTTTATTGACTTTTTACAGAAAGGAAGGGAGAGAGATAGAGAGTTAGAAACATCGATGAGAAACATCGATCAGCCGCCTCCTGCACATCTCCCACCGGGGATGTGCCCGCAACCCAGGTACATGCCCCTGACCGGAATCGAACCTGGGACCCTTCAGTCCACAGGCCGACGCTCTATCCACTGAGCCAAACCGGTTTTGGCTCCAAGTGGCTTTATATCCTGGGCCCAGTAGGTCATCAGGGAGACAGAAGCCAAGTGCTTTCTTGCTGACCACCAGAGAGACCCATAAAATCTTGTGGAGGGATCCTGGAGAAAACTCCCCAAAATACTATGCCAATTCCAAATTTGTCCACCAGAGGGTGCTACCCATTCCTGCACTGTCTGTTAACAATGACTAAATTCCACAATTAGAATGGTTTCCTTTTTTCTTAGCTTTTCCTCCCAATTCATGAATGAAGCACTTTTAAAAGCCAAGAATCTAAGTAGGGAAACTAAATCTATCTGATTGGTTTCATAGGTTAAAAAGGGGGAGGGGGGGGGAGCATGATTCATCACAGGATGGTGGTTAAAAGAATTTTGAGCCAAACATACAATTTAAACATTGGCGTTTGGCACTGCTTTTAAAGGAGGAAAGACACTTGCAAAGAAAGATCTCCAATGTGCAGGCCGACTCCTACTTACGTTTCATCTAAATAATCTGTGAAGTTTAGATAAACAGCCATTTCAGAAATATTCCGTATGGTAAGGTTTCACATGGGATGCTTAAGGACACATGAATTGGCATAATACCCACCCAGGTGTCTTGCTCCAGAGCATGGGAAAGAGATATAAATTTGGGAGCCCAGGCCTTGGAGACGTGCTCAGTGGTTGATCGTCGACCTATGAACCAGGAGGTCATAGTTCGATTCCTGTCAGGGCACATGCCCCGGTAGGGGGCTCGATCCCCAGTATGGGGCGTGCAGGAGGCAGCTGACCAATGATTCTCTCTCATCACTGATGTCTCTGTCTCTCTCTCCCTCTCCCTTCCTCTCTGAAATCAGTAAAAATATATTTTAAAAAACAAATAAGAAAAAAATAAATTTGGGAGCCTATAGTCTACACGTGATTTTTGTCTTCTTATTTGCAGTGGAAAGCATTCTAGTTGTTACAGAAGAGGTTGATTATGCAGAAGAGAGGAAATAACCCACGAAGCCTAAGAAGGTTAGAAGAGCTGCGACTCAAGTACGTTAACCTTTAGTGGGAGGAAAGACACTTCCTCCACCATCCCAGAAAGGAAAGAGAAAATGGGTGCAGATGCAGATAAGTTAGTAACTTTGACCATGAAAAGACAAGGTCTCTGGTCTAGTGGCTTCTATTTCTCAATAAGGTAAGATCATCTCTCGAGGGCTGAGGTTTGAAAATGGAAGTGAAAGTATACAATTGTTATGACATTGTATGAGAAGGCGAGTATATTGGAGAATTTATGGGGTTGCTGGGCAGCACTGAGTGTGCCTCTATGATCATTTGTGATAAAATACAACCAGTCAGTCTGGTTGTGTGGTTTTTTTCTCCAGTAATGCTCCTGGGAAGGCATGAAGAAGGCAACAGTTGGTTTTATTTAGCGTTGGGAGGATGCCAAGGTAATTGATGGGAAAAGAGCAAAACAAGGAAGCTGGAGGCATTTGCCAAGGAGTAATAATAGTGAAGCACTTTGGACTAAGTTGGGCTAAAATTCATATCCACTACTATCACGGCAATACAAGGCCAGAAAGTCAAAGCCAGGGAAAGAAGAGCACATAAATAAAAGACCCAGCAATCATTAAAATTGACCTTTATGCTCTACCAGCTCCTCATTCCTCATTCCTTTCACGAAGCCCAAGGCCTGCGGTGAGGGCATTGCCAAACACCAGCATTGCGCTGCAGCCACACCCAGAATAAGCATGCCAGAAGTGTCCAGGCCCTCGGTTCTCAACCTGTGGGTCGCCACCCCTTTGGCGGTCGAACGACCCTTTCACAGGGGTCGCCTAAGAGCATCCTGCATATCAGATATTTACCTTACGATTCATAACAGTAGCAACATTATAGTTATGAAGTAGCAACAAAAATAATTTTATGGTTGGGTCTCAACATGAGGAACTGTATTTAAAGGGCCAGGAGGTTGAGAACCACTGGTCTAGGCAGAACCCCCTGTGTCTGCTATTGGAACCCAACCCAGAGAGGTTTCTCCTCCCAGGCCTTCCAGAAAGACCAATGACTATGCATCACTTTTTTGCCAACTCACTTTTCCTGGCCAAAAGCTCCGAGCTGGGCATGTAGTACTCTGGCAGCGGGACATGGCACTCGCCTTTAAACTTGACTCCCAAACAAACAGAGTTTTGTAGGACACTGGTGGGAGGAGATTGCCCCAGGGTGATGTGGAAGTGAGGAGATGCGAAGGTAGAATTGTGTGGAGCAGACAAGCATCAGGGAGGTGCTAACCTGGTACAAGATCATGAGATAGCAAGCAGAGCCTCCAGAACAAATGACATGGATCCAGCATGCCCAGCAGGAGCTGGGAGACATTTCCTGAGATGGTGGAGTGTGGCCCACAGTGATGTGTGAAGAGGAGAGTCCTAGGGGCCACAGGTCATTTAGATCACACACACGTACTAGCACACACGTATATACACATGTGCACCTTAATACCCAGGTGACCGTTAAGAAAGCAGAACTAGACTGGCCACCGTGGCTCAGTGCTTGAATATCAACCTATGAACCAGGAAATCTCAGTTCAATTCTTGGTCAGGGCACATGCCCAGGTTGCAGACTCCATCCCCAGTGTGGGGTGTGCAGGAGGCAGCCAATCAATGATTCTTTCTCATCATCGATGTCTCTCTCTTCTCTCTCTCTCTCTCCTCTCTGAAATCAATAAAAATACATTTTTTAAAAAATATATATATTTTTAATAAAAGAAAGCAGGACTAGTATTTTTCTGGGCTCCACACCTAGAAAACTTGAACACAATATGTCTCAAACTGTAGAAAGTGCATCTGACTCACCTGGGGATCTTGTTTAAAATGGAGTTTCTGAACCAGTAGCTCTGAAGCGGGACCCGAGGCTCAGCATTTCCATTCCTAACAAGCTCATAGCTGCTGTTGCTGCTGGTCCAGGGACCACACTTGGAGGAGCAAGACTCTAATGTGCTTACTGGTGACCATTCTCACAGCACAACCATTCCTCTGTGTCTGGGACTTGCCATGGGGCCAACTTCTGGATACCATCCTCTTGTCATCTGTTCTGTGCCCACATTGAACATGGAATGACAAACAAGGGTAAAGGACTGAGTAGATTCCCCACCCCCACCCAGCTTGGGCCAGAAGGGGTGCAGGGAGGGAGGCGTGCCCAGGGGCAGCCTGAAGGAGCTGTGGCTTTTGTTAGAGGGACACCACCAACCCCAAGTAACCTACAGGGAGAATCATCACCAGACGCACCAAAACCAAGCGGAAGCTTGAGGGAAGGGGGCCGGGTTGGTGAAGAGCAGGTTGGGGAGTAATCTAGAGGGCAAGTGCAGAAATTCAAATAGGTCAGCGGATCCTGTCTCTCCTTGAAAATCGGCGTTTTTGATTGCTTATTCCTATCACAGAGCGCGCTGTGTAGCCCTTTGCGGTTGGAAAGTGTTTTCATGTCCATTGTGTTATGACTCTGTCAGGTACATGGACATGTATGGACTGTTCTGTGATACAGATGAAGCTATTACCCCCTAAAAAGATGCAAGTCATCCCAAGGTACAAAGCAAGTAAGAGGCCAGGCCAGCATTCAAATCCAGTTCTTCTGGTCTCCCCACCCTTGGTACAGATACCTGTTAGTCTTTGTGCACAGTCATTAATGAGAAAAGTAAACATGATTTTTATTACTCACAAGTTGAAACAAACCAAAGACAATCTGTAATTCATGAATTACTGAGTCACTCCCTCAGTAAATATCTTTAATAGAAAATTGCCAAGTCACAAGCTGATTCAGAGAGACTTTCCCTGAACTTGACTAGATCGGCAGGCTCCAATTTAAATTTACCTTCATTTTAGAAAATGCCTAGTCACAAAAACACAGCACTTTATTATTTTTAATGTTATAACAAGAACAAAGCAAACTGTTACTGAACAATGGATAAATTTTATATCCCTAGTAGCTTCAACCTACGTAACAAGAGCATTCTAAAAAGAATTGCCTTCACCCAAAATTCTTCAGATTTAAAATAAACTAAAGAAGCTTTGGGACAGATTTATTTCTGTAATAAGGAGAAGCTAGGGCTGATTAAAATGTCTCTGAATACTGCCTCCTTACCTTCCAAAATTTGGGATAATTTCTTTTATTTTTTTGTCTTCTCTTTGACACCTTCTCTCCCTCTCTCTCTTCCTTCTTTCCCTCCTTCCTTCCTTCATTCCTTTCTTATACCTACTCTATGAACACAAGTTGTCCTATGAACCAGACACCCATTGAAAGGTGATCTATAGTATTCAATGCAATAGGAATAATCTATAATTTGTATTTTCTAGTCATTTGAATGGAACATTATTCAGCCTTAAAAGAAGAAGGAAAGAAAGAAAGAAAGAAAGAAAGAAAGAAAGAAAGAAAGAAAGAAAGAAAGAAAGAAAGAAAGAAGGAAAGAAAATGCTGTCACATACTACACAATGGATGGAACGGGAGAACATGCTAATGGAAATAAACTAGTCACCAAAAAAGATAGATACTATAAGATTCCATTATATAGGCATCTAAAGTAGTCAAACTTACAGAAATAGTAGTAATCTTGTGGTTGCCAGGGCTTGAGAGAAGAGAATGGGGAGTTATTGTTCACGGAGCATAGAGTTTTGTTTTTGCAGGATGAGAAAGTTTTAGAGGTCGGTTACACAATAATGTGATAATAGTTAATACTTGAACTATACACTTTAAAATGGTTAAATGGTAAATTTGATGTTAGGTATTTTTCATCATAATCTTTTAAAAAATATAAATACCATGCTTAGCTTTCAGGCTATAGAAAATTAGACAATAGGCTGGATTGGACTAGAGGGCCATATATAGTTTTTCAACTCCTGCTCTAATACACTGGGTCCTTGGTCCTAAGGATTTTAAGGGCAGAGATCTTAGGGGAGGTCCTGGGGAAGATCTCAATAGAATATTCAGTAGCTTTCCAGGTGTGTCCTTTCAGGATTGTGGTCTCCACTGACTGACTGGTGGGCACCAGGGCAAGGAATCATTATTTCATGCAGCTGGTCTTGAGGTCAGCCATGGCTGGTTTTATTGCTTATCTGGGCCGGGAGCTCCCATCAATATATGAATTGCTGTTGTTAACTATATGGATGCTAATATGTTAATTTGATTATTCATTTTGATATTCAAATTGTCTTAGATTTGGCCAATGGAAGCTCCTTTTAAATGGTTTCTAAGTCCTTTTGACACTCCCCCATCTTTTTTTTCATCCCCATCATATTTTACAAACTTTCTTACCTACTGGTACAAAAAGATGTTTCAGGTTCATCCTGTATTTTCTCTGCTCCAGTCCCAGCTCCAGCCATCAGGAGGTGGAAAGAAGCCCTGACTCAGAATTACATCCAAGTGGTTAGGAGGTGGGGGGAGGAGAGACTGAGAGAAGTCAGGATGAGAAAATGACATTCCAAGACATTCAGCATATTTGTATGTCAGAAATAACATTACCAATAATAGTTTACAAATATCCCATAACAATGACCTTTCTTAAATTTGTTCTTACCTACAAGAGGAATCCATCTCACTTGTATTGGAAGGTGCAATGGAAACATGAAAACTACAGGGCTTTAGAGCATGTTAACTCAGATTCAAATCTCAACCCTGCTATTGACTAGCTATGTGATTGGTAAATTAAAGAGGTAATTGTTTGTTCGTTTACCTCTTACTACTTCAATTTCCCCAGGCTCTGAGGAAGATAATATGTACTTCCCTGGATTATTATGATTAATTGTAGAAGTTTACCTAAAATCCACTCCATATGTGCCAGGTGAGCTTTGGAAAGTCTCATCCCACAGGCTAAGGGCTGGGGTGGAAAAGTGTTGGGAGCCATTAGAAATATTGGCTTAGACAAAGCCATCTTAAGAACTATAAGTTTCTGGTTCCTCCAGAAACTCCTAATTACCAGAAACCACCTGTGTCTTGCAATTTGGCCAGCAGTTAAAAGATAAACTACCCTCACACAGCCGCTAAATCACACATCTCCACTGATAAGCACACAGCCATCCGGAGCCTGCTAAATCACACATCTCCGCTGATAAGCACAGCCATCAGGAGCCATAAATCTCTAGTAATAGGTTACTGCCCATAGACCCCTTTACCCACCCACCCCCGTCCCTAAAACAGTATATATCCTGCCGCTGTAAGAATAAAATTTGAGGCTTGATCAGAACATTGCCTTGCCTCCATTCTTTCGTGTCCCTTGTTTGTCTCATTCTCCTAGGGTGTCTCTTCGTTCCCCCGTTGTTGTCCCGTGGGTCGGGGCAGGAAAGCATCTTGATAATTGCCACAATAGTTCCTTCATCTAAAAGACAGTTGGACTTGATAAATTCTCACCAGGTTGTTGCATAGGATTAGCCTATTCCATCCCCAGGAGGTCAGAGCTGTTTTCAATGGTTCCAGAATCCAAAACTACAATGGCTTATAAAGCACTTTTTTCCCCCCATGTAACAAGGAGCCCAAAGTAGGAAATCTAGGGCTCAAGAAATCAGATCCCCACCCTGGCAGGTGTGGATCAATTGGTTGAGCGTTGTCCTATGCACCAAAAGGTCACCGGTTTGACTCCTGGTCAGGGCACATGTAGGGAGCGGCTTTAGGTTCAAGACTCAGACTAACCTGTGGCAGAGCCACATACAAGTCCTAGCTTGGAGGGCAGAGCCCTCCCAGCACAATTAAGCTTGACCTTGTAGTCCTCCCTTGTTCCTAGGTAGCTAATGGGCTGCGGGAGGTGCAGCAAGTCCTGCCAGAACAAGGCTTGAGTAACAAAATAGATTTGAAACTCACAAGAATATTGTAAACATGTTGACCACTCCCCTTACTTTGCTTTGTGTGCTCTGACTATAAAACAAAGCTCCAGCTTACAGGCTGTGTCACTGTTTCCTCATCCAGGCACAGTGATCCTACCTAGCCCCAACTGTATTATCTTGACTGTCTTCACTGCCTCTCCTCAGGTTCACCCCTGGCGGTGCTGGGCATGGTTCAGGCACATGTCCACATTGTGGGTTTGATCCTCTGTTCAGTGTACATAGGGAAGGCAACCAATTGATGCTGCTCTCCAATGGATCTCTCTCTCTCTCTCTCTCTCTCTCTCTCTCTTTCTCTCTCTCTCTCTCTCTCTCTCTCTCTCTCTCTCTCCCTCTCTCTCTCTCTTCCATCCTCTCTCTCTCTCTAAAATAGATAATAACACATTTTTTAAAAAAGAAACCAGATTCCTATTCTCTGCCACTACCACCACCTGTAGTGAGTGGCTTTCTTCTCCATGGTCACAAAATGTTTGTCCCATCACCAAGAAGCACCTCCACATTCCAGGCAGGAAGGACAAAGGACAAGAGATGCATATCTGTTGAGTTTGTTACAATAACATACCCACGACATTTCTGGATATGTCTTATTGATCAGAACTGTGTCAAAACCCCAGCTACATAGGCGCCTGGAAAGCAGAGTTCTTTAACTGAGCATACTGCTACCCTGAACAAAATGGGGGGATATGTGTAGGAAAGACAAAGGGGCGAATGCGTATTGGACAGGGAACCAGCTTGGTCTGCCACCGGATATACTAAGCATGAGACCCTTTTCAAAGTCTTTATATCTGGTTCTCTGCCATTAGCCATATACACCCTTTTTTACTTTGCAATATTTCTGTTAGAGAATAGAGGAAACCATAAGCTCTCC